>NC_041391.1:276125475-276183832 GCF_002162155.2 Triticum dicoccoides
CCTCGCCGGAAGCCGCCGCCGTTTGGATCCGCCGCCGCTGTTTTTTTCCGGTTCTCGTCGGTTTATTTTGGTAAACCCTAGATCTGGATCAGTTTTCTTCGGTTTTCTCGATTTAGAGCTATTTTGTGAATGTTCATTCGTTTAGATCTAATAACGAACGAATTCATTCGTTTGTCTCTGTTAGCGGGTGTTCGTTAGATAGATTTTTCGTTTTATTTAATTTTAGCCAGGGACCTATCCGCGATTATTTTTATCGCAGATTAGCCATGATCTTCAAACCCTCGCAACTTTTCAACCGTTCGTCCAAATCCAGTGAAACCAACGCCAAAATCTTCGTCTCGAACCCCTCTTCCCAGTTAATCAACTTGAACATGATTTTGACAAATTAAAATTTGGTTTCAAGCAGATTTGTTTTCAAATTTCTTTTGACCGTAGTTTTAGTTTCATAGCTCACATTTGATTGATTCTTTTTGCAAATCGAAGCTCTTTAGTTGAACTTTCAGATTTGCTCTTTTTCATTTGAGTTTTACCCTTGCATCTATGCTTGAGTGCTTACGTATGTTGTTGTTCGTTTGCGATAGAATTCCCGGAGTGTGGAGCGTGCTACTACGAGTATCTAGGGTTTGCAGATCGTCAGCAAGGCAAGTAACACTTTGATCATACTTCTTTATTCCCAGGTTTTATGCATTAGTTACAACCCTCAAACATTGCATGAGTAGGATCTCTTAACATGTGGGATTGGGAAGTAGATGATGAGGTAGAACCTATTGCCCTATTATTATCAAACCTTTGGGAGTTACTTCTACGTTATGCTTATACTGCTATGCTATGCTAGTAGACGTGGATTGGTTGAGTGTATCCATGACAGATGTGAGATTGTTATTAATGGTTAACTTAAGGTGGCTACTTAAATACACATCTGGGTGGATTGGTTGCGGGCACCTGGAGAATCCAGTGTTGTCCTAGGATATCCCGGAGTACCCGTGTGATCATCCTATGGTTCTCCACCCAGGCTCAAAGGGATCATAAGATTATTCATGCTAGAAACTTCCGTGTGCAGCCACAAGCCATTATGGGCTCTGGCATAGTTGAGTATGTTGTGTGACCTCTTTTAGTGGTAGGCTAGTAGATGTAGGGGAAAGTAGGTGTAACTGTCTACCCAGATTAAAGAGTAAACTCTTCTGAAAGAATGTGTCTCGATCATCAGTTTCTCAAACACCATGTAGTGCGAGAAATGCAACGGAGGAGATCGAGTCTTGTGGGCAAAAGTGCGCAAACCTCTGCAGAGTGTACAAACTAATCATGGTTAGCCGTGTCCCCGGTCACGGACATTTTGAGTATCTGGTTCTTGAATTGTCATGTTGATCTCATCACTCTTAATTTAATTTGTTGGGTTATTAATACTGTTTTATTGGGATTGACTTGGAGGAACCTTCTCAATGTCTATAGTTAACCAAAATATATTCCTTTGTTGTAGGGAAAATTTGGCTTTTTCACAAAAACATTATAACCGTAGAGCCTCCACCAGCCATATATGCATGTAGTGTTAGCATTAACCTGTTCATTGCTCTACAATGTTACTTTGCCAGCATATTCCATGTGCTGACCCATTTTGGGCTGCAACGTATTATGTTGCAGACTTTTCAGACGAAGAGTAAGGTGTGCTATGTCGTTGTCGTGCACTCAGCTATGCCGTTGGAGTTGATGGACTCACTTTATCTTCCAAGCCTTCCGCTGTTATCGTATTTAGATGGCCTTAAGCCATATTATTGTAATAAGTTCTCTTTTGAGATATTCGATGTAATAAGTGTGTGATTGCACTCTGTTATAAATCCTTCAAGTTCTGTGTCTGTAAGCATTATCGATCCAGGGATGACACTTATGCACAGAGATTTGACCGTCTGAGGTCGGATCGCTACACATATTCAAGTGTTCTCAAATCCACAAAAGTATTCAATCCGATAACAACGAAATCTCTAAGGGAAATACTCAATTCATCACAACAAGATAGAGAGGGGGAAACACCATATGATCCGACTATATTAACAAAGCCCACGATACATCAAGATCATGACATCTCAAGAACACGAGAGAGAGAGAGATTAAACACATAGCTACTGGTACAAACCCTTAGCCCCGAGGGTGGACTACTCCCTCCTCATCGTGGTGGCCGCCAGGATGATGAAGATGGCCACCGGTGATGATTCCCCCCTCCTGCAGGGTGCCGGAACAGGGTCTAGATTGGTTTTCAGTGGCTATAGAGGCCTGCGGCGGCGGAACTTCTGATCTAGGTTAACCCCTGATGGTTTCTCTATTTATAGGAATTTTTGGCGTTGGTTTCATGCTAAGATGGGCCTCGAGGTGAGCACAACCCACCGGGGCACGGACAAGGGCCCAGGCACGCCCCGGTGCCTTGTGCCCTCCTCGTGGCTCTTCTAGCCCTCCCACGAAGCTTCGGGGTCTCTTTTGTTCCAAAAAAATCGTCAAAAAGTTTCAGCTCATTTGGAGAACTCTCATTTCTGCACAAAAAACAACACCATGGTAGTTTTACTGAAAACAACGTTAGTCCGGGTTAGTTCCAAAAAATGATATAAAGTTTCTATAAAATGATTGTGAAACATCCAAGAATGATAATATAACAACATGGAACAATCAAAAACTATAGATACGTTGGAGACGTATCAGCATCCCCAAACTTAATTCATGCTCGTCCTCGAGTAGGTAAATGATAAAAATTGAATTTTTGATGTGGAATGCTACCTAACATGTTATCTCATATTCTTTTCTTTGTAGCATGGACATTTGGACTTTTATACTGTTCAAAGCAATAGTCTAGTTTTGACATGAGGACTTAAATACTCAAGCATACCAACAAGCAACCATGTCTTTCAAAATATCAATGCTAAAATAAGTTATCCGTAGCCAATCATGCTCAATCATTGATCTACTCATGAAACACATTCGCATATTAGCTACACCCAATGCTCAAGTACGATCATAGTGCCCCCTAGTTGGTGCTTTTATAAGAGAAGATGGAGACTCAAATTAAAAAAATGAAAATTGCATAAAGTAAAAGAAAGTCCCTTCATGGAGGGAAGTATGGATTTGTAGAGGTGCCAGAGCTCAAAGCGAAAATTGAGAGATAAAAAACATTTTGAGAGGCATACTTTTGCCACCAACGAAAATGACATAGAGCTCCCAACACTTTCCATGCTAGATATATCATAGGCGGTTCCCAAACAGAAAATAAAGTTTATTCCTTTTTCCACCATACTTTCACTTTCCATGGCTAACCGTATCCACGGGCGCCCTCCATACCAACACTTTCCAAGGAATTTATTATTTGACAACATAAAGTAAATTTAATTTTCATTTCGGGACTTGACATCCCTAATACCTTGGCCTTATTCTCGTGCAATGACAAGTGAATAAACACTCATCGTGAGAATAACACATCTAGCATGGAAAATATTGGCCACCCCTCACCGCCTCGCGAGCGGTGCGAGCACACAAAAGAGAAATTTATTTTAAAAATTAGAGATGGCACATACAAATTTTCTTAGAACGACAAAAGAATACCGCATATAGGTAGGTATAGTGGACTCATGTGGCAAAACTGGTTTAAAGGATTTTGGATGCACAAGTAGTGATCATACTTAGTGCAAAATGAAGGATAGCAAAAGATTGAGAAGCGACCAACCAAGAAACGAATAATCTCATAAGTGAGCATTGAGCATAATTAACACCGAATAATGCACCACAAGTAGGATGTAATTTCATTGCACAACTATTGACTTTAGCGCTTTCATAGGGAATCACAAACCTTAACACCAATATTCTTATTAAAGCACAATTACTCATCAACATGACTCACATATCACATCATCATATCTCAAAACTATTAAAAGGAATCAAGTTTATTTTGTCCAATGATCTTGATGAAAGTTTTATTATATCCTTCTTGGATATCTATCACTTTGGGACTTATTTTCATGTGTTGCTTTTGATAAGCTCAAACAAATATAAGTGAAGATCATGAGCATAATATTTCTTTCTCTCAAATTAATTTAAGTGAAGCAAGAGAGAATTTCTTCAAAAATACTAAAGTACACCATGCTCAAAAAGATATAAGTGAAGCACTAGAGCAATTCCATAGGAAAGAGCTTCGTTGACGGGATGTGAGTACCGCTTACCTAGCCTCACTGGCAACTATTTGAGGACTCTATTTTATTTAAAAAGTCTCAGATCTAAGTATTTTATTAAAACAGCAAGCAAAACAAAATGACATATCAAGTATAGCACAACTCATGTGAAGAAGCAAAAACTTAGGCTCAACCGACACTAACCGATAATTGTTGAAGAAGAAAGGTGGGATGCCTACCGGGGCATCCCCAAGCTTAGATGCTTGATACTTCTTGAAATATTATCTTGGGGTGCCTTGGGAATCCCCAAGCTTGAGATTTTGTGTCTCCTTAATTCCTCTCATATCACGGTTTTCCTAAATCTCAAAAGCTTCATCCACACAAAACTCAACAAGAACTCGTGAGATAAGTTAGTATAAACCAATGCAAAAACCTTATCATTCTCTACTGTAGCAAATCACTAAAATTATTATTAAACATTGCATACTAAATGCCTCTGCATATTTAATACTCCTATCCTCAAATAGAATCATTAAACAAGCAAACATATGCAAACAAATGCAACCATAACAGCAATCTGCCAAAACAGTATAGTCTATAAAGAATGCAAGATTCATCATACTTCCCTAACTCCAAAAATTATGAAAATTTTACCACACTGTAGGAAATTTATCTGATCTTAATATGCAAAAAGTTTCAACATTTTATCACATTCTGACTTTTCTAAGGAATTTTTGCAACAGCGGTAAACTTTCTGTTTTGAAACAGCAACAAGTATACTTGCAAAATAAGCATGGTGAAGGCCATCCTTGACATTTTTATTTAAATAAAAGATGCAAAACATTTTTATAAATAAAATCAAGCAAATCCTAACAAAATAAAATGACTCTCCAAGTAGAACTCATATCATGTGACGAATGAAAACATAGCTCCAAGTGATGTTACCGATAATGTTGGAGACGGAAGAGGGGATGCCTTCCGGGGCATCCCCAAGCTTAGTTGCTTGGATATTCTATGAATATTACCTTGGGGTGCCTTGGGAATACCCAAGCTTAGGGTCTTGTCACTCCTTATTCTCCTCATATTGACATCTCACCCAAAACTTGAAAACTTCAATCACACAAAACTTAACGGAACTTCGTGAGATAGGTTAGTATGATAAAGAGCAAACAATTTCGCTTCGGTATTGTCAAAGACAAGATTCATAATTGTTTCCACAAAATTACTACTGTAGCATATCATTTCCACAATTTATATTGAGCAATATAAGCCATAGAAACTAGAAAACAAGCAAACTATGCATCGAAAACAGAATCTGTCAAAAACAGAATAGTCTGTAATGATCTGCAGAATAACCATATTTATTGTCACTCCAAAAATTATGAAAAAATGGGGAACACGTGAGAAATTTGTATATTAATATTCTTCAAAAAGAATCAACCCAAAATAACTCTTCTGCTAAAAATGAGAATGATTTTCGTGAGCGCATAAGTTTCTATTTTTCAGCAAGATCAAATCAACTATCAGCCAACATGATCTCAAAGGCTTTACTTGGCACTTTATTGAAACAAAAGCAATAAAACATGATTACTACAATATTTTAATCATGTGAACACATAAAAACAGTAGGTAAAAGTGTTGGGTTGTCTCCGAACAAGCGCTTTTCTTTTATGCCTTTTAGCTAGGCATGATGATTTCAATGATGCTCGCATAAAAGATAAGAAATGAAACATAAAGAGAGCATCATGAATCACATGGCAATCACATTTAAGTCTAACCCACTTCCTATGCATAGGTACTTTGTGAGAAAACAACTTATGGGAACAAGAATCAACTAGCATAGGAAGGCAGAACAAATATAACTTTGAAACTTTCAACACATAGAGAGGAAACTTGATATTATTGCAATTCCTACAAGCATAAGTTCCTCCCTCATAATAACTTTTAGTAGAATCATGAAGAAAATCAACAATATAACCATCACATAAAGCATTCTTTTCATGATGCATAAGCATAGAAATTTTGTTACTCTCCACATGAGCAAATTTATTCTCATCAATAGTAGTGGGAGCAAACTCAACAAAATAACTATCATCTGATTGAAAATTACAATCATGATGACAAGTTTCATGGTTATCATTATTCTTTATAGCATACATGTCATCACCATAATCATCATAAATAGCAACCTTTTTCTCATAATAATCAATTGAAACCTCTTCCAAAATAGTGGATTCATCACTATGACCTCTCCAAATCCACTTTCATAATTATTACAATAAGATTCAACACCCTCCAAAATAGTGGGATCATTAGTACCTAGAGTTGACACTCTTCCAAACCCACTTTCATCAATATAATCATCATAAATAGGAGGCATGCTTTCATCATAATAAATTTTATCATCAAAACTTGGGGGAGTAAAAATATCATCTTCATCAAATATAGCATCCCCAAGATTGTAACTTTGCATATCATTAGCATCATGGATATTCAAAGAATTCATACTAACAACATTGAAATCATGCTCATCATTCAAATATTTTGTGCCAAAAAAATTATTGACTTCTTCTTTTAACAATTGAGCGCAACTTTCCGAACCATCATTCTCAAGAAAGATATTATAAAGATGATCAATAATATGGTACAACCTCAACTCCATTTTTTGTAGTTTCTTTTATAAACCAAACTAGTGATAAAACAAGAAACTAAAATATTAAATTGTAAGATCTAAAGATATACCTTCATGCGCTCACCTCCCCGGCAATGGCGCCAGAAAAGAGCTTGATGTCTACTATGCAACTTTAGTCTTGTAGACTCGTGTTGTGCCTCCAAGTGCGGAGTTTTGTAGGACAGTAGCAATTTTCCCTCAAGTGGATGACCTAAGGTTTATGAATCCGTGGGAGGTTTAGGATGAAGACGATCTCTCTCGAACAACCCTGCAACCAAATACAAGAAATCTCTTGTGTCCCCAACACACCCAATACAATGGCAAATTGTATAGGTGCACTAGTTCGACGAAGAGATGGTGATAAAAGTGTAATATTGATGGTAGACATATATTTTTATAATCTGAATAAATAAAAACAGCAAGGTAGCAAATAGTAAACGGGCACAAAAACGGTATTGCACTGCTTGAAAATGAGGCCTAGGGTCTGTACTTTTGCTAGTGCAATCTCCCAACAATGCTAATATAATTGGATCACATAACCATCCCTCAACGTGCAACGAAGAATCACTTCAAAGTTCCTATCTAGCGGAGAACACAAGAATAAATTGTTTGTAGGGTACGAAACCACCTCAAAGCTATTCTTTCCATTCGATCTATTCAAGAGTTCGTACTAAAATAACATAAAGCTATTCTTTCCGTTCGATCTATCCTAGAGTTCGTACTAAAATAACACCAAAACAATTCATATTCGTAATACTCAATCCAACAGAAAGAACTTCAAAGAGTGACCAAAGATTTCTACCGGAGAAGCAAAGACAAGAACGTGCATCAACCCCCTATGCATAGATTACCCCAATGTCACCTCGGGAATCCGTGAGTTGAGTGCCAAAACATATATCAAGTGAATCAATACGATACCTCATTGTCATCACGAGTATTAAATTGCAAGACATATACCAAGTGTTCTCAAATCCATAAAAGTATTCAATCCGATAACAATGAAATCTCAGAGGGAAATACTCAATTCATCACAACAAGATATAGAGGGGAAAACACAATATGATTCGACTATATTAACAAAGCCCACGATACATCAAGATCGTGACATCTCAAGAACACGAGAGAGAGAGAGAGAGAGAGAGAGAGAGAGAGAGAATAAACACATAGCTACTGGTACAAACCCTTAGCCCTGAGGGTGGACTACTCCCTCCTCATTGTGGTGGCCGCCGGGATGATGAAGATGGCCACCGGTAATGATTCCCCCCTCTGGCAGGGTGCCGAAACAGGGTCTAGATTGGTTTTCGGTGGCTACAGAGGCCTGCGGCAGCGGAACTTCTGATCTACATTAACCCCTGATGGTTTCTCTATTTATAGGAATTTTTGGCGTTGGTTTCACGCTAAGATGGGCCTCGAGGTGAGCACAACCCACCGGGGCACGGACAAGGGCCCAGGCGCACCCCGGTGTCTTGTGCCCTCCTCGTGGCTCTTCTGGTCCTCCCACGAAGCTTCGCGGGTATCTTTTGTCCCAAAAAAATCATCAAAAAGTTTCAGCTCATTTGGAGAACTTCCATTTCTGCACAAAAAACAACACCACGGTAGTTCTGCTAAAAACAACGTCAGTCCGGATTAGTTCCAAAAAATGATATAAAGTTTCTATAAAATGATTGTAAAACATCCAAGAATGATAATATAACAGCATGGAACAATCAAAAATTATAGATACGTTGGAGACGTATCAAAGATCTCTGCTTCATCACCACCATTATCTTCTTCATCACCAACGGAGAATTGAGTATTGGGCATGGGCACTCCCCTTGGCTTCCGCCAAGCTTGGGGGAGGTGCCCCGGTATCATATCATCCCACTATCCTTTTGCCTTTACTTATTTTAGTTCGATCTTTTACTATAGATGAATAAAGTTTAGTTCGATCCTTTCTTCTTTGAGAGTTTTGCTTAGTGATCTATCCTTGTAATCCTGTGCAAGTTATATAATAAAGTTTAGTTTGAGTTTTTGCTTTCTTTACTTTCATGTTGCAAATAAAAGAAAAGAAATAAGGAAGAAACAAAGAAAGGAAATAAATAAAGGAAAGAAAATAAATCAAGAAGATCATATACTAATCTTATGATAGGTGATGACACCACATAAGGAAAAGTATAAGTAAAAATTTTTATTAGATATTGTCAAACATAGCATCAGTCAATGATGCAACTCATCAAAGAATTAATAAGGGAAGAGAAGATTGTAACATCCCAAATTTTCAATTTGGAATGTTATGCATTATATCATAATTGCATATCATATTTTATTGCATTTTGGCTAGAAATTCTACGCAACTCAAGGACCCACGGAGAGACTTGGGGATTTCGTTATTTTCATATTTGAGTTTTTCTCAAATTTTGAAAAGAGGATCGTTTGATTTTAATTATTTTCTCTTCGAATATTTCTTTTGTAAAAATAAAAGAGAGGGATAAAATGACTTCCTCAAAATAAAGAAATATTGGAGATTTAATATTAAAATCAAATAATATTTTTATTCACAGTTTTATCGCTATTTTATTTGAATTAGGAAAAATATGTGTTTTCAAAATTGCGTTAGAGGCCCAAATAAATGTTCACTTTGTCCACTATATTTTTAGATGACGTGGAAAATTTATTTCAGGATTTTTGGAGTCTATTTAGTATTTCTTTTATTTGTTTTTCTGTGCACGGAATTATTTTTAAAAAAAAGAGAACCGACTTAGCCGGGCCGTACCCGACCTGGACTCGTCCGGCCGGCCTCTTAAAAAGGGCCACCCGGGACCCCCAGCCAAGTCGTCCGTGGCTCCGAAACCATAGCCGCCGCCGCCGCACCGTCACGCCCCAGCCGCCGCCGATGTCGCCGCCCCTCGCCGCCCCGCCGCCCGTCGCCGCCACCGACCATCGCTGCCGACCCCGCCGCCACACATCGTCGCCCCGCCGCCCGCGCCGCCGCCGGCCATCGTCGGAGTTGCCGCGATCCCGCCGCCGCCGATCCGTTGAGGTAGCCGCCGGATCCGCCGCCGGTTTTCGTTAGAAAACCGGGCATTTTTTTAGACCCACGGTTTATTTTTTCGATGGGGTTTATTTTTCCCGGTTTAGTTAATTAGCGAACGCCCATTCGTACGTTCATTTTAACGAACGATTTTCACCCGTTAGCCGCAGACAGCAAACGTTCACTCCTTAGCCTGTTCATCAGTTTTTCTTTTTCCAAGGTTTTTCCGCGATTATTTTCGATCACGATTTTTGCCCTGATTTTCGTTTTAGGTTACCTTCTCGCTCGTTTATCAGAATCAGGCGATTCAAGCGCCTAGAGTTTCATCTCAAAGCCCTCTTTCTGTTTAACCAACTTGAATAAGATTTTGCTACTGTAAAATTTGACTTTAGTCCAGATTAGTAAACGGAGCTTGTTTCTTTCGCAGTTTGAGTTTCGTTGCTTCGTTTGATTTGATTCTTTTTGCAAACCGGAGTTCTTAAGTTGAACTTTCTGGTTAGATCTCTTATTTGAGTTTTACTCGTTCTTCTAGTTGAGTGCTTATTGTATGCTTGTTTTCTTGCGATAGAGTACTCGGAGTGCGAAGCGTGCTACTACGAGTCTCTAGGTTTCACGGATCATCAGCAAGGCAAGTAACACTTTGATCATACCTCTTTACTACCCAGTTTTATTGCATTAGATCAATCCTCAAACAATTGCATGGTTAGGATCTGATTAACATGTGGGTTTTGGGAAGTAGATGAGGTAGAACCTATTACCTATTTATTATCAAACCTTTGGGAGTTACTTCTACGTTCCTTATATTGCTATGCTATGCTCGTAGACGTGGTTTGGTTCAAGTGATTCATGACAGATGTGAGTGTTGTAATTTAATGGTTAACTTAAGGTGGCTATTTTAATACACATCTGGGTGGATTGCTTGAAGGCACCCTGGAGTACCCAGTGGTTGTCAGGGCACCTGGAGAATCCAGTGTTGTCCTAGGATATCCCGGAGTACCCGTGTGATCATCCTACGGTCTGCCACCCAGGCTCAAAGGGATCATAAGATTATTCATGGTAGAAACTTCCGTGTGCAGCCACAAGCTATTATGGGCTCTAGCGTAGTTGAGTATGTTGCAAGACCTCTTTCAGTGGTGGGCTAGCAGATGTAGGGGAAAGTAGGTGTAACTGTCCACCCAGAGTAAAGAGTTATTGTTTCAGAAAGATTGTGTCTTGATTCTCCGACCGTGGATGTATTCGAGTCTTGTGGGGAAAAGTGCGCAAACCTCTGCAGAGTGTACAAACTAATCATGGTTAGCTGTGTCCCTAGTCATGGACATCTTGAGTATCTAGTCCTTGGATTATCATGTTGATATCATCACTCTTAATTTAATTTGATTGGGTTTAATGATGATGCTTAATTGGAATTGAGTTGGAGGAACCTTCTCAATGTTTAACAACCACCATGATAGTTCAATAAAATTTATTCCTTTGTTGTAGGAAAAAATTGGCTTTATGCAAAACTATTAACCTTAGAGGTTTCCACCAGGCATATATGCATGTAGTGATAGAATTTATTCTGTTCATTACTCTCTTATGTTACATTGCCAGCATATTCCATGTGCTGACCCGTTTCGGGCTGCAACGTTCATGTTGCGGACTTTTCAGACGACGAGTAAGGTGCCATTGGTTGTTGTCTTTCACTCAGTAATGCCGTTGGAGTTGATGGACTCACTTTATCTTCCAAGCCATCCGCTGTTATCATATTTAGATGGCCTTAAGCCATATTTATTGTAATAAGTTCTCTTTTGAGATGTCCGATGTAATAAGTGTGTGATTGCTACTCTGTTATAAATCCTAAAGTACTATGCGTGTCAGCATTACCGATCCAGGGATGACACTGATCCACAAAGATCAGACTGTTTGAGGTCTGGTCGCTACAAGATGGTATCTGCTACCTCTTGAGCACTGCGTTGGATTTCCCCGAAGAGAAGAGGATGATGTAGCAAAGTAGCATAAGTATTTCCCTCAGTTTTTGAGAACCAAGGTATCAATCCAGTAGGAGACCATGCACAAGTCCCTTGTACCTACACAAAACGATAGCTCCTCGCAACCAACGCGATTAGGGGTTGTCAATCCCTTCACGATCACTTACGAGAGTGAGATCTGATAGAGATGATAAATAATATTTTTGGTATTTTTGATAGATAGATGCAAAGTGAAAAGTAAAAGGCAAAGTAAAAACAAAGCAAGTAATAAAGCGATAGAGATTGATATGATGAGAATAGACCCGGGGGCCATAGGTTTCACTAGTGGCTTCTCTCAAGAGCATAGATATTCTACGGTGGGTGAACAAATTACTGTTGAGCAATTGACATAATTGAGCATAGTTATGAGTATATCTAGGTATGATCATGCATATAGGCATCACGTCCGAGACAAGTAGATCGAAACGATTCTGCATCTACTACTATTACTCCACTCATTGACCGCTATCCAGCATGCATCTAGAGTATTAAGTTAAAAATAGAGTAACGCCTTAAGCAAGATGACATGATGTAGAGGGATAAATTCATGCAATATGATAAAAACCCCATCTTGTTATCCTCAGTGGCAACAATACAATACGTGCCTTGCTGCCCCTTCTGTCACTGGGAAAGGACACCGCAAGATTGAACCCAAAGCTAAGCACTTCTCCCATTGCAAGAACTACCAATCTAGTTGGCCAAACCAAAAGGATAATTCGAAGAGACATGCAAAGATAACTCAATCATACATAAAAGAGTTCAGAGAAGATTCAAATATTGTTCATAGATAATACTGGATCATAACCCCACAATTCATTGGTCTCAACAAACACACCGCAAAAAGAAGAAGATTACATCAAATAGATCTCCACGAGAGGGGTAGAACATTGTATTGAGATCCAAAAAGAGAGAAGAAGCCATCTAGCTACTAGCTATGGACCCGAAGGTCTGAAGTAAACTACTCACACTTCATCGGAGGGGCTATGTTGTTGATGTAGAAGCCCTCCGTGGTGGATGCCCCCTGCGGCGGAGCTCCGGAACAGCCCCCAAGATGGGATCTCGTGGATACAGAAGGTTGCGGCGGTGGAATTAGGTTTTTGGCTCCTCATCTGATCGTTTGGGGATACGTAGGTATATATAGGAGGAAGGAGTACGTCGGTGGAGCAACAGGGGGGCCACGAGGCACGGGGCGCGCCCTAGGGGGGGCGCCCCCACCCTCGTGACCGCCTCTGTTACGTCTTGGAGTAGGGTCCAAGTCTCCTGGATCACGTTCGGTGAGAAAATCACGTTCCCGAAGGTTTCATTCCGTTTGGACTCCGTTTGATATTCTGTTTCTTTGAAACACTAAAATAGGCAAAAAACAGCAATTCTGGGTTGGGCCTCCGGTTAATAGGTTAGTCCCAAAAATAATATAAAAGTGGAAAATAAAGCCCAATATAGTCCAAAACAGTAGATAAAGTAGCATGGAGCAATCAAAAATTATAGATACGTTGGAGACGTATCAGGCATCCCCAAGCTTAATTCCTGCTCGTCCTCGAGTAGGTAAATGATAAAAAAGAATTTTTGTTGCGGAGTGGTACTTTGGCATAATTTCAATGTAAATCTTCTTAATTGTGATATGAATATTCAGATCCGAAAGATTCAAGACAAAAGTTCATATTGACATAAAAATAATAATACTTCAAGCATACTAATCAAAGCAATCATGTCTTCTCAAAATAACATGGCCAAAGAAAGTTATCCCTACAAAATCATATAGTCTGGCTATGCTCCATCTTCCCCACACAAAATATTTAAATCATGCACAACCCCGATGACAAGCGAAGCAATTGTTGCATACTTATGACATTCTCAAAACTTTTTCAATCTTCACGCAATACATGAGCGTGAGCCATGGATATAGCACTATGTGTGGAATAGAATGGTGGTTGTGGAGAAGACAAAAAGAGGGAAGATAGTCTCACATCAACTAGGCGTATCAACGGGCTATGGAGATGCCCATCAATAGATATCAATGTGAGTGAGTAGGGATTGCCATGCAACGGATGCACTAGAGCTATAAGTATATGAAAGCTCTACAAAAGAAACTAAGTGGGTGTGCATCCAACTCGCTTGCTCAAGAAGACCTAGGGCATTTTGAGGAAGCCCATCATTGGAATATAGAAGCCAAGTTCTATAATGAAAAATTCCCACTAGTAGATGAAAGTGACAAAATGAGAGACTCTCTATCATGAATATCTTGGTGCTACTTTGAAGCACAAGTGTGGTAAAAGGATAGTAGCATTGTCCCTTCTCTCTTTTTCTCTCATTTTTTTTATTTGGGCCTTCTCTTTTTTTTGGCCTCTTTTTTTTCGTCCGGAGTCTCATCCCGACTTGTGGGGGAATCATAGTCTCCATCATCCTTTCCTCACTTGGGACAATGCTCTAATAATGATGATCATCACCCTTTTATTTTTCTTACAACTCAACAATTACAACTCGATACTTAGAACAAAGTATGACTCTATATGAATGCCTCCGGCGATGTACCAGGATATGCAATGAATCAAGAGTGACATGTATGAAAGAATTATGAACGGTGGCTTTGCCACAAATACAATGTCAACTACATGATCATGCTAGCAATATGACAATGATGGAGCGTGTCATAATAAACGGAACGGTGGAAAGTTGCATGGCAATATATATTGGAATGGCTATGAAAATGCCATAATAGGTAGGTATGGTGGCTGTTTTGAGGAAGGTATATGGTGGGTGTATGATACCGGCGAAAAGTGCACGGTATTAGAGAGGCTAGCAAAGGTGGAAGGATGTGAAAAGGTGCGTATAATCCATGGACTCAACATTAGTCATAAAGAACTCATATACTTATTGCAAAAATCTAGAAGTTATCAAAGCAAAGTATTACACGCATGCTCCTAGGGGGATAGATTGGTAGGAAAAGACCATCACTCGTCCCCGACCGCCACTCATAAGGAAGACAATAAATAAATAAATCATGCTCCGAGTTCATCACATAACGGTTCACCATACGTGCATGCTACGGGAATCACAAACTTCAACACAAGTATTCTTTAAATTCACAACTACTCAACTAGCATGACTTTAATATCACCATCTTCATATCTGAAAACAATTATCAAGCACCAAACTTATCTTAGTATTCAACGCACTCAAAAGAAAGTTTCACATATCTTGAATACCAAGGATATTAACATTAAGCAAATTACCATGCTATTAACGACTCTCAAAATAATCTAAGTGAAGCATGAGAGATCAATAGTTTCTTTAAAAAAAATCCACCACCGTGCTCTTAAAATATCTAAGTGAAGCACTAGAGCAAAAATTATCACGCTCAAAAGATATAAGTGAAGCACTATGAGCAAAACTATCAAGCTCAAAAGATATAAGTGAAGCACATAGAGTATTCTAACAAATTCCAATTCATGTATGGCTCTCTCAAAAGGTGTGTACAGCAAGGATGATTGTGGTAAACTAACAAGCTAAGACGCAAATAATACAAGACGCTCCAAGCAAAACACATATCATGTGGTGAATAAAAATATAGCTCCAAGTAAATTACCGATGGATGTGGACGAAAGAGGGGATGCCTTCCGGGGCATCACCAAGCTTTGACTTTTTGGTGTCCTTGGATTATCTTGGGGGTGCCATGTGCATCCCCAAGCTTAGGCTCTTTCCACTCCTTGTTCCATAATCCATCAAAAGAATTCACCCAAAACTTGAAAACTTCACAACACAAAACTCAACAGAAATCTCGTGAGCTCCGTTAGAGAAAGAAAACAAAAGACTACTTCAAGGTACAGTAATGAACTCATTATTTATTTATATTGGTGTTAAACCTACTTTATTCCAACTTCTCTATGGATTATAAACTATTTTACTAGCCATAGATTCATCAAAATAAGCAAACAACACACGCAAAACAGAATCTGTCAAAAACAGAACAGTCTGTAGCAATCTCTAACTAATGCAAACTTCTGGAACTCTAAAAATTCTACAAAAATAGGAAGTCCTGGAAATTTTGTTTATTGATCAGCAGCAAAAAGAATCAACACCAAAGCGCGTTACTGTGATTTCACAAAATTATATTCGTGCGTGCAAAGTTTCTGTTTTTCAGCAGAATCAAATCAACTATCATCGTAGGTTATCCTATAGGTTCTACTTGGCACAAACACTAATTAAAACATAAAACCACATCCAAACAGAAGCTAGATGGATTATTTATTCCTAAACAGAAGCAAAAACAAAAAAACCAAAATAAAATTGGGTTGCCCCCAACAAGCGCTATCGTTTAACGCCCCTAGATAGGCATAAAAGCAAAGATAGATCTAGGTATTACCATCTTTGGTAGGCAATCCATAAGAGGCTCTCATGATAGATTCATATGGTAATTTTATTTTCTTTCTAGGGAAGTGTTCCATGCCCTTCTTTAAGGGAAATTGGAATCTAATATTCCCTTCCTTCATATCAATAATTGCACCAATCGTTCTAAGGAAAGGTCTACCAAGAATAATAGGACATGAAGGATTGCAATCTATATCAAGAACGATAAAATCTACGGGTACATAATTCCTATTTTCAACAATAAGAACATCATTAATTCTTCCCATAGGCTTTTTAATAGTGGAATCCGCAAGATGGAAGTTTAGAGAGCAATCATCAAAGTCATGGAAATCTAGCAAATCACATAAAGTTTTGGGAATAGTAGAGACACTAGCACCCAAATCACACAAAGCATGAAACTCATAATCTTTAATTTTAATTTTAGTAGTAGGTTCCCACTCATCATAGAGTTTTCTAGGGATAGAAACTTCCAACTCAAGTTTTTCTTCATAAGATTGCATCAAGGCATCAACAATGTGTTCGGTAAAGGCCTTATTTTGACTACAAGCATGAGGAGAATCTAGCACGGATTGCAACAAGGAAATACAACCAATTAAAGAGCAACTTTCATAATTAAATTCCTTGAGATCCAAAATAGTGGGTTTAGCAATATCTAGGTTTTTATTCCTTTCAATCCCACTTTCATCAATTTCATCATCAAGATCTAGAAACTCCGAATTCTTATAACGCCTTCTAGGTAAAGGAAGATCATATTCAGTTTCATCAAGATTCATATTGCAAAACAAAGATTTAATGGGGGACACATCAATAACTTTTAGATCTTCATCTTGATTTTCATAGGAATTGGAAGAACACGCTTTAATAAAGGCATCTTTGGAAGCACGCATCCTAGCGGTTCTCTCTTTGCACTCATCAATGGAAATTCTCATGGCTTTGAGAGACTCATTGAGATCATTCTTAGGAGGAATAGATCTAAACTTTAAAGAATCAATTTCAAGAGAAATTCTATCAACGGTCCTAGCCAAATCATCAACTTTAAGTAATTTCTCTTCAAGCAAAGCATTAAAATTCTTTTATGAATTCATAAACTCTTTAACACTACTCTCAAATTCAGAGGGCAGCTTATTAAAATTTCCATAAGAGTTGTTGTAGGAATTTCCATAATTATTAGAAGGATTACTAGGATAAGGCCTAGGATTAAAATTCCCTCTATACGTGTTGTTTCCAAAACTATTCCTACCGACAAAATTCACATCCATAGATTCATTATTATTCTCAAGCAAAGTAGTTAAAGGCATATCATTGGAATCAAGAGGAGTATTTTTAGTAGAAAACATCTTCATAAGTTCATCCATCTTTTCACTCAAAACATTGATTTCTTCTATAGCATGCACATTTTTACTAGAAAATCTTTTGTGTGCCATTGAGAATAATTAGCCATAATATTGTCAAGCAATTTTGTAGCATATCCCAACGTAATTTCCATAAACGTGCCTCCCGCGGCTGAATCTAAAATATTTCTAGTAGCAAAATTCAATCCGGCATAAAAATTTTGTATGGTCATCCTTAAATTCAAACCATGAGTAGGGCAATTGCGAAGCATCAATTTCATTCTTTCCCAAGATTGGGCAACATGCTCAAGATCAAGTTGTTTAAAATTCATAATATCGTTCCTAAGAGTGATGATCTTAGCGGGAGGAAAATACTTAGAGATAAAAGCATCTTTGCACTTGTTCCAAGAATCAATACTATTTTTAGGCAACGACGAAAACCAAACGTTAGCACGATCTCTAAATGAAAACGGAAATAACTTCAATTTGAGAATATTGTTATCCATATCTTTCTTCTTTTACATATCACACAAATCAACAAAGTTGTTTAGATGAGTAGCGGCATCTTCACTAGGAAGGCCAGCGAATTGATCTTTCATAACAAGATTCAGCAAAGAGGTATTGATTTCACAAGACTCATCATTATTAAGAGGAGCAATCGGAGTACTAAGGAAATCATTATTATTGGTATTCGAGAAGTCACACAATTTGGTATTATCTTGCGCCATGGCAACAAGTAATCCAACACACAAGCAAACAGAAAGGCAACGAAAAAAGGCAAATGGGAAAGAGAGGAGGAGATTGGGAAAGAGAGGGCGAATAAAACGGCAAGGGTGAAGTGGGGGAGAGGAAAACGAGAGGCAAATGGCAAATAATGTAATGCGAGAGATAGGGATTGTGATGTGTACTTGGTATTGTTGACTTGCTTGTGTGAGCCTCCCCGACAACGGCGCCAGAAATTCTTCTTGCTACCTCTTGAGCACTGCGTTGGATTTCCCCGAAGAGGAGAGGATGATGCAGCAAAGTAGCGTAAGTATTTCCCTCAGTTTTTGAGAACCAAGGTATCAATCCAGTAGTAGACCACGGACAAGTCCCTCGTACCTACACAAAACGATAGCTCCTCGCAACCAACGTGATTAGGGGTTGTCAATCCCTTCACAGTCACTTACGAGAGTGAGATCTGATAGAGATGATAAATAATATTTTTGGTATTTTTGATAGATAGATGCAAAGTGAAAAGTAAAAGGCAAAGTAAAAACAAAGCAAGTAATAAAGCGATAGAGATTGATATGATGAGAATAGACCCGGAGGCCATAGGTTTCACTAGTCGCTTCTCTGAAGAGCATAGATATTCTACAGTGGGTGAACAAATTACTGTTGAGCAATTGACAGAATTGAGCATAGTTATGAGTATATCTAGGTATGATCATGTATATAGGCATCACGTCCGAGACAAGTAGATCAAAATGATTCTGCATCTACTACTATTACTCCACTCATCGACCGCTATCCAGCATGCATCTAGAGTATTAAGTTAAAAACAGAGTAACGCCTTAAGCAAGATGACATGATGTAGAGGGATAAATTCATGCTATGATAAAAACCCCATCTTGTTATCCTCGATGGCAACAATACAATACGTGCCTTGCTTCCCCTTCTGTCACTGGGAAAGGACACCGCAAGATTGAACCCAAAGCTAAGCACTTCTCCCATTGCAAGAACTACCAATCTAGTTGGCCAAACCAAAAGGATAATTTGAAGAGACTTGCAAAGATAACTCAATCATACATAAAAGAATTCAGAGAAGATTCAAATATTGTTCATAGATAATACTGGATCATAAACCCACAATTCATCGGTCTCAACAAACACACCGCAAAAAGAAGAAGATTACATCGAATAGATCTCCATGAGAGAGGGGGAGAACATTGTATTGAGATCCAAAAAGAGAGAAGAAGCCATCTAGCTACTAGCTATGGACCCGAAGGTCTGAAGTAAACTACTCACACTTCATCGGAGGGGCTATGGTGTTGATGTAGAAGCCCTCATGGTGGATGCCCCCTCCGGCGGAGCTCCGGAACAGGCCCCAAGATGGGATGTCGTGGATACAGAAGGTTGTGGCGGTGGAATTAGGTTTTTGGCTCCTCATCTGATCATTTCGGGATACGTAGGTATATATAGGAGGAAGGAGTACGTCGGTGGAGCAACAGGGGGGCCACATGGCAGGGGGGCGTGCCCCCCACCCTCGTGACCGCCTGTGTTACGTCTTGGAGTAGGGTCCAAGTCTCCTGGATCACGTTCGGTGAGAAAATCACGTTCCCGAAGGTTTCATTCCGTTTGGACTCCATTTGATATTCCGTTTCTTCGAAACACTGAAATAGGCAAAAAACAGCAATTCTGGGCTGGGCCTCCGGTTAATAGGTTAGTCCTAAAAATAATATAAAAGTGGAAAATAAAGCCCAATATAGTCCAAAACAGTAGATAAAGTAGCATGGAGCAATCAAAAATAATAGATACGTTGGAGACGTATCAGTATCAGCACATGCTGAATGTAGGACACGACCACTAAGCTAAAGCCCTAGATCACTACTCTCTTCTTATTTCTGACTCATCTCCCTTTTCTACTCTTTAGGATGGTGGATGCAACGAACAAGTTCACGCAATAGGATGAAGATACACCTTTTGGACGACACCTGAAGGAAGTTACTAGGTACCTAAACATCAGAATACCAAGCTTCACCGGGACCTACATCGCCACTTTACCAGAAGAAGAGCATTGGATGATTCAAGTTCAAGTTCCAGGAAGGATGTTCATGCTAGTCACTGAGCCCATAGAGTTTTCCTTTGATGCACCAACCTGGAGTCTAGGAAAGAGCATGGCGGCCCACATCACCATGGGAAGCATTGGAAAAGTTTACCACAAGGATCTCAAGGATAGTATCTACCAGATTTGTGGGTGCCGAGATGAGCAATGGGAGATGATCAGCGCCAGGAAAGATAGATCTATTGCAGCTTTCATCTAGGAGTTAAACCAACACATTCATCGCCAGGAGAACCAGATGTGCGCAGGCATGATAGATTTGAAGAAGGCAATGACCAGGATCACGGAGCTGGAGGAAGAACTCAAGTCTACACGCGATGGATATGAGGAGGAAATGACAATACTCGTGGAGAAGAATGACGATCTGATCAAGAAGCTAGGAGTATTCATGGGAGACCCCGCACCAGGAGGAGAAGACGACGATTCCACTTGCCCGGAGAACTACATCATCATCGACGACACCGACTCGGACCCCGACGATAGTGATGGTGGCTTTGTTGATGAAGCTGGAGCAGATATCATGGAGTCTTCCACCGATCAATTTTTCTAGTCGACCACCATATCAGTAGTAGTATTCCCCCATGTATATAGTATAGTCCGAGCACTTTTGTAACGATAGTTAGACCGATGTATGCCCTTGTTTGAAATTGATTGAAGTGATATGTTTGTGTTTGTCTCATGTGCATATGGGTAGTGTTTTCCCTCTAAATCTCATTCTATTCTGTTTTCTCATCTTTTCTAAACCCATCAGATGCCTCCGAGACGTGACAATGGATTTGTTTTCCCACCGGAGCTCACTCAGTTGATCCAGCAGCAGAATGCATTGATGCAGATACTAGTACAGAATCAGAATCAGGGGAACAACAACAACAATAACCCACCACCACCACATGTTGATCACTTAGCCCGTTTCTTAAGGCTGAATCCGCCGGTGTTCTCTAGTAGCACCGAGCCGATTGTTGCAGATGATTGGCTCCGCAAGATTGGAAGGGAGATGACCACTGCAGGATGCACAGATGCGGCGAGAGTGCGTTTTGCCTCACATCAGCTTGATGGACCCGCAACATCATGGTGGGAGAATTTCACAGCCACTTATCCCATTGACACTATCACATGGGACCAGTTTCAGCAGGCTTTTCGCACTGCCCATGTTTCAGCAGGAGCTATGGCCATGAAGAAGCGTGAGTTTCGCAACTTGTGCCAGGGAGGACGCACAATTGGCTAGTATGTGGATGATTTTAGTAAGTTAGCACGTTATGCCCCAGATGATGTTGCTACGGATGCAGCTAAGCATGAGAAGTTTCTGGAAGGACTGAATGATGAGCTGAGCATGCAGTTGATGGTGGCAACCTTCAACAACTACCAGGAGTTAGTAGATAGAGCTCTCATGATTGAAGGGAAGCAGCAGCATATTGACAACCGCAAGAGGAAGTGTGGACAAGGGAAGTACAATACAGGAGCCCAGCAGAGGCCCTGTTTTACCCCAAACTCGGGAGGACACCTTCAACATAACCATGGAGGTCACAATCACAATGGACGAAGTTCGCACAACCATAGTGGCCCCAAGAATGGGAATGGTAATGGAGGAAGCAATGGCCAGAACGTTTCAACCCAGCAACGCCCGCCAAGAAGGATCTAAGTTACATTACTTGTTTCAAGTGTGGGAAGAATGGACATTACGCCACGGAGTGTTCTGAAGCAAAGAATGGAAATTGCAGTGGAAGCTCTGGGAAGAAGCCCAACCCTTTCAA
Source organism: Triticum dicoccoides (assembly GCF_002162155.2). NCBI lineage: Eukaryota > Viridiplantae > Streptophyta > Magnoliopsida > Poales > Poaceae > Triticum > Triticum dicoccoides. The sequence continues at coordinate 276,147,573 of NC_041391.1, forward strand.
CAGGGGACAAGTGAACCACGTTAACATGGAGGAGGTAGAAGCCCAGCCAGATGCAGTAATAGGTAAGTTTTTGGTTAAGTCATTTACTGCAATCGTTCTTTTTGATGCTGGTGCATCGCATTCATACATATCAAGGGGATTTGTGGATAAGTATAAGTTGCCCACCAAGGTACTTAGAACACCTATGTTAGTAAGCTCGCCTGGAGCAGAGCATATGGAAAGCCAAGGATGTTTTCAGATGCCATTGACCATAGGTAGGCATGTCTTCCCCTCAGACTTGATAATTCTGGAGTCGCAAGGTTTGGATGTGATTTTGGGTATGGATTGGCTATCGATGTATGGAGGAAACATCGATTGCGCCAGTAAGTCAATTATGCTCACCACCCAAGAAGGAAGAAGGATTAAGTATGTATCCCGTCATGTGCCGAAGAGGACTCAAGTGAATTCCTTATCAGGAGTTGTACAGGAGGAAGTACCGGTGGTGAAGGATTTCCCCGATGTATTTCCAAAGAGTTGCCAGGCATGCCACCGGATAGAGACACTGAGTTCTTGATTGAGATTTTGCCAGGCATAGGGCCAATATCTAAGAGACCGTATAGGATGCCCGCAAAGGATCTGGAGGAAATTAAGAAGCAGATTAAGGAGTTACTGGATAAAGGCTATATTCGCCCAAGTTCGTCACCTTGGGGATCACCAGTGCTTCTAGTGGAGAAGAAGGATGGATCATTGAGGATGGCTGTTGATTATCAAGGATTGAATGAAGTAACGATCAAGAACAAGTACCCACTGCCGATGATCAATGATTTGTTTGACCAGTTGCAAGGAGCTAAAGTATTTTCCAAGATCGATCTTCGATCAGGATACCACCAGTTGAAGATTCGAGAGCAGGACATACCCAAGACAGCTTTTACCACAAGGTACGGGCTATATGAGTATACTGTTATGTCATTTGGTCTGACTAACGCACCTGCCTATTTCATGAACATGATGAACAAGGTGTTTATGGAGTTTTTGGATAAGTTCGTTGTGGTGTTCATTGATGATATTCTGGTTTACTCGAAGAATGAAGAGGAGCATAAGGAGCATTTTAGTTTGGTACTTGGGAAGCTCAGAGAACATTAGTTATATGCCAAGTTCAGCAAGTGTGAGTTTTGGTTGAAGGAAGTTGGATTCCTCGGACATGTTATATCCGAAGAAGGAATAGCAGTAGACCCCACCAAGGTTGTCACTATGACAAATTGGGAAGCACCCACGTTAGTTGGAGAGATCCAGAGTTTTCTTGGACTCGCAGGATACTATCGGAGGTCCATTGAGAATTTCTCGAAGATTGCGAAGCCCATGACGGAGCTGTTGAAGAAGGACACCAAGTTCAAGTGGACTGAGGAATGTGAGGCCAGTTTTCAGGAGTTGAAGAGACGTTTGGTTACAGCTCCAGTGTTGATTCTGCCAGATCAACGTAAGGATTATCAAGTGTATTGTGACGCTTCTCGTCGAGGACTTGGAGCAGTACTTATGCAAGAGGGAAGAGTTGTTTCATATGCCTCACGACAGCTTAAATCCCATGAGTTAAATTATGCTACCCATGATTTGGAGTTAGAAGCCATAGTGCATGCGTTGAACACTTGGAGACACTTTCTCATCGGAAACCACTGTGAGGTGTACACAGATCACAAGAGTTTGAAGTATATCTTCACGCAGAAGGAGTTGAATCTCAGGCAAAGGAGATGGTTGGAGCTCATCAAGGATTATGATATGAGGTTGCATTATCATCCCGGAAAGGGCAACGTAGTACCTGATGCATTGAGTCGCAAGAGCCATGTCAACACACTCATGACCGGAGAGTTACCCCAGGAGTTAGCAGAGGATGTTCGAGAGCTATGCTTGGAGATAGTTCCGAGAGGCTATGTAGCAGCATTGGAAATTCAGACTACTTTGATGGATAAGATCAGAGAAGCTCAGAAGACTGACTAAGAGATTGCCGAGATAAAGGAAAGGATGAGCAAAGGAAATGCTAAAGGATTTCGTGAGGATGAACACAATACCTTATGGTTTGAGGACCGCGTATATGTGCCTAATGACCAGGAGATCAGGAAGTTGATTCTGCAAGAGGCCCATGATTCACCATATTCTATTCATCCAGGAAATACCAAGATGTATCTGGATTTGAAGGATAGTTTCTGGTGGACCAGAATGAAGAAGGATATTGCGGAGTATGTATCAGTTTGTGATGTATGTCAGAGAGTGAAGGCAGAGCATCAGAAGCCAGCCGGATTGTTGCAGCCATTGCTGATACCCGAACGGAAGTGGGATAAACTAGGCATGGATTTTATCACGGGATTGCCGAGGACTTGTTCAGGCTATGACTCGATATAGGTTGTAGTCGATCGTTTGACGAAGGTAGCTCATTTCATCCCAGTGAAGACCACTTACACCAGTGCTAAGTTGGCAAAGATATAAATGACCAGGATCGTATGTCTGCATGGAGTTCCGAGGACCATTGTATCAGATAGAGGAACCCAGTTTACCTCCAATTTTTGGAATCAGTTGCATGAGACTTTGGGTACCAGGCTAGAGTTCAGTACAACCTTTCATCCACAGACAGATGGACAGACCGAGAGAGTCAATCAGATTCTGGAGGACATGTTGAGAGCTTGTGCGCTAGATTATGGATCTAGTTGGGACGACAATTTGCCATATGCAGAGTTCTCTTACAACAATAGTTATCAAGCTAGTTTGAAGATGGCCCCTTTCGAAGCTTTGTACGGAAGGAGGTGCAGGACACCATTGTTGTGGGATGAAGTTGGAGACTGTCAGTTGTTTGGACCGGATTTGATTAAAGAGTCTGAAGAGAAGGTTAAGCTGATTCATGATAGACTCAAGGTAGCCCAATCCAGGCAGAAGAGCTACGCGGATTCTAAACGCAAGGAGACAATTTACGAAGTCATAGACAGAGTTTATCTTCGTGTGTCACCACTTCGAGGAGTTAAGCGTTTTGGAGTTAAGGGAAAGTTAGCACCACGTTTTGTGGGACCATACAAAGTTTCGGAACGTATGGGAGAAGTTGCTTACAAGTTGGAATTGCCCGAAGGATTGTCAGAGTTCACGACATGTTCCATGTTTCCCAGTTGAAGAAGTGCCACGCAGAGATGGTTGATATTCCTCTGAGAGATACAGTGCCACTGGAAGCGATTCAGTTGGATAGCGATTTGACCTATGAGGAGAAACCAGTCAAGATTCTCGAGTTTGCTAGCCGAGTCACACGCAACAAGGTTATCAACTTCTGCAAATTCAGTGGAGCCACCATACCGAGGATGAAGCCACCTGGGAGCGAGAGGAAGACCTACTGAAGGATCACCCTCACCTATTTTCTAGCCAACCCGAATCTCGAGGGCGAGATTCATCTTAAGGGGGGTAGGTTTGTAACATCCCAAATTTTCAATTTGGAATGTTATGCATTAGATCATAATTGCATATCATATTTTATTGCATTTTGGCTTGATCCTAGAAATTCTATGCAACTCAAGGACCCATGGAGAGAGTTGGGGATTTTGTTATTTTCATATTCGAGTTTTTCTCAAATTCTGAAAAGAGGATCGTTTGATTTTAATTATTTTCTCTTTGAATATTTATTTTGTAAAAATAAAAGAGAGGGGATAAAATGACTTCCTCAAAATAAGGAAATATTGGAGATTTAATATTAAAATCAAATAAGATTTTTATTCGGAGTTTTATCACTATTTTATTTGAATTAGGAAAAATATGCGTTTTTCAAAACTGCATTAGAGGCCCAAAAAATGTTCACTTTGTCCGCAATATTTTTAGAGGATGGGGAAAATTTTCTCAGGAGTTTCGGAGTCCGTTTAGTATTTCTTTTATTTGTTTTTCTGCGTGCGGAATTATTTTTAAAAAAAGAGAACCGACTTAGCCGGGTTGTACCCGACCCGAACTCGTCCGGCCGGCCTCTTAAAAAGGCCCGCCCGGGACACCCAGCCCAGCCGCCCACGCCTCCCGAAACCATAGCCGCCACCGCCGACTTCACTTCCGCCGCCGCGACTCGCCGCCGCCGCCGCGCCGTCACGCGCCAGCCGCCGCTGACGCCGCCGCCCGTCGCCGCCACCGACCACCACCGCCGACCCCGCCGCCACCCGCCGTCGCCCCGCCGCCGCCGGCCATCACCGGAGTTGCTGCGTCCCGCCGCCGCCACCGGTTTTCGTTAGAAAACCGGGCCTTTTTTTAGACCCGTGGTTTATTTTTATTTTTTTGATCGGGTTTATTTTTTCCCGATTTAGTTAATTAGCGAACGCCCGTTCGTTCGTTCATTTTAACGAACAATTTTCACCCGTTAGTCGCAGACAGCGAACGTTCGTTCGTTAGCCTGTTCGTCAGTTTTTCTTTTTCCAGGGTTTTTCCGTGATTATTTTCGATCGCAATTTCTGCCCTGATTTTCATTTTAGTTGATATTTTCGCTCGTTTCATCTCGAAGCCCTCTTTCTGTTTAACCAACTTGAACAAGATTTTGCTACTGTAAAATTTGACTTTAGTCCAGATTAGTAAACGGAGCTTATTTCTTTTGCAGTTTGAGTTTCGTTGCTTCGTTTGATTTGATTCTTTTTGCAAACCAGAGTTCTTAAGGTGAACTTTCTAGTTAGATCTCTTATTTGAGTTTTACCCGTGCTTCTAGTTGAGTTCTTATTGTACGCCTATTTGTTTGCGATAGAGTACCCGGAGTGCGAAGTGTGCTACTACGAGTCTCTAGGTTTCACGGATCATCAGCAAGGCAAGTAACACTTTGATCATACCTCTTTACTACCCAGTTTTATTGCATTAGATCAATCCTCAAACAATTGCATGGTTAGGATCTGATTAACATGTGGGTTTTGGGAAGTAGATGAGGTAGAACCTATTACCTGTTTATTATCAAACCTTTGGGAGTTACTTCTACGTTGCTTATATTGCTATGCTATGCTCGTAGACATGGTTTGGTTCGAGTGATTCATGACAGATGTGAGTTTTGTTATTTAATGGTTAACTTAAGGTGGCTACTTTAATACACATCTAGGTGGATTGCTTGAAGGCACCATGGAGTACCCAGTGGTTGTCAGGGCACCTGGAGAATCCAGTGTTGTCCTAGGATATCCCGGAGTACCCGTGTGATCATCCTACGGTCCGCCACCCAGGCTCAAAGGGATCATAAGATTATTCATGCTAGAAACTTCTGTGTGCAGCCACAAGCTATTATGGGCTCTAGCATTGTTGAGTACGTTGCAAGACCTCTTTCAGTGGTGGGCTAGTAGATGTAGGGGAAAGTAGGTGTAACTATCCACCCAGAGTAAATAGTTATTGTTTCATAAAGACTGTGTCTCGATTCTCCGACCACGTATGTATTCGAGTCTTGTGGGAAAAGTGCTCAAACCTCTGCAGAGTGTACAAACTAATCATGGTTAGCCGTGTCCCCGGTCATGGACATATTGAGTATCGAGTGCTTGGATTATCATGTTGATCTCATCACTCTTAATTTAATTTGATTGGTTTTAATGATGATGCTTAATTGGGATTGAGTTGGAGGAACCTTCTCAATGTTTAACAACCACCATGATAGTTAAATAAAATTTATTTCTTTGTTTTAGGAAAAAATTGGCTTTATGCAAAACTATTAACCTTAGAGCTTTCCACCAGCCATATATGCATGTAGTGATAGCATTTATTCTGTTCATTACTCTCTTATGTTACATTGCCAACGTATTCCATGTGCTGACCCGTTTCGGGCTGCAACGTTCATGTTGCAGACTTTTCAGACGACGAGTAAGGTGCTAGAGGTCGTTGTCTTTCACTCAGTAATGCCGTTGGAGTTGATGGACTCACTTTATCTTCCAAGCCTTCTGCTGTTATCGTATTTAGATGGCCTTAAGCCATATTTATTGTAATAAGTTCTCTTTTGAGACATCTGATGTAATAAGTGTGTGATTGCTACTCTGTTATAAATCCTGAAGTATTGTGCGTGTCAGCATTACCTATCCAGAGATGACACTGATGCACAAAGATCAGACTGTTTGAGGTCTGGTCGCTACAAAGATTCACATATAAATATACTATCCTAGAAATCTTTTGTGATTGTGAGCCCTCATCAAAATATTATATTCAAAAGTTGTTGACGTTGGACAAGGAAGACAACTTAATGGTTTATGTTTGTTTATATTCACACATAAGTCATATTTTTACGGATCCCTTAACATGTGGTGCTTTCCCCCTATCTTTGCTAGCCAAAAATTCCGCACTAAGTAGAGATTCTACTTGTGCATCTAAAAACCATTAAACCCAAATCTTCGTTTCAAGTGTCCACCATACCTACCTAGGGATTGAGCAAGATCCCTCAAGTAAGTTGTCATCGGTGCAAAAAGGCAATAAAAATTGCCTAAATGTGTGAGATCATTTAGTGTAAGAGAAAATTGAGCATTGCATGAACTTGTGATGGTGAAGAATAAAAGTGACAGACTGCATAATAAAGGTCGCTATCACAAGGGGCAATGCAAGGTGACATTCTATTGCACTAAGGGGTTGAGCATACAAACAAATAAGCACATGGCAACCTCTGCTTCCCTCTGCGAAGGGCCTATCTTTTACTTTAATGTATTTACTTTTATGCAAAGTGTCAAAGTTTTCCTTCTATTCCTTTTTATTTTTTCTCCTTTTGCAAGCATCATGTGGTGACGAAAGATCTAGGCACGTATGTCCAGTTGAATATAGATAGCATGAGTTATTATTGTTGACATCACTCTTGAAGTGAATACGTTGGGAGGTGAAACTATCACTACAAAAAAATACACTTCTGTGATGATACGTGTTTGCCACAGTAGGTCGCATTTTTTGTCATGCATGTACATCCATGACGATTTTATGACAGAATCAAGATAGTCATACCTGTGCTGTCGTAAAAGTGTTCCATGACATTACCAAAATTATCATCACGGAAGTGTCCACTTCCATGATGATAAATCATGCGTCACAGAAGTGCTTTCATCAGGGGTGACCGACACGTGGCATCCACCATAACGGAAAGCTGTTAAGCTATCGGGTCCGGTTTTGGATCCGATAACCCGTTAATAGCCCGGACCAATGGGGATTTTCCATGTGTAAAATCATCATTGGCTGGAGGAAACACGTGTCGGCTCATCGTTGGGACAGATGTCATCCACTCATTGGACAGAAGGCGCCTATGATACGTCGACACGTGGCACGACCCAATAGAGGCCCATTCCTGTGAAAAGGCCGGCCCGTTTGACTTGGTCAAAAGGTGGCGGCCCGGCCCATGGAAATCCTGTTAATGGCCTGTTCGCATATAGCCCATTACAGCCTGCTAACCAAGGCCCATTACGCCCTATTCGAATTAGGCCCAGTAACGTCATCTGGGCCATCCAATATGATTCCAGCCCGTTTTCACTTCTGGCCCATGTATGGCCCATGACGTCTTTCGGCCCATATGAGGCCCTTTGTAACTCTTGGCCCATTAACGGCCCGTGGTGAAACTGGCCCGTAGTGAACAGTGTATCACTTTATACCCATTAACGGCCCGTGGTGAAACTGGCCCGTAATGAATAGTGTATCACTTTATACCCATTAACGGCCCATGGTGAAACTGGCCCATAATGAACAGTGTATCACTTTATACCCATTAACAGCCCGTTATCCCCTTGGGCCGTTTCCAGCCCATGTTATCTTTCGGCTTTCTCAGGGCCCATTTACTCTTGGGCTCATTTCCAGCATTGTTTTACTTACGTCCCATTACTGTCATTTTCTGCTTGTGGGCTAAATTCAGCCCGAGGTTACAGTCGGCCCGTTTCGTGGCCTGTTAATATGTTGGGCCGTTTTCATAGCGTCATCAAATACAGCCGATTAACGACGGCCCGTTATGGTCGGCCCATGAACAGACAATTCCAACTCTAGCCCATTTACGGCCATAATGCGGTTTGTTATTAGCCCATATTTGGCCAACCGATCATACGGCCCGTACAAGGCCCATTGATGATATGGCCCGTAGAAGGCCCATTGTTTCTACGACACGTAGAAGGCCCATTTTTCTACGGCCCGTAGGAGGGAAATGGTAACTACAGTAAATATGTAGCCCATGGTTATTGTGGCCTAGTTTTAAAAAATAGGTTATTGTGGCCACTAGCAAACCGCGGAAAAAGAACTGCACTGACTACAAGCAAAGAAATAAACAAGACAATAAGGAAATAAATAAGCAATCAACTTATGCTAGGCTATCACGGCTATTACACATATTACATCCACTGGGCATCAAAGTTCGCCACCAGTACAAATATAGGGAACACGGAAGCATATAAATGCTACAGCAAAACAAGTCCAAAACTGAAACCACTTCAGAAGAGCTCAAGAAACAGTATCATGGGTACCCACAATGCTGGCAAGATGCTTAGCAAGCTTATTAACTTTCTCTTGTTTGGCTCTTCAGTCCTCCAGCACTTGCTGTTGCACCAGAAAGTATGCATCAGAATTCTGCAGGGACTTCCTCAGTCCTTCGGCTTCCTATTGCATAACATCTGATCGATGTCTTTCAACTTGAAGTTGAAACTCAAGAAGCCGAACTGATTCAGGCAACAAGTTCGAAGAGTTGGTGCCAGTAGTAGTAGCCAGTAACTCGAACACTAAATCAAGACAGGACTTTGGGGTTATCTTAGTGTCTTCAATATAGTTTTATCAGCTTTCTTAGAGACCAACGGGGATGTCTCACTATCTTGAACCTTATCTGCATTACTTCCTTTACCATTGCATAACAGGGTACTCTTCTCCAATATTTTATCCACGTTCTAAAAGAGAAACAAATAAACACATCACAGGTTTACAATGTAGTATATGAAACTCATTTTGGTAAACCAGTTCAGTAGTAAGGTGGACATGATAACAACATGAAACAAACATATATCTATGTAGTATGGTCACTGTATGGTCTATATCATTCTAGTTTATGTTGCCAAATTAAGATAGATACAGTTCGAATGACATCTATTTAAGACAAAGCAGCATAGACAGAATATAAGTGTGGGAAACTACACAGCAATAACAACACTTGTAATGTGCATGGCATGAGAACATAACTGTTTATTCAATTGAAACTGAAATCAACATAGAGCAAGTTACAACAGCAAACAACCAAATGTGTTAAAGAAACAGGTTTAAAACATACTTGTTGCGCCATTGGAGTTTCAGTTGCATCCTTCAAATTTGAAATTAGTTGGTATGAGTAAATACAGTGATGCAAGAGCAAAGTAGTATGAACCATAGCTACGAAACCTGACCTGAGAACAATTCTTCTTCTGCTTTAAGCGTTGACTTGGGGTTCGGAGTGGTGGTCCTCGTGCTTTGGGCACTGCAGTTGCCTTACTAACTGCTCGTGTTTGGGTGCTCTGTGGTGGAGACAGTTCTGTGTCAACAGGAACTGGGTGTCTATCTGCTGGGGTTGGGGTTAGAAGGGGTGTAGCTGGTTCTCTATCCAACTGGGTAGGGGTACAATCTGCATGAGTGTGGGTTATGTGTGGTGGGGCTGGTTCTTGGGCAAGTACAACCGTGGTTCTATCTGCATCAACAGGTAGCACCATCTTTTCTGAAGACCGTGTTTTTACTCCCACAGATACTGCCATCACTCCCTCCAATTGAAATGGCTGATAAACAAGAAAAGTAATTGAATGTACAGACATTGGAAGATAGACAGGTGCAATGGATAGTAGGGAAGAAAACAGGGCATGAAATAATTCACATTTATGTTGTCTAACCAAACAGAATAGCAGGACATAATTTCACATATATGGTGTCTAATTAAACAGGATAGCATGACACAATTTCACATGTATGATGGCTAACTAAACATGATAGAATGACATACTTAAAAATATGATGACTATGTAAACAGGATGACATGATATAACTATACGATGTGTCTATTAAAGTGGTTGGCATGCCATAAATCACAAACATGTCGTCGATGGAAACATGATGGCATGATATAATTCATGGATAGAATGACATAACTTAAAATATGATGACTATATAAATAGGATGAGATGATATAACTATATTATGTCTTTAGAAAATGGGTTGGCATGCCATAATTCAGATACATGTTGTCTATGTAAACATCATGGCATGACATAATTCAAATATATGATTTATATACTAAGGAAGTGAGCAGAGGGCAATCACATATATGATGTGTCAACTAAGGAGATGGCATTCAGTATTGTGTATATGATGTAAAAACTAAGCATTACAATACAACATATGCATGATATGAGCAATATAACCCTGCCAAGTTTGAGCATACACCTCAGGGGGATAATAGGACTGGTCATCTGCCTCTGAATCCCCCACTAAAGAGCTATATGTAACCAGCAAGATATCTGCTTCAGCAGGTAGCATTGTCTGCTCTGAAGACCTTGTTTTCACTCCAGATTTCTCCATTACCAATTCAAATGGCTGATGCACAGGAAGAGCAGTTGAATATACAAACATTGTCGACAAAAGCAATGAGAAATACAAAAAAAGGACGGCATGATATAATTCACATATATGACGCTTGCCTAAACAGCATGGCATTGCATAATTCACATACATAATGCCTTGCAACAAGATAACATTGCATAATTCACATATATAATGTCTTGCAACAAGATGGCATTGCATAATTCACATATAAGGTAATTAGACACTAAACAGGTGGCATTCACACAAAGCATGTCTAAACTAAGCAAATGACATAGCAATGCAAGATACCATACGCACGATATGAGCAACATAACCCTGCCAAGTTAGATCATGCACCTCGGGGGGGATATGACTGGTAATCTATCTCTGAATCCTCCTCTAAGGAGCTATCGGTAACCAACAAGACATGTGCTTCGTGAGATAGCATTGTTTGCTCTGAAGACCTTGTTTCCACTCCAGATTTTTCCATGACCGTGCCGAATGGCTGATGCACAGGAAGAGTAATTGAATGTACTAAAATTGTTGACAAATTTAACACGTAATAAAAAAATGATGGCATGATATAATTCACATATAAGATGACTGGCTAACCAGGGTGGCATTGCAAAAATTCACATATATGATGCCTGGCTAAACAAGATGGCATTGCATGATTCACATATACGATAAAGAAACTAATCCGATGGCATTGACACAAAGCATGTCTAAACTAAGCAGATGGCATGATGTATCCAGTAAGCAATGCAAGGCACCATATGCATGATATTACCAACATCAGCATGCCAAGTTAGAGCGAAGACCTCATGGGGTAAATAGGAGTGGTCTTCTCCTTCTAAATCCCCCTTAGAACAGTTATCTTCCTCTTGATTACAATCTGAAATGGGTGGAGGGGGGCTGCCTTTGCGCCCACCATGGAGCAACGTCTGCATGAAATTTTATTGCCATGCAAGGCTCGTCTCTTTTGCTCTACATGATCAGTTTCATTATGTACAATAACTAGCATGCATAGGAATAAAACATAGTGAGATTATGTAAGGAGTGCATGCACAAATCCAGAGTGATGGTAGCAAACTGTGGATACACCCAAAACCAATGATAGCTGGCAGATAATAGCTTTAGTTAAAAAATACAGATAATGGCTCCTTTAATGTTTGTTTGCACCCAACATGAAACTCATAGTAGACACCCGAGATTAACCAGATAGTAGATAGATAGTACTGATTACTGCCCCAATATGTACCCCACAACCATTTAAAAACTCAAGTTTCAACATTAGTTTGGACCTGACTTGGAGTCTAATAGGTGAACATGATGATAATGTAGCATGTCATCATATTAAGCGACGGATAACATAAGCAGACATGGAAGAGTGCGACCTCTCGTGCGGACCCGTGTAGTCCTAAAGGTCATCTGCTCAGTTGATGATGGTAATGCAGTTATCGTGGCTGCCGGCGGTGGGGAAGAAGATCTGAGGCGGCGAAAGACAGTCTGGAGAGCGGATCCCTACTATGGTGAACCCTTCCGTCATTGGAGCAGCTGATCTGGGGTGGAACACAGCCGCAGGAGCAGGACAAACCACACAAGGTTTTCTTTGACACATATCTGTAACAGAAGTAATTGAGTAAGGGCTTGTTTGAATTTGAGGATCCTAACAATCCAGGGATAGGAAATAGACAGGAATAGGATGGGAATGCACGTGCAAAACGGAGAATTTAAAAACACATGATTTCTACCAATTTGGGTGTTTGATTCACAACAATTGGAAGATCACAGTATGCCAAAAAGCATGGTGAGATTAAGTCAAACCACAAGAAAATGTACAGTCATAATGCTATTATGCTACTATCTCTTAGTCTTGTGCTTGATGAATAGGAATATGAAAAGGAGGACAAGTGGAAATTAGAATTCCTACGGTTTTTCTTTCAAGGAGACACTAAAGGAACAAATCCTACAGTTTTCCTTTGCTCCATTCCTTTGCACCAAATTCATGAAAAGTAGTACCATAGGAAACTTTCCAATTCCTATGTTTTTCATTCACTTTTCCTTTCAAGCAGTGGCGATTCTAGTAGCCAAGCTTGAGCAAGGAAAATCCTACACAAAAAAATGTTTTTGTGCTACTTCTATTACTTTGGACCCAGGACACTGCCATACTAGCTCAACTCCCAGGCCCATCGACAAATGCACAGCTCAAATGCGCAGTGATAAATAATGATGGCATTCAAGAGAGTCCATCACGGATAGCTAAGTTGCCTGGTACCTCACTGCTTGTCATATAGTAGGATAAAATAATCGTATTTCCCGTTACTACGAGTGCTCAGTGAACAATATATATAACATGTAGAGTAAAAAAGAGATGCAACAAGTGTACAACCTCTTTCGCGAAGCCATGTCGATCTCGGCGTGATTGGGTTGGCCGGTGAGGATGCTCCGGCTGACTTGGCTGTCGGAGGAGGGGAAGAAGATCTTAGGCATCTGGAGATGGAGCCCGAGGTACTGCTCCGCTGTGATGGAGGGTTTAGTCGTTGGAGCAGCTCCGGTGAGTTGTACGACGCCGAGGCTGAAGCAGGACAAGAGAGACAATGTTAACCTGAGTGAAATTCTAATAGCATCTCCAATACATGACGTAAAATACATGACCACAAAACTGAATTTAACTGTCGAAACTGAACTTAACTGTCAAAACTGAACTTAACTGTCGAAACTGAATTTTGCTGTCAAAACTGAATTTTGCTGTCAAAACTGAACGCACTAGCAAGGTGAGGCTACACGTCGGTCAACTGACTTTTTCATCTCTGGTCAGTCAATTTTGCAGCCGTTGGATATGAAATCAAGGGCCTGCAGTTCATCTTCAACCTCCACCCCCCTGAGCCACCAGCCACCACCGGCCAAACAGCAGCCCCCCGCCACCCGCGGCCGGCAGTGCGCCGCCTCGCCCGTCCCGAAAACACTCCCCACCGCCGGTCCACCGCCGCCCCGACCATCCCTCTAGGCTCCCCCGTGCCGAGCTTTTTCTCCGGCGATCCCCACGCCACTGCCCCGCCACCGCTGGCGACCACCGCCCTCACCTTGAACCCTAAGATAGATAGTAGGGTACCTCTCCAGCGAGGCCCCCTCCCCGCTGCGGCTGGTTCTTCCTTCACCCCGGTGAGCCCCCCACCCCTTGAAAATCGACTGACCCAAAATTCAATTCAGTCGACTGAAGTGTAGCTAAATCGGAGCATCATCGCAAGCAAGAGCAAGAGCAAGAGCAGCAGCGCGAGAAAGAGCAATAGCAAGAGCAGACCAGGCAGGGGACCTAGAGCAAGAGCAGAGTAGCAACGCGAGTGAGAGCTCAATCAGCAGCAGCTCCTACTGATGTGGACGTCGCCGCCGAGGGAGAGACATCATGGAGGAAGTGGCCGGCGACACCGCCGTGGATGGAGCCGCGCCGTGTTGGCTCGGGACCGAGCGCCGGCAGCACCATGAGATCGAATCGAGAAGAAAATGCGGCGATTAGTGTACAACCTCTTTGATGGCGCCGATTAGGCGGCAACTTCATCCGAGGAAATGGTGATGATGATGCTCTTCCGGTGGTGCAGGTGAAGACGGCGGTGTGAAAATGGAGGTGGCACTGAAGACGAGGGGAACATCGGGGCAGCTCCTTCAAGGTGGAGGACGGGGTGGATGAACCGGCGGGACGACGAGATCGACGAGGGATCCTCATCCGGTACGGTGGATGAGGGACGTCGAGGTGTTGCTATGGATGACGTCGTCGGGGAAGAGGCTCCGGCTGGGTGGCGGACGGAGCAGGGTGTGGGGCTTCGTCGCGGGTTTTCGCGGCCTCGGTGTATGAATGGGTGGGCGGATGGGATGGCAGTGGGGAACAATGGCTTAGGGATGCGCTTGTCTGAAATGTGGGGTGAGTTACGAAAGTACCCCCACCGATTTGAGGCGGTTCTTTCAGTTCAGCGGTACCACGGGCATTTCGCGTGTCGGGATTTCACAGGAGGTGGGAGTTTTCACGCGCGTTGTAATTTCAGAATAGCAAGGCGCGGGTTGAGATGGAGAGAGTTGTCGGAGCACAACGAGACAAAGATATATCTTAAATATTTCGGGCTAACAAGGCACGGGTTGAAGAGGTGGGAGTTTCGCAGCATGATAGACAGAGACGCTAGCTTGAATTTTCGGCATAACAAGGCGCGGCTTGAAATTTCGGGAGAACAATCTTAACGTGTACCAAAAAAAGACAATTTGCACCTCAACACGCACAACACCATTTAGACTAGAGTAAGGTACACGTGCATTCCACGTATGAGATTTGGCAACCAAATTATGAATAAATACTACATTATAGCATGTAAGCTTTGAGTCATATATGCATGATGGTGATGTTCGTTTAATTCTTATAGTTCATTTCATTCAAAATCATCTAGTTTTTATAAGAAAGCTAATCTATTTTAAGATTCATGGAATTGTGCGTTGTAAGACATAAAGTAAAAACAAATAATGGCAAATCATGTAGAAAACATTTGGGCAATTCTGATACGGAAGATTCTAGAACAAAGAAGAAGTGCTTGTGTTTTGATGTTTGTGCATTATGCTTAAGTTCAACCATGGAGTCTTCTAGATTATACATGTGGGGAAATCTGGTGAAATCTAAATGATATCCAATGGCCAGTAGTGCTCAAATTTGCCATCTTTGGACCATCGGATTCACCTTATCCAACGACCATCTTTCAAAGTTAAAGTTAATATATATAGGGGTATAGATATAGATATGTGATGCGAAAGCCACCCATCATCTCGAATTAGAATAATGTGTCCATGCACGGATGCGACGTGGCCAAATAATGTCTGCCATCAATATCTCAAATTCAAATCAGTCTGACCTTGTTCAATGTGTATACATTACAACATGCTCGTTTCCAAACCACACCACACAGATCTCTGTTATATTCATGCATGCATGAGTTTCAAACATCAGGATCTCTTATTCAAATATTTGAATTCAACTTTACATTGATTATGACCTCACCTAGTCTTTTACACCCACACAGTCGTCTTCTGTTTATAATTGTACCACTAACTTTCTCTCGTGCATGCGTGCACACACACTACCAGTCGGCATTATCCATCGCACACATGCAATCTTTTTCTTCAGGTCAGTCTCCCATGAAGGCACACACCCACACACATCCCCCTCTCCATCATATCAGGCATTCCTTATCTCTCACACGTGCACGCACAACGATCGATGTTCCTCTATGTATGTGTGTATATAGTAGGTCGTTCATAGTTTTCCACACAAACCGATCAATCGATATATCTAGTGAGGTCTCACCCTGTTTCCCACGTCCACATCGATCAATCTATACCTCTATATATAGGATTAACATATATAGCTAATACACCCACATTAGTTATATATCCAACGTCCCTGTCTCATCATCCATGCCTCCCGCTTCATCTCTCAGACGCGCGCACAATGGCGAAGACAGGGGGCAGTAAGGGCCCTGCCCCCCCTAACATCACTATATATCGAGGCTAATATGAATGTGATCATTAGACAATTGCTGCTAAAAGTGGTTTAAGTTCATGAATTAACCCTCCTCGTACAGGATTAGCAATGCTTGGCCCCCTAGCTCATTTATTTTCATGGCTCCGCCACTGCGTGCAACAGCGCACATTCTCGCCCCTCTCTCTAAATATCAATCTCGCACTTGTGCATTCCTTTATAGTCTCCCTCCACTCAGCCCCTCGCACCATCTTCTAGCCCCCCACCGGATTTTGCCACATGTACAATCTAGCAGACTCCATGGTTGAACTTAAGCATAATGCACAAACCTCAAAACAATAGTGGTTCTCTTTTGTTCTAGAATCTTCCGTATCATAAATTCCCAAACTTTTTCTCTAGTTGAATTGCCATTAGTTGTTTTTAGTTCATGCTTTACAACACACAATTCCATGAATCATAAAATAGATTAAGGGCTTCTTTGATTCAAAGGATTCTCAAACGAATTTTGGAAGATTCTAATCCTTAGGAATTTTTTCTATCTTGATTGTTTGATTCGTTGGATTGTAAACCATAGAATTTTTCCATATGATTCATTTGCACTAGATTTCAGAGGAAACATCCCATCCAGTCAAACCTCTTTGAAAGAATTCTGCGTTTTTTCTATGCACAATCTGTTGGGGAACGTAGTAATTTCAAAAAAAATCCTACGCACACGCAAGATCATGGTGATGGCATAGCAACGAGAGAGGAGTGTATTGTCCATGTACCCTCGTAGACCGTAAGCGGAAGCGTTATGACAACGCGGTTGATGTAGTCGTACGTCTTCACGATCCGACCGATCCAAGTACCGAACGTACGGCACCTCCGAGTTCAGCACACGTTCAACTCGATGACGATCGCCGAACTCCGATCCAGCAAAGTGTCGGGGATGAGTTCCGTCAGCACGACGGCGTGGTGACGATGATGATGTTCTATCGGCGCAGGGCTTCGCCTAAACTCCGCAACGATATGACCAAGGTGGAATATGGTGGAGGGGGGCACCGCACACGGCTAAGGAACGATCATGAAGATCAACTTGTGTGTCATGGGATGCCCCCCTACCCCCGTATATAAAGGAGCAAGGGGGGAGGAGGCCGGCCCTAGGAGGGGGCGCGCCAAGTGTGGAGTCCTACTAGGACTCCCTAGTCCTAGTAGGATTCCACCTCCCTTGTTGGAGTAGGAGAAGAGGAAAAAGGGGGAGAGGAAGAAGGAAAGGGGGGCTGCGCCCCTTGTCCAATTCGGACCAGAAGGCGGGCGCAGGCCTCCTTCCTTTTGGCCTCTCTCCTCTATTCCCGTATGGCCCAATAAGGCCCATATACTCCCCGGCGAATTCCCGTAACTCTCCGGTACTCCAAAAAATACCCGAATCACTCGGAACCTTTCCGAACTCCGAATATAGTCGTCCAATATATCGATCTTTATGTCTCGACCATTTCGAGACTCCTCGTCATGTCCCCGATCTCATCCGGGACTCCGAACTCCTTCGGTACATCAAAACTCATAAACTC
The DNA here is from genome assembly GCF_002162155.2 of Triticum dicoccoides. Taxonomy (NCBI): domain Eukaryota; kingdom Viridiplantae; phylum Streptophyta; class Magnoliopsida; order Poales; family Poaceae; genus Triticum; species Triticum dicoccoides. The sequence continues at coordinate 276,165,111 of NC_041391.1, forward strand.
ATAATATAACTGTCATCGAAACCTTAAGCTTGCGGACCCTACGGGTTCGAGAACTATGTAGACATGACCTAGAACTATTCTTAGTCAATAACCAATAACGGAACCTGGATGCTCATATTGGCTCCTACATATTCTACGAAGATCTTTATCGGTCAAACCGCATAACAATATACGTTGTTCCCTTTGTCATCGGTATGTTACTTGCCCGAGATTCGATCGTCGGTATCCAATACCTAGTTCAATCTCGTTACCGGCAAGTCTCTTTACTCGTTACATAATGCATCATCCCGCAACTAACTCATTAGTCACATTGCTTGCAAGGCTTATAGTGATGTGCATTACCGAGAGGGCCCAGAGATACCTCTCCGACAATCGGAGTGACAAAACCTAATCTCGAAATACGCCAACCCAACATGTACCTTTGGAGACACCTGTAGTACTCCTTTATAATCACCCAGTTACGTTGTGATGTTTGGTAGCACCCAAAGTGTTCCTCCGGTAAACGGGAGTTGCATAATCTCATAGTTACAGGAACATGTATAAGTCATGAAGAAAGCAATAGCAACATACTAAATGATCAAGTGCTAGGCTAACGGAATGGGTCATGTCAATCACATCATTCTCCTAATGATGTAATCCCATTAATCAAATGACAACACATGTCTATGGTTAGGAAACATAACCATCTTTGATTAATGAGCTAGTCAAGTAGAGGCATACTAGTGACTATATGTTTGTCTATGTATTCACACATGTATCATGTTTCCGGTTAATACAATTCTAGCATGAATAATAAACATTTATCATGAAATTAGGAAATAAATAATAACTTTATTATTGCCTCTAGGGCATATTTCCTTCAGTCTCCCACTTGCACTAGAGTCAATAATCTAGTTCACATCGCCATGTGATTTAACACCAATATTCACATCTGCATGTGATTAATACCCATAGTTCACATCATCATGTGATCAACACCCAAAGGGTTTACTAGAGTCAATAATCTAGTTCACATCACTATGTGATTAACACCCAAAGAGTACTAAGGTATGATCATGTTTTGCTTGTGAGAGAAGTTTAGTCAACGGATCTGTCATATTCAGAGCCGTATGTATTTTGCAAAATATTGTATGTCCACAATGCTCTGCATGGAGCTACTCTAACTAATTTCTCCCACTTTCAATATGTATCCAGATTGAGACTTAGAGTCATCTGGATTGGTGTAAAAGCTTGCACCGATGTAACTCTTTACGACGGGCTCTTTTATCACCTCCATAATCGAGAAATATTTTCTTAGTCCTCACTAAGGATATTCTTGACCGCTGTCTAGTGATCTACTCTTAGATCAAAATTGTATTCCTTTGCCAAACTCAGAGCAAGGTATACAATAGGTCTAGTACACAGCATAGCATACTTTATAGAACCTATGACTGAGGCATAGGGAATGACTGTTCATTCTTTTCTATTTTCTGCCATGGTCGGGTTTTTAGTCTTACTCAACTTCATACCTTTGCATCACAGGCGAGAACTCCTTTGACTGTTCCATTTTGAACTATTTCAAAATTTTATCAAGGTATGTACTCATTGAAAAATCTTATCAAGCGTCTTGATCTATCTATATAGATCTTGATGCTCAATGTGTAAGCAGCTTCACCGAGGTCTTTCTTTAAAAAAACTCTTATTCAAGTATCCTTTCATGCTATCCAGAATTTCTATATCATTTCCAATCAACAATATGTCATCCACATATAATATTAGAAATGCTACAAAGCTCCCACTCACTTTCTTGTAAATACAGGCCTTTCCAAAAGTCTGTATAAAACCATATGCTTTGATCAACTCATCAAAGCGTATATTCCAACTCCGAGTTGCTTGCACCAGTCCATTGATGGATTGCTGGAGCTTGCACATTTTGTTAGCACCTTTAGGATTGACAAAACCTTCTGGTTGCATCATATACAACTCTTCTTTAAAAAATCCATTAAGGAATGTAGTTTTGACATCCATTTGCCAAATTTCATAAAATGTGGCAATTGCTAACATGATTCGGACAAACTTTTAAGCATCGATACAAGTGAGAAAATCTCATTGTATTCAACACCTTGAACTTTGTCAAAAACCCTTTTCGACAAGTCTAGCTTTGTAGATAGTAACACTACTATCAGCGTCCGTCTTCTTCTTGAAGATCCATTTATTTTCTATGGCTTGCCGATCATCGGGCAAGTCCACCAAAGTCCACACTTTGTTCTCATACATGGATCCCATCTTAGATTTCATGGCCTCAAACCATTTTGCGGAATCTGGGCTCATCATCGCTTCCTCATAGTTTGTAGGTTCATCATGGTCTAGTAACATGATTTCTAGAATAAGAATACCGTACCACTCTGGTGCGGATCTTAATCTGGAAGATCTACAAAGTTTGGTAGTAACTTGATCTGAAGTTTCATGATCATCATCATTAGCTTCCTCACTAATTGGTGTAGGAATCAATGGAACTGATTTCTGTGATGAACTACTTTCCAATTCGGGAGAAGGTACAAATTACCTTATCAAGCTCTACTTTCCTCCCACTCACTTCTTTCGAGAGAAACTCCTTCTCTAGAAAGGATCCATTCTTAGCAATGAATGTTTTGCCTTTGGATCTGTGATAGAAGGTGTACCCAACAGTTTCCTTTGGGTATTCTATGAAGACGCACTTCTCCGATTTGGGTTCGAGCTTATCAGGTTGAAACTTTTTCACATAAGCATCGCAGCCCCAAACTTTTAAGAAACGACAACTTTGGTTTCTTGCCAAACCACAGTTCATAAGGCATCGTCTCAACGGATTTAGATGGTGCCCTTTTAACGTGAATGCAGCTGTCTCTAATGCATAACCCCAAAACGATAATGGTAAATCAATAAGAGACATCATAGATCGACCATATCCAATAAAGTGCGGTTACGATGTTCGGACACACCATAACGTTGTGGTGTTCCAGGTGGCGCGAGCTGTGAAACTATTCCACATTATTTTAATTGAAGACCAAACTCGTAACTCAAATATTCGTCTCCGCAATCAGATCGGAGAAACTTTATTTTCTTGTTACGATGATTTTTCCACTTCACTCTGAAATTCTTTGAACCTTTCAATTATTTCAGACTTATGTTTCATCAAGTAGATATACCCATATCTGCTCAAATCATCTTGTGAAGGTCAGAAAATAACGATACTTGTCACGAGCATCAACACTCATTGGATCGCATACATCGGTATGTATTATTTCCAATAAGTCAGTAGCTTGTTCCATTGTTCCGGAGAACGGAGTTTTAGTCATCTTGCCCAAAAGGCACGGTTCGCAAGCATCAAATGATTCATAACCAAGTGATTCCAAAAATCCATATTTATGGAGTTTCTTCATGCGCTTTACACCGATATGACCCAAACGGCAGTGCCACAAACAAGTTGCACTATCATTATTAACTTTTCATCTTTTGGCATCAATATTGTGAATATGTGTATCACTACGATCGAGATCCAACAAACTATGTTCATTGGGTGTATGACCATCGAAGGTCTTATTCATGTAAACAGAACAACAATTATTCTCTGACTTTAAATGAATAACCGTATTGCAATAAACATGATCAAATCATATTCATGCTCAACGCAAACGCCAAATAACATTTATTTAGGTTTAACACTAATCCCGAAAGTATAGGGAGTGTGCGATGATGATCATATCAATCTTGGAACTACTTCCAACACTCATCGTCACTTCCCCTTCAACTAGTCTCTGTTTATTCTGTAACTCCTGTTTCGAGTTACTAATCTTAGCAACCGAACAAGTATAAAATACTCAGGGGCTACTATAAACACTAGTAAGGCACACATCAATAACCTGTATATGAAATATACCCTTGTTCACTTTGCCATCCTTCTTATCCACCAAATATTCAGGGCATTTCCGCTTCCAGTGACCATTTCCTTTGCAGTGTAAGCACTCAGTTTCAGGCTTTGGTTCAGCTTTGGGCTTCTTCGTGGGAGTGACAACTTTCTTGTCATTCTACTTGAAGTTCCCCTTTCTTTCCCTTTGCCCTTTTCTTGAAACTAGTGATCTTGTCAACCATCAACACTTGATGCTCTTTCTTGATTTCTACCTTCGTCGATTTCAACATCACGAAGAGATCGGGAATCATTTTCGTCATCCCTTGCATACTATAGTTCATCACAATGTTCTACTAACTTGGTGATGGTGACTAGAGAACTCTGTCAATCACTATCTTATCTGGAAGATTAACTCCCACTTGATTCAAGCGATTGAAGTACCCAGAGAATCTGAGCACATGCTCACTAGTTGAGCGATTCTCCTCCATCTTTTAGCTATAGAACTTGTTGGAGACTTCATATCTCTCAACTCGGGTATTTTCTTAAAATACTAACTTCAACTCCTGGAACATCTCATATGGTCCATGACGTTCAAAACATCTTTGAAGTCCCGATTCTAAGTCGTTAAGCATGGTGCACTAAACTATCAAGTAGTCATCATATTGAGCTAGCCAAACGTTCATAACGTCTGCATCTGCTCCTGCAATAGGTCTGTCACCTAGCGGTGCATTAAGGACATAATTCTTCTGTGCAGCAATGAGGATAAACCTCAGATCACAGATCCAATCCGCATCATTGCTACTAACCTCTTTCAATACAATTTTCTCTAGGAACATATCAAAATAAACATATGAAAGCAACAACGCAAGCTATTGATCTACAACATAATTTGCAAAATACTACCAGGACTAAGTTCATGATAAATTTAAGTTCAATTAATCATATTACTTAAGAACTCCCACTTAGATAGACATCCCTCTAATCCTCTAAGTGATTACGTGATCCATATCAACTACACCATGTCCGATCGTCACGTGAGATGGAGTAGTTTCAACAGTGAACATCAATATGTTGATCATATCTACTATATGATTCACGTTCGACCTTTTGGTCTCCGTGTTCCGAGGCCATATCTGTATATGCTAGGCTCGTCAAGTTTAACCTGAGTATTCTGCATGTGCAACTGTTTTGCACCCGTTGTATTTGAACGTAGAGACTATCACACCCGATCATCACGTGGTGTCTCAGCACGAAGAACTTTCGCAACGGTGCATACTCAGGGAGAACACTTCTTGATAATTAGTGATAGATCATCTTAAAATGCTACCGTCAAACTAAGCAAAATAAGATGCATAAAGGATAAACATCACATGCAATCAATATAAGTGATATGATATGGCCATCATCATCTTGTGCTTGTGATCTCCATCTTTGAAGCACTGTCGTGATCACCATCGTCACCGGCGCGACACCTTGATCTCCATTGTAGCATCGTTGTCATTATGCCATCTATTGCTTCTACGACTATCGCTACCGCTTAGTGATAAAGTAAAGCAATTACAGGGCGTTTGCATTTCATACAATAAAGCGACAACCATATGGCTCCTGCCAGTTGCCGATAACTTCGGTTACAAAACATGATCATCTCATACAATAAAATATAGCATCACATCTTGACCATATCACATCACAACATGCCCTGCAAAAACAAGTTAGACGTCCTCTACTTTGTTGTTGCAAATTTTACGTGGCTGCTACGGGCTTAGCAAGAACCGTTCTTACCTATGCATCAAAACTACAATGATAGTTCGTCAAGTTAGTGTTGTTTTAACCTTCGCAAAGACCGGACGTAGCCACACTCGATTCAGCTAAAGTGAGAGAGACAGACACCCGCCAGCCACCTTTAAGCACGAGTGCTCGTAACGGTGAAACCAGTCTCACGTAAGCGTACACGTAATGTCGGTCCGGGCCGCTTAATCTCACAATACCGCCGAACCAAAGTATGACATGCTGGTAAGCAGTATGACTTGTATCGCCCACAACTCATTTGTGTTCTACTCGTGCATATGACATCTACGCATAAAACCAGGCTCGGATGCCACTGTTGGGGAACGTAGTAATTTCAAAAAAAATTCCTACGCACACGCAAGATCATGGTGATGGCATAGCAACGAGAGAGGAGAGTATTGTCCACGTACCCTCGTAGACCGTAAGCGGAAGCGTTATGACAACGCGGTTGATGTAGTCGTACGTCTTCATGATCCGACCGATCCAAGTACCGAACGTACGGCACCTCCGAGTTCAGCACACGTTCAGCTCGATGACGATCCCCGGACTCTGATCCAGCAAAGTGTCGGGGATGAGTTCCGTCAGCACGACAGCGTGGTGACGATGATGATGTTCTATCGGCGCAGGGCTTCGCCTAAACTCCGCGACGATATGACCGAGGTGGAATATGGTGGAGGGGGGCACCGCACACGGCTAAGGAACGATCACGAAGATCAACTTGTGTGTCATGGGGTGCCCCCCTGCCCCCGTATATAAAGGAGCAAGGGGGAGGAGGTCGGCCCTAGGAGGGGGCGCGCCAAGTGTGGAGTCCTACTAGGACTCCCTAGTCCTAGTAGGATTCCACCTCCCTTGTTGGAGTAGGGGAAGAGGAAAGAGGGGGAGAGGAAGAAGGAAAGGGGGGCTGCGCCCCTTGTCCAATTCGGACCAGAAGGGGGGCGCAGGCCTCCTTCCTTTTGGCCTCTCTCCTCTATTCCCGTATGGCCCAATAAGGCCCATATACTCCCCGGCGAATTCCCGTAACTCTCCGGTACTCCGAAAAATACCTGAATCACTCGGAACCTTTCCGAACTCCGAATATAGTCGTCCAATATATCGATCTTTATGTCTCGACCATTTCGAGACTCCTCGTCATGTCCCCGATCTCATCCGGGACTCCGAACTCCTTCGGTACATCAAAACTCATAAACTCATAATATAACTGTCATCGAAACCTTAAGCGTGCGGACCCTACGGGTTCGAGAACTATGTAGACATGACCTAGAACTATTCTTGGTCAATAACCAATAGCGGAACCTGGATGCTCATATTGGCTCCTACATATTCTACGAAGATCTTTATCGGTCAAACCGCATAACAATATACTTTGTTCCCTTTGTCATCGGTATGTTACTTGCCCGAGATTCGATCGTCGGTATCCAATACCTAGTTCAATCTCGTTACCGGCAAGTCTCTTTACTCGTTACATAATGCATCATCCCGCAACTAACTCATTAGTCACATTGCTTGCAAGGCTTATAGTGATGTGCATTACTGAGAGGGCCCAGAGATACCTCTCCGACAATCGAAGTGACAAAACCTAATCTCGAAATACTTCAACCCAACATGTACCTTTGGAGACACCTGTAGTACTCCTTTATAATCACCCAGTTACGTTGTGATGTTTGGTAGCACCCAAAGTGTTCCTCCGGTAAACGGGAGTTGCATAATCTCATAGTTACAGGAACATGTATAAGTCATGAAGAAAGCAATAGCAACATACTAAACGATCAAGTGCTAGGCTAACGGAATGGGTCATGTCAATCACATCATTCTCCTAATGATGTAATCCCATTAATCAAATGACAACACATGTCTATGGTTAGGAAACATAACCATCTTTGATTAATGAGCTAGTCAAGTAGAGGCATACTAGTGACTATATGTTTGTCTATGTATTCACACATGTATCATGTTTCCGGTTAATACAATTCTAGCATGAAAAATAAACGTTTATCATGAAATAAGGAAATAAATAATAACTTTATTATTGCCTCTAGGGCATATTTCCTTCACAATCAAACACTCGTACAATCATGTAGGAGTCAATACGACATTCCACTATAATCCCATGTTTTTCCTATTCCCGCCTTTTGGAAATCCTGTGAATCCAAGAGGCCCTAGCTTTTTTATAAAAAACTAATTGATTTTGAATGAGATGAACTATAAGAATTAAACGAAGGTCTACATCAGGCATATATGACTCAGAGCTTACATGCTATAGTGTGGTATTTATTCATAATTTGGTTGCAAAATCTGATGCGTGCAATGCACGTGTACCTTACTAGTACTTCGAGTATGTACAAAACACGTAAATTAGAATTCCAATGGCACGCTACATTCATGAAGCCACGTGGCACATGTGGAGGCGTTGTCACGACCTCCTTGTGTGGATTGATCATAGTGACGTGCTGCTGGTTCTAGAAGAATGTACTCGTCCTCCCTGAGCCATACTGTCGGTACATGCACGAAGCAAAGATGTGCATGCACGAAGCAAAGATGTGCACGCACGCCACGCACGCACTCATTCCCTCACACGCACACGCGGGTACATGAGCGGACACAATTTTGTACCAAGATCTACCCCGTGTGCTAATTTGACGCGTGTAAAGTCATTCACTTCATTGATGGTCAATTAATACAGCGCATGCAAATTGAGTGGACGTGAGGGCGGAAGAAAGACATTACTACTCCACTGCGCGCATGCGAGTAGTTAAATCATGGGTTGCTAGTAGTACTTCCATTGGTCTCCTTCGTAATTTGTGCCAATTTTTGACAGTAACATAATATTTACGCATTTGAGCAGTGCAGTCTACTTGGAATTTATGTTCCACTAAACTCATCGGGCGCCGTTTCGGGCCTCGAAACCAAAACCATCAATTAATCTTTACCTTGTTCCCATCCCATTCCAAAGCCTGCTCACACCTACTAGTATGTACCAAACCTGAACGTGTTCCCACTATGCAGATATTAGTACTAGTGCTAGTACTTAGGTTATAAAAAGGGGAACTACCTAATCGAAAATTACTCTACCTTTCCTCCTCATAAGTGCTTCTTCTTCGCCCGTCCTTGCCATGGCCAGTGAGCAGAGCTCTAGGTCGAGAACTACTCGTAACAAGGGAGCGGCAACCAAGGCTGCAGATAAGAAGAGAGGGCTCGCCGCCACGCAGAGACCTCGAAAGATCTCTCACGGGCAGGCGATGGCTCCCAGGAGCGCCCTAGCCGCAGAGGCAAACATGCCGAGCTGGCGGCGCTGGAGTCATTATCCCTCGATGGCATGCCCGATCAGCTCAATAAGCACCTCAATAAGCAGAAGGAGTTCATCCAAGGCTTGGTGGAGCTGCTGAAGGAGAGCCTTGACGACATGCCCGCTGAGCTCAATAAGCAGGGGGAGTTGATCACCGGCTTGGTGATGCTGCTGAAGAAGAGCATTGCCTCGGAGAAGAAGGCGACCAGTGAAATCCTGCAACTTCAGGAGGACAAGGTGAAGCTTTGCCACGAGCTCGACCTGTTGAAGGAGAAGAACGCCGGCTGGAAGAAGCTGCATGAGAATAGTAGTTCCTCAATGAAGATGCTGCAGGCCCTCATCATGGAACAGAAGGAGGAGTTGGTGAAGCTCCGCATCGAGCACCCGACTGTTGTCAAGGTACGTAATGCGACTGTGGAACAGATGACAAAGGCTCGCGTTGAGAAATCCCGTGTCATGGATAGAATGAAGAAGATGGCGGAGGAGATGTGCAAGGAGATGGAGGTCGTGGAGGCGATGAAGAAGCAGTTACGACTCCACTGCGAATTAGATCATTTGGGGTGATAATCTTCCTTCTTCTTTTGCTCCTGTGTGTCATCTTTTGCTTCGGGTGTTTCGCCGCACGTGTCACGTTCTTTGTGAGGCATGAATAGAATAATGCTTTTTTGGGGGGAATGAATAGAACAATGCTAACAATGAGATGACTAGCAAACTAGATCATTTTTTATCGCCATATGGCACTGGGCTGCCGTGTTTCGTGCTCCTCTGTCGTAGTACTACTCAAGTGGAAAACTTGAGTATAGCGCACGGTTCTTTGCTCCTCCTCAGGTCGTCGGTGCATTTATACAAGCAGTCAAATCACAAGGCCCCACCTTCCAGCAGTAATGAGCTGTCAAATCACAAAGGCCCTCGCCTCTCATGAAACCGACCAAGCTAGACTGCCCCGCCCTCTAGCCTTTTAAAAAATGTATACTTTTGTACAGTAGTAGTATCGATGGATTGCGTCATGGAGCAAAACTTGAAATTAAAAAAAAGGTGGTACATATAGAGAGCGCTCGTCGCCAAATTATGCATATAGTACTACTACCTCCGTCCTGGTTTATAGGCCCCCTTTGTAGTTTGTGCCAAATTTTGACTAAAGATTTAACTAACAAAATTTTAATGCATGCCAAGAAAAATTATCTCATTGGATTCGTATTTGAACATAGTTTTCAAAAATATAATGTTTGGTGACATGCGTGAACATTTTGTTAGTTTAATCTATGGTCAAAATTTGGCAGGAAATACAATGGAGACCAATAAACCCGGACGGAGGTAGTATTAGAAAGGCTATTCACAATAATGGTGTCCAGCACAAGCCACCCCTCAAATAAAACTAAGCATCCTGGAATTCTTTGACAAAACTAAGCACCCTGAAATTCTTTGACAACTAAACTGCTGGCTATATGATGCATATATATTGTACGTATATAATGTGAAGAAATGAGTGGTAGTACTATACCAACTAAAATATGAAATGTAAGAAATACTAGTATGTACGTACTGAAGAGTTAAAGTAATGAGAAGAAACATAACATAGTTCTGCTGGGGGCTCAGCACAACACACCCCTCAAATTAAATTAAGCACACCTAAAATTAAACTTTGCAACTATTCCGGTAGACACTGCATTAGAACCACCATGAGCAACGACACTGCCACCTTACTCGGAGTCCTCGTCCATGTCCTCGACTTCGTCCTTGTCCCTCTTCCTCTTGGTCGATACTTCTTTGCTTGAACCGCACACTTGGCTCTTGCTCTCCATCCAACCCTTGTAGATATTGAAACAAAGGTAGCCATCCATTGCAGCATAGTGGATGTGGTCTATATCTAGTACATTCCGCTGCCATGCATAATGATGAAACATGTATGAAGGTTTCTCCAGTTTACGGTACGAAGGATGAACCATGGCTCCTGCCAGGGTCAGCATTGAAGGCTGGCCACCGGAGGGCAGCAACCGATTCTTCTGGAGGTCGAAGGGGTTGCCTACAACGAGGCCTATCCGACCCAGGACTTCTTCGTCGTTCCTAAGGTCTACAGTAACGAATTTGACTAGGTTTCTCTCGAGGAAGTTCTTAAAATCCAGGCATTCAACATCGACATGGCATATGTGGTAGACCAAGCATAAGTCATGCACGCAAACCAGGATCACGGTGGGCTTCTTCCTCTCTTCGTCCTTTAGATCCTTCTCTTGTCCCAGGACTGTGGTGTACTCAACATCTAGCCCAGCGACCCACTCATCATCTGAGTTTTCGAACATGCGTCTGAAGCAAGAAAGGCATCCTTTCACCATCGCGGAAGAACGGGTGTAGATGACGTCGAACTCATCACCAGTGATGGTTCTAACCTTGTACTCACCATCGATCATGGAGATTTGGGATGCCATGGATTTGGGAGGAGGGTTAGGACTAGTGGAACTACCATAATGTGAAAGGACGGGACGACTAGGAGCGAACCGTCGTAGTATTAAAGGACGTGAGGGGATGAGTAGGAACGAACTGCCAGCGTGCGAACGGGAGGGTAGTGTCTTTCCATTCTCCCATGATACGGGCTTTTGAGAGCCCTTGGATCTGAGATCGAACGGTTGCATGGCATGATTCTAGACCTATGGGTGAATATCCTATCCTGGAGGGTTATTTCGCAACTTTTCAGTAACTTAGCATGCGACCGTTTGATCTTAGATCCAAGGGCTGCCAACAGCATGTATCATGGTTGCTCCTACCATGACCGTCGCATCGCTCACACCCTTGGAGATTTAACATGGTGCGTTAGGCTATCTGATGTTAGCATGTCACACATAGTCATCACTTAGTCATTCATACTACAACAAGGTTAGTTATAATGTTGGCTATAAGTGTATTATTTTTTACTTCTCTCTATCTCTTTCTTCGTACTCCCTCCATCCCATAATATAAGAACGTTTTTTACACTAGTGTAGTGCCAAAAACGTTCTTATATTATGGGACACAGGGAGTAGTATTTATTGCATTTGCCAAGGAGTGACCTCTTCCAATGAAATGGTGTGCTTATTAGTTTTTTGTTGCTAAGTTTGCTTCATTTAATTAGCTATAGACTCAAAATTGTCTTTTCACCTAGGTACACATGCTTAGCACCGTTTCTTCCTTGGGTCACCAAACTAGTCTCTCTCTTCTTGATTAACTTGCGACATCAGACTTTATGCCTATGTGGCAAGCTTAGCACCTGTAGGAGCAAGTAAGTACAATAGTGCGCTGCATATGTGGAGGAAAGAGAGGCAAGGAAAAAGTGGAGAAGTGGGCTCTCATGCAAGAGTCAGCCTCTACTACATGGTGGAGCATTGGGAGAGGCACCTGTATGGAGGTGGTTAGGAATCGGGAGACTCATGCCGGTCGTAGCGCCGCAGTTAAAATGATAATGGCAAGTCAAATCACGGGGCCCCACCTGTCCAGTAGTAACTCGCTGTCAAATCACACAACCCTACGTTTGCAGCAGCCTACTCCCTCATCTTCTCATGTCTCTGTCGAACCGACTAGGCGGAACTGCCCTGCCTACCGCGCAGGAAAAGCCCCGCCCTCGACTTTTAAATAGTACAATATACTAATTTTGTATCCATGGATTGCGCCATGGAGCAAAGCCTCTAGAAAATGGTTGTACACATGTACAGAGTATACAACACGCCCGTCGCGTTCGCGTCGCATCCCAGACGGTCGGTCGGTCTAGCACGCTGCTCTCTGAATGGAACGCGCGTCATATTGCGTTTGCACACACATGTGGGACCGCAATTGAGAACCGACCATAGGCACACTCCCCGGCCCCGCAAGTCGGGTGACTTAATAGAAGAGGGAGACGAGCGATAGTACTAGAGAAGTGTTGTACTATGTTGGTGCCTGGACGATCCCTGCAAGACACAGAAGATCAGTTCGTCCATGCATGTGACCAGACTCCAGCAGACACGCCTGGATTGGCTATCGTCTACATATCATGCAGGCTATGCTGTACATGGCTGTAGTTGTGGTGAGAAATCTAAAAAAAGGTTTCTTGTCATCTCGTAAAATTAGGTGTCATGTGCTTCGGATCACTGTGAGGGTGAAATAGCGACAACTGAGTTGGGCTAGTCATTGGGGGCACATGCACGAAGACTACTCGACTACCATCTAGGTCAAGCCGGCTATGTTAATTAGGACATCTATCGACGGACCCCTTTTCTAGGAGTTTATCTTTAATTTGAGCTTTGTTCCTCGTCTAGTTTGTCCGTCGGGATTCATGTTGTCTCCTTTGGGCAGTGAGATTATGATTTCTTGTCATGTGGCATTTTTTCTTGTTATATGTTATAATCTAGCGCTTCAGATCAAAATGACGATAACTCCGCCTCCGGGCCACGTGCATGAAGACTTCTCGGCAGTCGTTGACGAGGTCAAGCCGGCTTCGGTAGACAAAAGAAAACTAGTACTACTTCACTATATAGGCAGGAGCCTCCGCGCTTGCTTGCTAGTGTTGCTCTCTTCACACTGTCTCGTCCTCTCCAGATCGAAACACGACAGTGGTGGCCACACACACTCTCTCTCTCTGCTCACCGCTGGGCATAGATCCAGCCGGATCCTCTCCGCCGGGGAAGGTGAGAAGGTGCAACATTCATACGGTCGTCCTCGGCGACGGCTCTTACCCACTGCTGGCGTGTCCCAATCAGCCTGCCTTGCCGTTCTCTCCCAAGCACCGCTGGCGAGGGAGGGCCTCCGACCCCTTCTTCCTCGCTGCCGTAGTGTGGGCAGATCCGGCCTCCTGCCGCCCACCTAGCAACATCCCGGCGACCATCAGGTATAACTTCCTTCAAAACCGGCCTTGCTCTACTTCTCGAGCTCCTGACGTCGCTGCATTTGTATCTTTTACTATTTCTCAGGCCCCCTCGTAGATAGGATCGATCGGATGTTTGAAAACCACCTAATTGTTTTACGTTTAAGAGGTAAAACTAGTTCATGCACTCGAATCTAGTACTACTTGGTTCAAACAAGGAAGAAAGGGGGTGGGAGTGGGGGAGGATCTGTTACCTGAATCTAGGACTTGGTCGAAAGAGGAAATAATGGGGAAAAAAGTAGCAGAGACTGGCTATCCAACTGATCTCTAGGTCTAATAGGGAAATAAAGGGAAACCCAGTAGAAACTCAATATAAACCCGATCTATTGGTTGAAAAAGAAAGAAAGTGGGGACTGTGGGACAAGTCAACAGAGTAAGTCCAACACTAGATTTGCTAGCCTCACACTATGTAAGGTGGCTATACCGAACAAAAATGGGACCAACGCAGGTATCCTGTTCTGATGTTTGTTGCCCCTCGCACTGTTAAAAGTAAGGACACGTTGAACCAATGTTGTTTTCAATGTAATGCCTCTAGTAATATAAATCAACGGCACTTTTTTACATGTCCTGCTAAATTTCCCATTAAGATAAGTTGGTTCTTTTCATTAGAAATGCAACTGTCCTGTTCCACCTACTCTCCCGTGCCCAAAGTAATGTTGTATTTAACGGTTGTCATAGTTAATCCTAATGCCCACACTAATATCTAGCAATGCCACTGCTTTAGAAATTGCTACTATCCTTGTAGGAATTCCATTCAGATAAGGAACATGCTTCTTTTCATTTGATGCATGTTTCATTACTTGTTAGTCACCCTCCTTTCAACCTTTTTTGTGCAAACAGAGATATACATTTCATGCTCGATCTTAGTTGAACTGCACAAATGATATCCAAATTATAGTTGAACATTCCAGGAGCTTCACAACCAACCTTGATGTTGCTCAATTTTATTGCAACTAATGAAGAAGAAGCTCTGTGGGTTTCGTTTTCTGATGGAAATGGAACCGGGGCTGGTGTCGGATATCGGGTTCCGGCAAAACCCTTAAGGTTCGAACTCTGGGGTGCGCGCGAAGATCTTCCCCCTACCGATCCACGTCCCAACGCCTCGCTATGGATCTAAGCTAAACGATGAACAACACAAGGGACACGAGGTTTATACTGGTTCGGGCCACCGTTGTGGTGTAATATCCTAATCCAGTGTGTGGTGTGGTGGATAGCCTCTGGGGCTGATGATGAACAGTATAGAGGAAGAACAGCCTCGCGAGGGGTGTTCTTGTGGTGGTGTGCTTGGAGAGGACTTGCTCTGTCTCTGTTGGCTCTGGGTGAGATCCAGATGAGATCATCCTCTACTGTGGTGGCTATCTCTATATATAGAGGCCCTGGTCCTCTTCCAAAATATTGAGCGGGAAGGGAGCCAACAACAGCCATTTTGAAGGGGAACATCTAGTACAAGTTATCCTGACTAAAGTTGGTCTTCGGCTGCCAAAGGCACTGGCGATGACGCCGTCTTGGGCTCCACGGTGACCTCTGTCCTACCGTTCTGCTGGTCTTGGTCTCCTTGCACCAAAATGGTAACCTTTGCTTGATGCCTCGGTACTCCACGCCTGCGCTTGCCCCCTTTGCACCAAAGAGGAAACAAGGACACTGCGCAGGCCGGCGCTTGCCTGGTGCCCGCCTGGTCTCGATCGTCATGGCTTGCATCATGGGCACCTCGCGAGGTACCCCTGCCTTGATCTCTCCGCCTCCTTGTGAGCCTCCCTGGTGAGGCCGCCCTTGAGGAAGCATTGCATCGTCCGCCCCACGAGGCTTGGCTCGCGAGGGTCTTGAGCTTGAGTTGATGAAGATGGGCCGCACTGGGCCACCCCTCGAGCCACGTCGTAGGCCGCAGGCAGGCAAGTCTGGGGACCCCCGTTCCTAGAACGCCTACAGTAGCCCCCGGGCCCAAGGCACGCTCGGACTTGGCTTAGCAGCAAAGCAAAAGGGCAAGTGCGAAGCACCGCGGGCCCCAACAGCCTGCGGCCTTGGTCGCCGCGTGGCGGTTGATTGGACGTGGGTGTCTTCGCTTCCCCACGCTGCCTCGGCAACTGTCCATTTGACAAAAGGCCGGCCTGGGTAGGTTTACCTTCATTGCTCTCATTCATCTTGCTCCAGATCCCCTTTCTTGCTCTTGCCCTCCTGCTTCTGAAATCTCCAGATCCGCCTCATCCTTTCTCTTCCGTCGAGCAATGGCGCCCCGCAAGACCGCAGCCGAGGCCCCATCGACCTGGTACTCGTCGGCTCTGCATCCCCCCAATATGACGGAGAAGAATCTCGCCCTCACGCGCCCGATGACGGCGGCGCAAGGTAGCGAGATGGGGGAGACTGCGCTCCAACCCGGCTCCGCCCAGTCAGAGGACAAGGGGAGCACCTTCTATCCCTTCTTCATGAGTGCCGTCATCGCTGGTCTGGTGCCTCCTTTCTCTGAGTTCTTCTATGCCGTGCTCCGCCATTACAAACTGCAGGCTCTGCATCTCCATCCCAACTTTTTTTCTTCTCCTATCAATTTTCGCCTACTACTACGAGGCGCACGTCGGAGTGATGCCTTCCGTGGCCTTGCTGCGCCACTTCTTCTTCCTCCGAGTCACTGGCACGCATGCCTCTGCGTGCACCGGCTTTGTTGCGTACTCCAAAGCCAACGCAATCTCGAAGGCCGGGAAGAGGGCCGATGGATTCCGGAGCAAGTGGGTCATGCTGGATGCCGGATGCATCAACTCTCGGCTGGCGCTGCCCATGGGGCAGCCCCAGGCCGATGAGTCGTGGTCCCGTGCGAAGCTTGACGACCGGCGGGCGAAGCTGGTGCTGGAGAAGATGAACACCGACCCGAGGCCGAGCAGCATGAAGGCGGTGAAGCTGACCGGGGCCTCGCTCCTGAGGGAGTTTTTGGCGCATCGGGTGGCCGCTCTTCAGGCGCATTCGCGCCTGTTGTGGAGGCTCGAGGATGCGGACACCGACCTCTGCCTGAACTCGGAGGCCCTGGCTGATGAAGATCTGACTGCAACTCTCCGTTTCCTGGTCGGAGAGGACGTGGCAAGCCTGGAGGGCGCTCCTGTCCCCTTGTTCTTTCGCGAAGACTGGGAGCGGGTGGTGGACGCCATGCCCACCTTTGATGGGGACGGTCTGGTGCCGGCGGTGCCTCCTGAGGGCCAGGCGGTGGCGAAGGTGGATTTGTCCTCCGATGATTCCGGCGGGGGAGAGGAGGAAGATGAGGAGGAGGAGGAGCGTGACTCGGAGGCGACCACCGAGGAGACAGGGGAGACTTCCTCCTGGCGCAGGTCCAGCGTCCTCCGCTCCATGCCGGATGACGACGAGGCCGACCCCAAGCGAGGGGGAGAGGACCCGCCCGTGATCCCCAAGAAGGACAGGTCGGGGATGATCTCCCGAGGGTCTACTCCGGCACTGGTGCGCCCTCTTCTGGTGCCAGACCTCCCGAGGCTGCGCCCTGCAAGAGGCTCTCAGCCTTTAAGCTCAATAGGAGGCCGTTGGAGCTTGCTGCGACTAACCAGTAAGTACTCGAACTTTGCTTTGCTCTTAATTTTGCTGTCAGGGCTTGACATCTTCCATCATTTGGGTAGGCTGCCACCTGCGACGAAGAGGCTGAAGGGGAACACGGAGGCTCCGCTTGGGGCAAGCTCGTCGATTGTGGTCGCGCCTTCGCCTGTGGGAAAGGGAGGCAATGGAGCTTGCACCTCCCCTGACCGGTCGTCCTCGTGAGGCCAGGAGGGACGCTCTGGCGGGGGGCTAGCCCCCGTGGCCCCGCTGACTCTGGAGGCACCGGCGCTTGATGCTGTCGCCGAGGTTGCCAGGGCTCAGGAGCTCCCGGCCTCCCAAGCCGTGATCATGCTGCCGTCTTCTCCTCCTGCTCCTGTAACGCCCGGATTCGATGCGCCAGGTGTCCTCCAGTTATTCATCGTTGTTGCCATGTCATGTGCTTGCGTGTTGCATTTTGCCATGTCATCATCTGCATGTTTTTCAAAACTTGCATCCGTTCGGGTTCCCCCGGTTCTCTCCTTTGTCCGTTCTGAGCCCAAGCAACACTCGCCCGCGCTCGCGGCACCTCTAAAATATTATTTTATAAGCGGCATAAAAATGTTCTCGGAATGGGATGAAACTTGGCGTGTGGTCTTATTATAGTGTAGGCAGGCCGCCTATCAAATTTCGTCGCATTCGGAGTCCGTTTGATAGCCCAACCGTCATTCGTAACGGCACCCTTGCCGGTTTATTCGTTAGACGTTTTCGGTATTTGGAAACAGTTGTCGGGCTGCATTTCTCTCCTCTCCTCTCAGCCCAACCCTCTCTTCACAGCCCACCTAGGCCTGCCTAACCCCCCTCTCGATCAGGTCCGTCGGATCGCGATCGGAGGCTCCGAAACCCCTCCAAAATCCTCAAACCCTAGTCCCTACCCTTTATATACACCTTCCCTTTCCATTTTTGGCAGCCTACCCCCCCTCTTCTCCTCGTTTTCACCGCCTCCTCCCACCTCAAGGGCTGCGCTGCCGCCTCCCCCCTCCAGATCCGGCGCACCCCAGCCTCCCTCCACCACTTGGCAAGCCCCCAGTGGCCAGCCGCCGCCTGCGCCGCCCTCCACAGCCTCTCCACGTGCGCCACCTGGCCTCCCCGCGTCCCCCAGCAGCCTGTCGCCGCTGCAGGCCCGCCCAGGCCCGCGAGAAGCCCCTCCGAGCCCATCTGGGCCCGGATCTCGCCGCCCCCAGGCCCCGAGTCCCCGCACGCCCGATGATGCTCTGCCTCATCACGCATCCCCGCTCCAGGGACCCGCTACCGCCGTGCCTTCTCGCCGCCTCCGCCGGGACCATCCCGCTGGTGGCCGCGAGCTCCGCCAGCGACCTTCGCCTCCAGGCCGGTGCCCCGGACCTTTCCTCTTCTCC
>NC_041391.1:276184056-276208747 GCF_002162155.2 Triticum dicoccoides
GATCTATCTCTCTCTCTCTCTCTCTCATCGATCTATCTCTCTCTCTCTCTCTTCTCGGTTGCCATGGACAGGAGCTCACCGGAGCCCCGATCCGCTCTCTTCTGGTGGGATCCGGCCCCCACCTCCCAGATCCAACCATCCCCGGCGGGATCCACCTCCCTCCTCCGCGGGAGCTCCGCCGGAGATGCGCCAAGCCGCCACCGTCCTGCTTCGTGAGGAGGAGCGCGCCCAACCGCCTCCCCTGCAGCGCCCGCGTGGGCTCGGCCCAGCAGCGTCAAGGCTGGCCCGCAGCCAGGCCCAGCTGCACAGGCCCCGCGGCCCAGCCCAGTTCCTCTCCAGACCCCACAGACCTCTCCTTCCTCTCTGGGCCGAAGCCCATGGTGAGCCACCCTCTAAAACCCGCCCGTGCACATTGTAACTATTTGGTGCTCGCTGTAAATTCTGTTGTCATGTAATTTGCATAATCTGATGCCATGTTCATTGCATCATAACATCATGTGTGCTGCTCCGTTTCATGCATATAATATGTCTAAATGTTCATCTGGTTGTGCTCTTCATTGTGTTCCATTGTACCATGTTCATTAGAGTCCATCTTGATGAAATAATCATTGTTGCAAGAGTGTTATATGATGTTAACCTGCTGAAACTGTTATAACTTGTTGTTTTGTCTTTTTCATTGCATTTTGTGTGTGCATCTTATGAGCTTGATGTATACATGTGTTTCGAACTACATCATGCCATCTTTACAGTGGTGCAATCCATGTATTTTTGTGAGTCTTGTAGTGAGTGCATCAAGCTCGTGAAGTAGGGTACTTGCTGTTACTGTTTTGCTAGGCTGAATCTGCTACACCATGATGCAATGTAAACTTGCTGCTACAAGTCATTCTATGCATATTATGGATATGTTCACTAAGGATGTTTTGTTATACATGTCATGCTATATCCATCCATGCCCATGGTTGAATTTATAGCCTGCCGTAGATTGTTGTAATCTTGCTCTCAATTTGCTAAATAATATTGTTGTCAGCCTGTTAACATTAAGTTCAGTCTTGCCATGTGCTTTGTTAGTGATCCATGCACCCTATAAACTTGTTCTTGCCATGCTTAGCTTTATAAATGTGTCGTCTTACAATTGGTTTCCTTATCATGCCATGTATTGCTCTGTGGTGAGTTATACAAGCTCACCAACATGCCTACTTATTGTTGTTCCTGCCATGTCTGAATCTGTCATATCATTTGCCATGTTTGTATGGATGCTACCATGTTTTCTGTTGATCTTTGGAATTAGTTCAGTAAGGGAGTTTTGTTCTTTGTATTTAGTATCAGCATTCCATGCCTTTGTTTTCCATGTTAAGTTCCTGTAACATGTTGTTTGATAGCTCTAAACATTGCAACCTGATGTTATTTCTGCTAAGTCTCAAACTGTTATTATTTGCAATCTTGCCATGTCCTTTTGAGCATGTTCTAGTGATTTCTGGAGATAGCTCAATGTTCATGTTTTTTCATGCTTTACCTATACTTCATGCCCATGCCTTTTGTTTTCACGTTGAGGTGCTGTAGCATATTGTTTTGATGCTTACTAGATGCCTATTTGCTGTTTTGGACAGCTTGTCCTTTAAACTTGTTTCGTGTGTATGTGTTGAACCGTTGTTCCGTTTTGAGTGTGCTCTATATGAAACTTGCTTAGTTTTGCTTGTAGTTTCATGTTATCATGTTGCGTCCATGTTTTGAGAGTGTTTGCTTGATGTTTGTATGCATTTTGCATCAATGCCATGTTTATCTTGTTTTGCTCATATCTTCTAGGCCGTAGCTCCGAACTAAATGAACTTTATATGTAACTTGACTAGAATTTCGTATAGATTCTCTTGGTGCTCTTTAGCTTGCTGTTTAACAACTTGAACATAATGTTTGTTCAGATCTGGACCAACTTCGAAACTTGCATATGAGGACTTACCGGAATTGTTATATGTTGTTTCCGGCCTCATTTAAACTTGCTTTGATGTGTTGTTCTTGTTTGCATCATCTCTTGCCATGAGTAGCTTCATGTAGGCTTGTCATGCATCATACTTGGTTGAGAATCATGCCTTGTTCATGTGTGGTGTGTTTACCATGTTGTGCGCTTCTTCTCGATAGTTCCCGTTTCGTTGCGACCGTGAGGATTCGTTCGTCTATGCTTGGTTCGTCTTCGTGGCTTCATCTTCTTCATGGACTCGTTCTTCTTCCTTGAGGGATTTCAGGCAAGATGACCGTCACCTTGGATCTCATTACTATCATTGCTATGCTAGTTGCTTCACTCTATCGCTATGCTACGCTACCTATCATTTGCTCCTCAAGCCTCCCAATTTGCCATGTCAGCCACTAACCTTTTTCACCCTTCCTAGCAAACCATTGCTTGGCTATGTTACCGCTTTGCTCAGCCCCTCTTATAGCGTTGTTAGTTGCAGGTGAAGTTGAAGATTGCTTCATGATGGATAGGATTATGGTTGAGATATCACAATATCTCTTATTTAATCAATGCATCTATATACTTGGTAAAGGGTGGAAGACTCGGCCTTATGCCTGGTGTTTTGTTCCACTCTTGCCGCCCTAGTTTCTGTCATACCGGTGTTATGTTCCTTGATTTTGCGTTCCTTACGCGGTTGGGTGATTTATGGGACCCCCTTGACAGTTTGCTTTGAATAAAACTCCTCCAACCAGGCCCAACCTCGATTTTACCATTTGCCTCACCACCACCTATACCTTTCCCTTGGGTCGGTCAACCCGAGGGTCATCTTTATTTTAGCCCCCCCCGGGCCAGTGCTTCTCTAAGTGCTGGTCCAAACCAGGCAGACTGCGGGGCCACCTCGGGGCAACTCGAGGGCTGGTTTTACTCGTAGGCTGACCGATCCGGTGTTGCCCTGAGAACGAGATATGTGCAGCTCCTATCGGGATTGTCGGCACATCGGGCGGCTTTGCTGGTCTTGTTTTACCATTGTCGAAATGTCTTGTAAACCGGGATTCCGAGACTGATTGGGTCTTCCTGGGAGAAGGAATATCCTTCGTTGACCATGAGAGCTTGTGATGGGCTAAGTTGGGACACCCCTGCAGGGTATAAACTGTCGAGAGCCGTGCCCGCGGTTATGTGGCAGATGGGAATCGGTTGTAGATAACTTGACACCTGATTCATATTAAAACGCATCAATCATGTGTGTAGCCGTGATGGTCTCTTTTCGGCGGAGTCCGGGAAGTGAACATGGTTTTGGGTTATGTTTGACGTAAGTAGGAGTTCAGGATCACCTCTTGATCATATCTAGCTTCACGACCATTTCGTTGCTTCTCTTCTCGCTCTCATTTGCGTATGTTAACCACCATACATTGCTTAGTCGCTGCTGCAACCTCACCACTTTACCCCTTCCTTACCCATTAAGCTTTGCTAGTCTTGGTACCCATGGTAATGGGATTGCTGAGTCCTCGTGGCTCACAGATTACTACAACAACAGTTGCAGGTGCAGGTTATGCGATGATCATGATGTGAGAGCGATGCTTGCTTGTTTTGGAGTTCTTCTTCTGCTTCTTCTTCGATCTGGGGTTAGGTTCCAGGTCGGCAGCCTGGGCTAGCAGGGTGGATGTCGTTTGAGTTTCTGTTTGTGTTTCATCCGTAGTCGGATGGTGCTCTTATGTAAGATGATGTTGTATTCATGTGGCATTGTATGCCTTGTGTATGTATCCCTATCTATTATGTAATGTTGATGTAATGATATCCACCTTGCAAAAGCGTCTTCAAGATGCGCTTCTATCCTTGGTGGGACCTTCGAGTTCCTTTAGGATAGGGTCGCATCTTGGGCGCGACAAGTTGGTATCAGAGTCTCGACCGTTGTTGAGTCTAGAAGAAAACTGTTTTCGGAGTCTAGTTATATCGGAGAGTAGGAATTCTTTTTTACTCCTCAGCCTCTTCGTCGCTCTGGTGAGGAATCTTGATGTAGGTGTTTTGAATTACTCCTCTTCCCGTTCAAATTTTTCTTTAGGATCACGTGGTTAGTTTCGTGAGTTGTCCATCCTCTTTTGTCCGGTGCATCTCTCATCAAGTCAACTCGAACATCTTTGTCTTTCGCGAGATCAATCCTCAGTTCTTCCTCCGACGTTGTTGTTTTTCCCTGTCCGAAGTTGTCTTTGTTTTTCCCACCCGCCCACCCCTTTTTCTTCTTGGAGCCGGAGCCTGTATTCGATTATCCATCCTACTCGTGCGAAGTCTTTGATTTCTTTCCTCAATGATTTCAACTGGGGTTTTCTCTTCAAGATATTTGTCGGTTCCCCCTTCCAAGTTGCCTTTGTTTTCCCGCCCTCCCACCCTCTTCTTCCCGGAGCCTGAGTCTCTTTCGAGCATCAATTTCATTCGTACGGAGCCTCTTCAGTCTTCCCTCAATTATTTCAACCGGTGAATTCTCGTCTCGTTCGTCATTCTTCATCCCTTTCTTTTTCCGGTGCACTCAATTCAAGTTTTTCGGGTTGATCACATCCTTTTCCCTTGGATCAAGTGTTCTCCTTGCTCGTTTGCCTTTCGCCATTTAATCCTTCCGGAGTTCGGAAGACATCTCAGGAGATTCGTCTGTGTTCCAATTAAGTCGAGGTTGTCACCTCATTCAAATATTTCAATTGTTCCGGTGCATCATCTATCTCTTTAACAATCCTTTTCCAACGGTGTTTTCTTTTAGTGGGCCCTAACCCACAGGTCTTTTACCAGGATCTTACCTAACTCTTCTAATTCCCCCGGAGTTATTCTCAATTCTTTTCAAGTGTGATGTAAGTACGAATTTCATCAGTCAGATGCTTTTCCAAGATCGTTTTCAAATTCTTTTCATTGCTGGCTCAACCTCTTTGCTTTTCATTCTCCCGGAGTATCCCAGTAATTTTGGTGGTGTTTCTCGTCATCATTTGAAGACCGAAGAAGAGTTTTTTCCTCTAAATCTTGTCTGTTCTCTCGAAGTTTCGTGCTTCTAGTTTCATGCTATCGTCTCGAATTATTCCATTTCTCAGATATTCTTTTCTTACCCATCCGGAGTATGTCAGGAGTTGTTTTTCCATTTCTTTTCACTGAAGGCCATCATTCCAGAAGAATTCTTCGTCCTCACATTTCAGCTACCGTTATCCAATTATCTCGGTGGTTCGTTCAAGATCCTTTTTTCTTTGATTATCATATTAATTCATTCGTTCTTTTCAATCTTACCAGTGGTTCATGAAGACTTTCTCAAGTTTTGTGCTATACCCCCCTTAATCCTTTTCAAGAAGAATAAGTAGTATGCAAAATCCATTGCTTGTCATCAATTTAATTTGATGAAGGATAAGCATACAATAAATCTTATTCTTATTTCATCCAAGTGAATAATCCCTTTTCTTCGGAGTTTGTTCTTGATGAATAAATTCTAGGTCCAAGTGTTTTCATCTTTTCTTTTCCGGAGTTCAAATTTTCATCGGACGTCTCATGGGAACCTCCATCTAAGTCACCGCAAGCTTTAATCTTATCCCTTTCATCCTTCAATTTTATCTCGTCACCCTTTTGTTACCGGAGTTCTTCATGATGGATAGTCATGAGTTAATTCATTCTTCAAAGAGTTCATCAAGATTCTAATCGAAGGATCTCAAGTATCCTTCTTCTTGCTTCTCGAGGTGCAATTAAATTCTCCATATATGTTTTGGAGAGGAGTTTTGCATTTCTTCGTTCTTCTCAGCTATTTAATCTTTTTTGCTTCTGGTCGGAGACCACCTCATAATTTTGAGATGTTATCTACAAGTCCACAACAAGCAATTCTTCTGTTGTTGATTTCTCAACAACTTCGTTCAATCTTTTCTTCGTAAGGATACTTTTCAAAGTCATTCGTGGTAGAAGTTGCCTTCTTCTTCTTCGTTCCTTTTCATTCAACTCTTTCAATTCTTTCTGGAGGTTTTGTGTCATGTCTTCATCAAGTATCATTCCATCCTCTCAAGCTCGTGTTCTATGCCTCCATGTTTCAGCCGGAGTGCTGTCTAAATCCTTTCAGTCTTATTCGTTTCTTATCTCGTTCTAACCGAAGTGGTTTCATAGTCTATCTGATTCCATGAGCTTTCAATTCTCGTCATTCTCGTCATTCCTCTCTTCTTCTTGAGTGCTCTCGATTCTTTGCTTCTTCTCTTGAGTTCTTGTTTCACCTCATCCCCTTTTCTCTTCCGTCTCGGTCCTAAGATCTCGGGACGAGATCTCTTGTTAGTGGAGGAGAGTTGTAACGCCCCGGATTCGATGCGCCAGGTGTCCTCCAGTTATTCGTCGTTGTTGCCATGTCATGTGCTTGCGTGTTGCATTTTGCCATGTCATCATTTGCATTTCATCTGCATGTTTTTCAAAACTTGCATCCGTCCGGGTTCCTCCGGTTCTCTCTGTTGTCCGTTCTAAGCCCAACCACACTCGCACGCACCCGCGGCACCTCCGAAATATTATTTTATAAGTGGCATAAAAATGTTCTCGGAATGGGATGAAACTTGGCGTGTGGTCTTATTATAGTGTATACAGGCCGCCTATCAAATTTCGTCGCATTCGGAGTCCGTCTGATAGCCCAACCGTCATCCGTAACGGCACCCTTGCCGGTTTATTCGTCAGACGTTTTCGGTATTCGGAAACAGTTGTCGGGCTGCATTTCTCTCCTCTCCTCTCATCCCAACCCTCTCTTCATAGCCCACCTAGGCCTGCCTAACCCCCCTCTTGATCGGGTCCGTCGGATCGTGATCGGAGGCTCCGAAAACCCTCCAAAATCCTCAAACCCTAGTGCCTACCCTTTATATACACCTTCCCCTTCCATTTTTGGCAGCCTACCCGCCTCTTCTCCTCGTTTTCACCACCTCCTCCCATCTCAAGGGCTGCGCCGCTGCCTCCTCCCTCCAGATCCAGCGCGCCCCAGCCTCCCTTCGCCACTTGGCAAGCCCCCAGTGGCCAGCCGCCGCCTGCGCCACCCTCCACAGCCTCTCCCCGTGCGCCACCTGGCCTCCCCGCGTCCCCCAGCAGCCCCCCGCCGCCGCAGGCCCGCCCAGGCCCGCGGGAATCCCCTCCGAGCCCTTCTGGGCCCGGATCTCGCCGCCGCCTGGGCCTGAGTCCCCGCACGCCCGATGATGCTCCGCCTCCTCGCGCAGCCCCGCTCCAGGGATCCGCCGCCGCCGTGCCTTCTCGCCGCCTCCGCCGGGACCGTCCCGCCGGTGGCTCCGAGCTCCGCCGGCGACCTTCGCCTCCATGCCGGTGCCCCGGACCTTTCCTCTTCTCCTCCCTTCTCTGTTTTCCTCTATCTCTCATTGATCTCTCTCTCTCTCTTCTCGGTTGCCATGGACAAGAGCTCACTGGAGCCCCGATCCTCTCTCTTCCAGCGGGATCCGGCCCCCACCGCCCGGATCCATCCATCCCCGGTGGGATCCGCCTCCCTCCTCCGCGGGTGCTCCACCGGAGATGCGCCAAGACGCCGCCGCCGTCTTGCTTCGTGCGGAGGAGCGCGCCCAACCGCCTCCCCTGCAGCGCCCGCGTGGGCTCGGCCCAGCAGCGTCAAGGCCGGCCCGCAGCCAGGCCCAGCTGCACAGGCCCCGCGACCCAGCCCAGTTCCTCTCCAGACCCCACCGACCTCTCCCTCTCTGGGGCGAAGCCCATGGTGAGCCACCCTCGAAAACCCGCCCGTGCACATTGTAACTATTTGGCGCTCGGTGTAAATTCTGCTAAGTCATGTAATTTGCATATTCTGATGCCATGTTCATTGCATCATAACATCATGTGTGCTGCTCCGTTTCATGCATATATGATGTCTAAATGTTCATCTAGTTGTGCTCTTAATTTTGTTCCATTGTGCCATGTTCATTAGAGTCCATCTTGATGAAATAATCATTGTTGCAAGAGTGTTATATGATGTTAACCTGCTGTAACTATTATAACTTGCTGTTTTGTATTTTTCATTGCATTTTGTGTGTGCATCTTATGAGCTTGATGTCTACATGTGTTTTTAACTACATCATGCCATCATTACAGTGGTGCAATCCATGTATTTTTGTGAGTCTTGTAGTGAGTGCATCAAGCTCGTGAAGTAGGGTACTTGTTGTTACTGTTTTGCTAGGCTGAATCTGCTATACCATGATGCTATGTAAACCTGCTGCTACAAGTCATTCTATCCATAATTGGGAGATGTTCACTAAGGATGTTTTGTTATATATGTCATGATCTATCCATCCATGCCCCTGGTTGCATTTATAGCCTGCTATAGCTTCTTGTAATCTTCCTCTCAATTTGCTAAATGATGTTGCTGTCAGCCTGTTAACATTAAGTTCAGTTTTGCCATATGTTTTGCTAGTGATCCATGCACCCTATGAACTTGTTCTTGCCATTCTTAGATTTATGAATGTGTTGCCTTATCAATCCATGTGTTGCTCTGTTGTGAGTTGTATAAGCTCACCAACATGCCTACTTATTGTTGTTCCTGCCATGTCTGAATCTGTCATATCATTTGCCATGTTTGTATGGATGCTACCATGTTTTCTGTTGAGCTTTGGAATTAGTTCAGTAAGGGAGTTTTGTTCTTTGTCTTTAGTATCAGCATGTCATTGCTTTTTTTGCCATGGTAAATTCCTGTAACATGTTGTTTGATAGCTCTAAACATTGCAATCTGATGTTATTTCTGCCAAGTCTGAAACTGTTATTATTTGCAATCTTGCCATGTCCTTTTGAGCATGTTCTAGTGATTTCTAGAGATAGCTCAGTGTTCATGTTTTGTCATGCTTTACCAGTAATTCATTCCAATGCAATTTGTTTTCATGTTGAGGTGCTGTAGCATATTGTTTTGATGCATGCTAGATGCCTAGTTGCTGTTTTGGACAGCTTGTCCTTTAAACTTGTTTCATGTGTATGTGTTGAACCGTTGCTCCGTTTTGAGTGTGCTCTATATGAAACTTGCTTAGTTTTGCTTGTAGTTTCATGTTATCATGTTGCATCCATGTTTTGAGAGTGTTTGCTTGATGTTTGTATGCATTTTGCATCAATGCCATGTTTATCTTGTTTTGCTCATATCTTCTAGGCCGTAGCTCCGAACTAAATGAACTTTATATGTAACTTGACTAGAATTTCGTGTAGATTCTCTTGGTGCTCTTTAGCTTGCTGTTTAACAACTTGAACATAATGTTTGTTCAGATCTGGACCAACTTCGAAACTTGCATATGAGGACTTACCGGAATTGTTATATGTTGTTTCCGGCCTCATTTAAACTTGCTTTAATGTGTTGTTCTTGTTTGCATCATCTCTTGCCATGAGTAGCTTCATGTAGCCTTGTCATGCATCATACTTGGTTGAGCATAATGCCTTGTTCATGTGTGGTGTGTTTACCATGTTGTGCGCTTCTTCTTGATAGTTCCCATTTCGTTGCGATCGTGAGGATTCGTTCATTTACGCTTGGTTTGTCTTCGTGGCTTCATCTTCTTCATGGACTCGTTCTTCTTCCTTGCGGGATTTCACGCAAGATGACCGTCACCTTGGATCTCATCACTATCATTGCTATGCTAGTTGCTTCGCTCTATCGCTATGCTACGCTACCTATCATTTGCTCCTCAAGCCTCCCAATTTGCCATGTCAGCCTCTAACCTTTTTCACCCTTCCTAGCAAACCGTTGCTTGGCTATGTTACCGCTTTGCTCAGCCCCTCTTATAGCGTTGTTAGTTGCAGGTGAAGTTGAAGATTGCTTCATGATGGACAGGATTATGGTTGGGATATCACAATATCTCTTATTTAATTAATGCATCTATATACTTGGTAAAGGGTGGAAGACTAGGCCTTATGCCTGGTGTTTTGTTCCACTCTTGCCGCCCTAGTTTCTGTCATACCGGTGTTATGTTCCTTCATTTTGCGTTCCTTGCACGGTTGGGTGATTTATGGGACCCCCTTGACAGTTCGCTTTGAATAAAACTCCTCCAGCAAGGCCCAACCTTGGTTTTACCATTTGCCTCACCACCAACTATACCTTTCCCTTGGGTAGGCCAACCCGAGGGTCATCTTTATTTTAGCCCCCCCGGACTAGTGCTCTTCTAAGTGCTGGTCCAAACCGGGCAGACTGCAGGGCCTCCTCGGGGCAACTCGAGGGCTGGTTTTACTCGTAGGCTGACCTATCCGGTGTTGCCCTGAGAACGAGATATGTGTAGCTCCTATCGGGATTGTCGGCACATCGGGCGGCTTTGCTGGTCTTGTTTTACCATTGTCGAAATGTCTTGTAAACCGGGATTTCGAGACTGATCGGCTCTTCTGGGAGAAGGAATATTCTTTGTTGACCATGAGAGCTTGTGATGGGCTAAGTTGGGACACCCCTACAGGGTATAAACTTTCGAGAGCCGTGCCCGCGGTTATGTGGCAGATGGGAATTTGTTAATGTCTGATTGTAGATAACTTGACACCTGATTCGAATTAAAACGCATCAACCGTGTGTGTAGCCGTGATGGTCTCTTTTCGGCGGAGTCCGGGAAGTGAACACGGTTTTGGGTTATGTTTGACGTAAGTAGGAGTTCATGATCACCTCTTGATCATTGCTAGCTTCACGACCATTCCGTTGCTTCTCTTCTCGCTCTCATTTGCATATGTTAGCCACCATACATTGATTAGTCGCTGCTGCAACCTGACCAGTTTACCCCTTCCTTACCCATTAAGCTTTGCTAGTCTTGATACCCATGGTAATGGGATTGCTGAGTCCTCGTGGCTCACATATTAATACAACAACAGTTGCAGGTGCAGGTGATGCGATGATCATGACGTGAGAGCGATGCTTGCTTGTTTTGGAGTTCTTCTTCTGCTTCTTCTTTGATCAGGGGTTAGGTTCCAGGTCAGCAGCCTGGGCTAGCAGGGTGGATGTCGTTTGAGTTTCTGTTTGTGTTTCATCCGTAGTCGGATGGTGCTCTTATGTAAGATGATGTTGTATTCGTGTGGCATTGTATGCCTTGTGTATGTATCCCTATCTATTATGTAATGTTGATGTAATGATATCCACCTTGCAAAAGCGTCTTCAAGATGCGCTTCTATCCTTGGTGGGACCTTCGAGTTCCTTTAGGATAGGGTCACATCTTGGGCGTGACAGCTCCACTGGCTCCCGACTCCTCTGCCTCCTCCGCCGCCTTGGACCGTGCTGCTGATGAGCTGAGTCAGCTGCGAGAAGATCTCTAGGGCGCCAACCCCCGCCTGGTGGCCGGGCGCCTGGAGCTGGTCTCTGGCTGGGTTCGCTCTGACGCTTCCGGCCGAGCGGTGCTGAGCCAGGCTGTGACAGCTTCCAAGGAGGAGAAGCAAGTCGCCTCCCAGTCCATAGCCGCTCGCGACGCGGCGTTGAAGGATGCTTCAAATGTCCGAGGCCGCTACAAGGCGCTGGAGGACGAGCTGCAAGGCCGCCGTGACGAGCTTGCCAAGGAGGTTTGCGACCGCCAGGCGAAGGAGGAGGAGATGAAGGCCCGGGAGGCCGCCATCAGGGACCGCGATGCCGAGCTCTCTGCTGATCACGGTTGGTTGAAGACACTAGAGTAGAAGCTGAAGGCATAGAGGATTGAGCTGGCCGCCAAGGCGAATGTCTTGGCCGAGGATCACACAGGTTTCACGGATTACGAGGTGAGATCTCGCAAGGCGCTGAAGTCGCTTTATGATGACGGTCTGGAGAAGCCGCTGGTCGGAGCCACGGACGGCCCCGCCAAGCTGCTTCCCTTCTTGGTCAAAGCGCTTGAGGAGGTCATGACCGGCATCGGCCCCATGGACGAGGTTGAAGCTCGCGTCCTTTCTTCTGCGACGCTGACGCGGATTCTCAGCCACGTCTACCTTCGCCACCCTGACGCCAACCTTGACAATCTGCTGGAGCCTGTGGACGCCGAGCGCTCCGCCGCTGCTACTGAGGCTGTGAAGGGCCGAGCAGAGGCCTTCCTGGCGAAGTTCCGTGCCTTCGCCACTGTGCCCAAGGTAGGTGCTGCTGGTTCCGCGGCCTCGGGAGGTGGAGCTGACAAGCGCGACTCCACCACGAGCAACGGCGCTGCCCAAGGGCGATCTCCTCGCGGCTTCTTTCCTGTTTTTATTCCTGCAACATGCATCGTGCCTCGTGGAGGCGTCTAAACTTGTCTTTGGTATCGTGAGGACAATTTATGGTTTGTAATATTTGCTTCTGAATTTGCGAGATTTTGCGGTTTCCTTCCTTTTTGGCTTTGTGTTCTACGTCGGCAGGGCCTGACCCCGCGCATACCCCAGCCGCCGTTAGCCCCGACCGGATCACCAGGACGGGACCAAAGAGTGAGGGGCTATGTGGCAAGTTAGGCTCCTGAGTCGCGATGCTCAGGAGTTCCCCTTGACGCGCAAACATCAAATGGGGAGGAGGTGTAGGAGTAGATCTATCGTTCTACGTCGGCAGGGCCCGGCCCCGCGCATACCTCAACCGCCGTTAGCCTTTCGGAACTAAGGAGTGAGGGGCTACGTGACCAGTTAGGCTCTTGAGTCGCGATGCTCAGGAGTCCCCCTTGAAGCTCAAACGGTCTTCATACCTTGGCTCCGCTCGGGGAGGGGCGCGCGACGACCAGGTCCGAGGGACCTGGCCGGGTGGCATGGGCTCGGGCATGACCCGGGCGCAGCCCCCGTGTCCAGCCCCCTCGCGTGGCGCTCCCGAGGGGAGGCGTTGTGATGAGGCCAGACATTGAGCTCTGGGCTCCTTGAGGTTGATACAACCGTGGGCTGCCCTCAGTTGTTTATCACCAGCGCGGAGCATAGCGCTTCCGTATGTGTACGGTCATAGCCGCTCCTCGGCAGTGTCGTCAGCCAGCGCAGAGCATGGTGCTTCCACTGGTACGTGGGAGGGGCCCCCCCTCCGGGAGGAGCCCCCGGGGCGTGTATAGCCCCGCCCTGACATGTGGTCGGCACGGTAGGGCTAGACGACATGTATCTGGGCACTCGTGAGCTAGCGCGGGACTCACGAGGCCCTACCTCAAGGCGGGCTGCACCTGATCTTGAGCCTTGGGCGGCTGAGGGTTCCTGCAGGGTGGTTAGATGCAAATCCTCTACGTCCTCAGGTCCCGGCCCTCGAGCGAGCTCAGCCGCCGCTGGTATGCCAGGTCGCAATGCCGTGGACAAGGCCAGGGGTGAGGGCTGGAAAGCTAGTAAGAGCCCCTGAGTCGTGATGCTCAGGCGCCCCCCTTTTTACGTGCAAGCTATTTGCATGAGGGAGAAAGAAGGGGCCGCGATAGGCGAGAGATGATAATCATAGGCAAGTTAAGCATGAAAAGCAAGCCGACTTAGGTAACTGCAAGAAGGATACATGCCCCTGGGTCAGGCCCACGCGGCTTGGGGATGATGCAGCCCGAGGGCGTTCCCAGCAAGGTAAACTAAAGACATAAACAAAACTGATACATGCCGTAGGTACGGACCCACCTGACCTGGGAATAATGCAGCCCTGAGAGCGCTCCCAGCTGAAATTAAACTCAAAAGATGTCACCTGGTATCATTGCAGAGTGGGTGTTGGAGTAGCTGACGATGCACGGTGAAGAAGCGGATCCTCACGAGCCTTCGGGGCCCTGAGCATCGGGAAGCTCTGGGGGTCCGGGCGGCTCCTCAAGGTCCATCTCCATCTCCGCCAGGAAGGCGTGGTGCCTGACCTCCTGAGCTTCCAGAATGCTCCGCATCAGGCACTGGTGAGCAGCAGCCGCATTCGGCAGGCCGAAAGGCATACAAACGTAGCTGTGAGGTGGTCCCTCGCAACGCCCCATGCGCGAAGGCCAGAAACGCTCCTTAGACGCGACTCGGTTGAGCCCTGGGTAGTCGATGCAGACGCGCAGCCCGCCATCCTCGCCTAGATGGGGAGCTACACCGGGTAGGCGGCGATCGTCGCGCATGACTCTTGATTCCTGCAGCTCCTGGATGACCTTGGTGATGAACTCCTGAGGGTCGGGCCCTCCTTGCCTCATGCCTTCCTGAGGGAAACGTGCCGCGAAGCACGCCTCCAAGTGGTGCCTGAGCGCCTCCCTCATGATCTTGGTGAAGTTAGAGGCCCTCCAGGAGAGAGCCCCTAAGCCTTGCCCGAGGAGGGCGCCGGGCGCGCCTTCCTATGCGATGGAGGGAGGCGCCCCTTGCACGGGCGCGGATCCTGATGTGGCGCCTCCAAAGGCGCCTGCCTCCTGAGGTCTTGAGCCGGATGATGTCTTCTTCTTCTTAGGAACTGCCTTGGGAAGGTTCTCATTCTTGCTGTCTGGGTCCTCAACCGACGCAGCTTGGAAGGCACGCTCAAGAGAGCACACCGCATCTATCTCTTTGTAGGGGATTGTGATGACTCCGCTACTTCCTGGCGTCTTGAGGACATTGTAACCGCGGTGAGTCACTGCCATGAACTTGGCCAGGGCTGGATACCCGAGGATGGCATTATATGGCAGGCGAATGTGGGCAACGTCGAAGTCGATGAGCTCGGTATGGTAGTTCTTGCACTGTCCAAAGGTGACAGGGAGGCGGACCTGCCCTATCGGGGTGGTGGAGCCATCAGTGACTCCTGAGAAAGGCTTGGTTGGCTGAAGCTGGTCATATGGCACTTGGAGATTGTTGAATGTCTCGACGGACAGGACATTGAGCCCCGCGCCGCAATTGATGAGGGTCCTGGTAACTTGCACATTGCTGATGACTGGGGAACAAAACATTGGGAGGACACCGGCTATAGCCGCACATGAGCTGATCCGCTGAGCTGAACGTGATGGCGCACGTGGACCACCTAAGAGGGCGTGTGGCCTCAAGCTTGGGGAGGACTGCGTTCACCTCGCGAGCAAACTACTTGAAGATGCGCTGAGAGGCTGGGGCCTGGGCACCGCCCAGGATGCAAGCGATAGCACGCGGCTCCTGGAAGCCCCTAGCCCCCTTGTCCTGATGATGGTCGTCATTCCTTCTTGGCGGTGGCGGCAAAGGAGGAAGGCCTGCATTGCCCTGCGGGCGATCCTCGCGAGGCTGATCCCTTCAAGCCCCCTCGCGCGGCTGGTCCTGCCAGCGGTCCTCGCGAGGTCTGTCACGCCACCCTTGGCGAGGGCCTCGGTCGTCCCATCATCCTCCACCTCTTCCTCCTCCTCGGCCATAGCCTCGATCGTTGCGCTCGGGGCATCGACCGATACGTCCTTATCGCACGGCCCTGAGCTCTTGGCATTCATTGGTGTTGGGGGTATGGAGGTCATGGTACACGCAGTACCGGCTGCCCTTGGATGACTCCGGCTGGTCCCTGCCGTCCCTCGTGTTTGGCTCTGCTGCGAGCATAGCTGCTCCTTTGCGCTTCACATCCTTGGCCTTGGCTTTCTTCTCTTCTGGGTCGGCAGCTGGGAGCTCGAGAAGGGAGAGGCGCCCCTCCTTAGCCCTTGCGCACTTAGTCGCCAGGTTGAACAGCTCCAGAGATGTGCACAGATCTTCGTGGATTGCCAACTCATCCTTCATCTTGACGTCGCGGACGCCATCAGAGAATATTGAGACGATGGCCTCCTCAGTCACCTTGGGGATCTTGAGGCGAGCGCTGTTGAAGCGCTAGATGTACTTCTGCAGGGTCTCTCCTGGTTGCTGCTTGATGCGGCGTAGGTCACCCACGACTGGAGGACGGTTGCGAGTGCCCTGGAAGTTGGCGATGAAGCGGGTGCACATCTCGTCCCAAGAGGAGATCATGCTGGGAGGCAGGTTCAGGAGCCAGGTGCGGGCACCATCTTTGAGCGCCATGGGAAACCAATTTGCCATGACCTTTTCGTCTTCGTTAGCCGCTTCGATGCCCAGCTCGTAGAGCTACAGGAACTCCGTGGGGTCGGCAGTGCTGTCGTAGCGAGGAGGCAGGTCTGGCTTGAACTTGCCCGGCCAGGCGACACTGTGTAGCTCGGTGGTGAAGGCGCGGCAGCCTGCGGTGGCCACCGGAGCCCTTTGTAGACACGGGGCTTGCTCCTGGGGATTCCCGTGCGTCGCCGCCAGGGGCAGCGCGGGGTCTTGACGTGCTGGCGCAGGGATGCGGTCACGAAGTGCTGGAGCAGGGAGCATGCGAGCACCTTCTTGGGGACGAGGGACTTCTTGGCAGCTCCTTTCTTGTCGCGCGGGCGCTGGACGCGGTGGGTCTCGTCCAGGGGCCGCGTGCCTTGAAGCCTGGGCGCCTTCTTGGGGAAGAGGTGGCGGAGGCACCTCCTGAGCTGCATCACCCACGCAGGACGGAGGGCAAGGCTGCGAGAGGGATGGCGTAGGGGAGCCCCTGCAGCGCTGATGAGCTCGGTGATGCGAGCGGGCCACTCCTCGTAGAGATCGTCGACGGGGCGGTAGTGCAGGAGCTCGCGTGCCAAGAGCAACGCGGCATGCGCGTCCGTGGGAGCGTGACAGGTGTGAGACGACTAACCAGCTGGAGTGAGTAATGGAGTGGTGGTGCGGCCTTCCCGCCGCACCGAGGGATGCAGCGATGATGCCTGCTGCTTGTTCCCCACCGGGCCGGTGGCGGCGTTGGCGGCAGGCGACGGAGAACGACGGGGAGGCCCACAGACGGGAGCCGTCTGGGCGACGCGGGCAGCGAGAGCAGGCCGACGCTCGATGCGAGCTCAGCGAGCGTCAGCCATGGATGCGATGAATGGTTGAACACGGAACAGCGGAAGAAATATTCCGGCACACCCCTACCTGGCACGCCAAATGTCGGATATCCGGTTCCGGCAAAACCCTTAAGGTTCGATCTCTGGGGTGCGTGCGAAGATCTTCCCCCTATCGATCCACGTCCCAACGCCGCGCTGTGGATCTAAGCTAAATGATGAACAACACAAGGGACACGAGGTTTATATTGGTTCGGGCCACCGTTGTGGTGTAATACCCTAATCCAGTGTGTGGTGTGGTGGATTGCCTCTGGGGCTGATGATGAACAGTACAGAGGAAGAACAGCCTCGCGAGGGGTCTTCTTGTGGTGGTGTGCTTGTAGAGGACTTGCTCCGTCTCTGTTGGCTCTCGGTGAGATCCAGATGAGATCATTCTCTACTGTGGTGGCTATCTCTATATATAGAGGCCCTGGTCCTCTTCCCAAATATTGAGCGGGAATGGAGCCAACAATGGCCATTTTGAAGGGGAACATCTAGTACAAGTTATCCTGACTAAAGTTGGTCTTCGGCTCCCAAAGGCACTGATGATGACGTCGTCTTGGGCTCCACGGTGACCTCCGTCCTGCCATTCTGCTGGTCTTGGTCTCGTTGCACCGAAATGGTAAACTTTGCTTGATGCCTCGGTACTCCACGCCTGCGCTTGCCCCCTTTGCACCAAAGAGAAAACAAGGACACTGCGCAGGACAGCGCCCGCCTGGTCTCGATCGTCATGGCTTGCGTCATGGGAACCTCATGAGGTACCCCTGCCTTGATCTCTCCGCCTCTTTGTGAGCCTGCCTGGTGAGGCCGCCCTTGAGGAAGCATTGCATCGTCTGCCCCGCGAGGCTTGGCTCCTCACGAGGGTCTTGAGCTTGAGTTGATGAAGATGGGTCACACTGGGCCACCCCTCGATCCACGCCGCAGGCCACAGGCAGGCAAGTCTGGGGACCCCCAGCTGGAGCCCTTTTCTTAAAAAAAAATTTGAAGAAGCTGCTAGCTCACAGGACATTGCTTCATTTTAGGTGAACTGCACCAAAAGGTCCCATGAATTGAATCATCCATGTTGGTGACTGAAAGAGCCAGCTTCAGCATCCCAGTCTAAGAACCCCCGGCATCCATCCTTGCGATGCACGGTACACCTTGTTTGCCACCTGCTCGACCCTAGTGTCGCTGATAAAATGAAGTAATAATACAGTTAAAATAGAGCGAGTGTCCTCTCTATCATTTCATTTCCAATGTAGATAAGGAAAGTGCTTCTCTTTGTTAATGTATGTTTCATCAACTAGTCCCATTGTTAATGTTTAAGCATTTCTGCAAACTGGGGTGCTTAATTTTAGTTTATCTGTACAAAAATAGAGATTTGAATGTCTCAAGGCGCCTCCTTGTACTACCGCTGTACACTGATGCTCATCACTGGCAGAAGGTGTATCTGGGAGACTTGGGACGATTTCCAGTGTGAGGCGTACCATATGAGGCGTCGCAGGGCCCATCTCTCCCTCGCAGCATGGCATACTATGATACTATCGCAATATTTTATTCTATTTATTTTGTGTGTTTCATCAACTAGTGCCACTATAATGTAATCACGCTTTTTCATTATCTGTGCAAATAGGGTTATTCAGCTGCATTCTGGTGGAACTGCACAAATGTACGTATGGAACCGGCATATATGCAGAGTGCGAGGTGTGCCAAGTAAAAATTACCGACACCAACCATGCTGCATGCACGCATTGGCATCCACCACCACCAGTGGGATGTGTGGCGCTATCTGTGGACGGATCTTTCTCGGCAGCAAATCCTCTAACCAAATACTAGCAGCTTATATTGGTAGTTTTCTAGGGAGTACTCTTTTCTGAAAGAAGCACCAATCTATTTTTCTTTATTTGTACACTGTGTCACAACTTTGACCCAAAGGTCCAGAGCTATTTTAGGGTGATTGGCGTAGTACTCGGAGACTGATTGTAAGCATGATTTTCATTAGCTGTCACACTGATTGTAAGCATGAGCAGGTGGAAGGTTAGGTTAGTGCGAAGCTTACCTTAAACCCTACCGCCGCCGTTGAAACGAGGTGAGCATCGAGGGAACCATGGAGAACGGTGGGGAAGCGACGTCGCGCCATCCGGCCTCCTCTTGCAGTGGGAGAACGAATACTCATGTGGCTTCGGCTGGCTCTGCACCCTCACGAACGGCACACCATACTCGATCGATTCGTTATCCTCTGGATGCTCAACCTTCAACCTGTACGCCCACCACCTTTGCCTCACTATCGCCTCGGGTGAATCTGTCTGCTCCATCACCTAGAGGAGATACCTGATGAACTCGGAGGACTGTGGCTTGACTGCAGCCGAGGAGTACATGTACATCGCCGCCCTCATCGCTGCCATCTCGCTCTTTCGCATACATTGCCACATGGCCCGCACTATCCTCGAAATCTCCCACTCATTGTCAAACCAAGTAAGGATATCCTTCAACCTGGCTAACTTTGCCTGGTCGCCGCCGGTGATCTGCCTGATTCGCTGTTGCATCCTCTCCATAGATGTCCTTCTGAGTGCTCCGGTGCTAGCTTCGGAAGATGGGAGGAGAGACGGTGGTCTTGCAAGAGAGAAGAGGGAGAGGTGATACGGTGGTTTTGGAATGGAGATGATGGAGAGGAGAGGAGGTGGTTTTGCAATGGACAAGATCAGAAGAGGGAGAGGCGAGACGGTCGTTTTGGAATGGAGATGATGGAGAGGAGAGGAGGTGGTTTTGCAATGGAGAAGAGGGAGAGGAGCGTGCGGCAGCGATTTAGGATTGGACGAGAGGGCCGGCACGCTGTGACTGGATCAAAATCAAAATCAATTTACCCTTCAATTAAGAAAGCGACCCCACATTAACTAGTCTCCCTTTTATTCTGGGTCATAATTGACCCTGATTTTCGCACATAAAATATATGTTATACGTTGCAAAAATAATATAATTTGAAAGTACATTCAGATATGAACCAAATGATATAATTTTTGGTGACATGCATTCACATTTTGCTTGTCAAATACAATACGTGGTCAAACTTTAACCCAAAATATGCAAAACAACAAAAAAATACTTCCAAGACCAGCGCCGCTCTTGCGCTCTTCTCCTCTTAAACCACCGCCGCTCCTCTCCTGTTCCAATCTAAATCCAGCGACGCTCCTCTCCTCTTCCATTTCAAAACCACCGTCCCTCCTCTCCTGTTCCAGTCCAAAACCAGCGTCGCTCCTCTCCTGTTCTAATCCAAAACCAGTGCTGCTCCTCTCCTCTTCCATTCAAAAACCACCGCCGGTGAGTGAAGGTGTTGTGGAGAAGTAGATCGATGGAGGAGTACAACCGATACGTGAGGATTGCAGACGGCGACCCTGTGAAGCTAGCTAGGATGTTGGAGATACAGTCTTGGTTTGACAACAAGGACCAACTAGCGGCGACGGCGACATCCATGGCCAAATATCTACAACAGAGCGAACAGGCAGCGATACTCCTAGAGGGAGTCACGCGGGAGTACATAGAGCTGCTCCTCTAGGCCATGGAGCAAACAGATTCACCGAATCCGATCGTGAGGGAGCGGTGGTGGGAGTATCGATCCCAGATGGAGCATCCACCAGAGATTGAAGGATCGAGCATCTACAGGGTGCCTTCTGTGAGGGTGTCCTGCCAGAGCGAGCCGATGGAGTCTTCGTCGACCGAACCCAACTGCAAGCGGAGAAAAGCAGTTGGCCCGACGACGCTTCCCCGCCATCCCCTCCCTCGCTGTTCACATCGCCTCACGGGGCGGCTGTCTGCCGCCGAGTAATAGGAGGGGACTGCCCCCCAGCCCAATAGTCGGGCAGGTTGTGAATTGTTAGGAGGAGCTTAGGGTTGTCAGTATTTGCAGGTTGTGAATTGTCAGGAGGAGCTTAGGGTTGTCAGTATTTGCAGGTTGTGAATTGTGTTTTGTGTTGTGTATTTTGAGAGTACTTTCAGATATGAATGTCTTTTGAATTTCAGATTTGCAGTATTGAGCATATGAAGTATTTTATGAATTCTAGAGATCTATTTTTAGCACTTAAAAAAATGTAGTTTCATAGGAGTATAAAAGTGCAGACAATGTGATTCTCAGAGAAGAAATTGCAAGTTTCAGTTTCAGATAAGAAACTGCAACTTTCAGAGGCAGAGCATTTATATTAACACAGCCTTTCCAAACAGGGTTAACATCATGTTGGAAGTTTTATTCTTGGTCGAAAATGGAACTACCAGCCAGTTAACATCATGCTAATCAACATTCATGCATAGCACATCTTCATATGATGCACAGTCAAAATGCCCACACAATGTCGAGTGTGCGAAACACAGAGAAAATGAGGGATGAAATTTTGGCAAGTGTTGGACTTGGTGTGCGTAGATGACAATGGGGACCCACATATCAATAAAGGCAGAGGCAAAAAATTTGGAGATATTTTCCCTGCACAGGTGGAATCAAACCCGGGCGGAACAGCTGTCGGGTAGTGTCACTTGGCCATTAGGCTAGTTCAGTAGTTTCGTTAATAATAAGGCACTTCCTCAGGTAGTCGGATCCCCTCCTGCGCCTTTGTGCGCTCGCTGCGACGCCGCTGTCTGCCGTTGTGAACATGCTGAACAAACGAGAGGAATCTGGAGAGGACTATACGTGGAGAGGCGGACAGTCGGGACCCACTAGGTCTATGGCCGTACGCAAGCAAGTGCCTCATCGAAAAAATACTTCCTCCTAATGCTATACTGACATTGGGGCTCACGGGTTTGTCGACATAGTTACATTTTTTAGGTGCTTCAACGTAGTTACTATAGGAGATAAATTCACAACGAAGCCGGGGAGCTAGCTGGTATCATTATTATCACTGGGGCAGCAATCAGCTGGGTTTTGGGTTGCCCCGTCTAGGCTTTCATTTTTAACATGCGCAGCCCACGACCTCGGATGGGAGGTCCATAGGCCTGTTTGCATTTTCATGAGGGCTGTCATGTATCGACCGGCCTATGGACCTCTCATCCGAGGTTTTATTTTTCCTGAATATCGGCAGCTCAATTTATGTATTTTTTGAAGAAAACGCAGAGGTATGTCCTATTTTTCCATATAAGAATAGGAACGCCAGGTCCAACTTATGTTTCCCTTCTAACTATATTATATATATTTAAATTGTTTTATATGATATTATATATTATTTTTATTGTCATCATATATTTAATAGGTACTTACATATGTAAGAAAACAATATCCCACATCTTATTAACTTATAAAAATAATTTTTTAAGAATAAAATCTTGGATTGTTTTGGCACAAAAATCCTAGTGATTGTGTACAAAAGCTTGGTAAGATTTAAGGACGAATGTAATAATATCACTTATTATTTAAATATATTTATAGCAAAATGCTCAGCCCCTTTTTTTGATAACATTGCTGGCCCAACCCAACATTATAATTAGAATCAGCCCAACAAAATTGTGTATTTCGAGAAAGTGCAAATGGCCTGTAAGTTTTTAAGAAATAAAATAAATGTGCTGCATGGACGCTACATTATTTGTTCACCCAGCCCAGCTAATAGACTGCAATTCAAAAAAAGATCAAATTGATTGTAAATTCTGCCGCGCAAAAGAGAGACAGTAAATTCTGAAAAAATGGGTTGAATATGTCCACATTTTTGGAGGCTGGAATGTGGGCCAATAGGTCGAAGCCAACGCAAGTTGTTGTCAATTTAGTCAACAAATGATTCTGACATGTTAGCCGTTGGATTTACATCCAACGACCAGCATCCATCTTCACTCTCTCGTCTTCTTCCTCCAACGCCGCCGGGACCACCTCCCGCCTCCTGCTGCTAGCAGCTCTGCTTAGCACGCTTCGCTATGAAGCGCTACTCCACCGTTGGCCAGGCCATCCCTCCACCCCTCCACACCTCCTGTTCTTCTCCACCGACTGCCAAACGACACCGCACTAGAACCAGTTAACCCTCCTACACCTCTCCGTCCACGACTCTACTCCCGCGTCTTCCCGTCGTCCACCACCTTGGATGCGCTCGGCGTGGCGTGGTCAACATGGTCAAAGAATGACACCATCGAAAGTAGACTATGCGTGGAGAGGCTGATAGCTGGGTCCACGGCTACACACAAGGAAATGCCTCCTATTACGCGCAAAATAATGATTCCTCCACCTGACATCTAGGACCCACCAGAAGGGCCTCTATATTTTGCAAAAAAATGTGCCCCCCGCGGACAGGTCGGACCCACCATCTATCTTCGCACGCAAGGAAGTGCCTCCTTATTACGCACAAAAAAAATGAATACTCCCCCTGCCAGCTGGAACCCAGCATAGTGGGAGGCTGACTTGTGGGCCTACCAAGTTGACGGGGACAGAGGGCTTTGTCAACTTAGTCAATATGAACGATTCTAGCTCTTGTTACCGTACGATGTTCATCAAACGGTCGTAGGGCTTCTTCAACCTCTGGTCTTCTTGCTACAGCCGCCCAAACCAGCGCCGGTCGTGCCAAGTGCTCCTGCCTCCCGTGGCCGGCTGTGATGCCGCGGAGGCCTCACCGACCCCTCCACTCCCACTGCTAGCCAGACCATCCCTATACTCACCCACATCCCCTGTTATTCTGCAGCGACGGCAGCCTCACACCGCAGCCGAACCAGTGAACCCGGGCTTCCACTACCGCGTCTTCCCCGGCTCCGCGTCGTCCCCTTCCTAGGCCTTGCTGTCGTCCACGCCCTGGTGCTCTCGGTGCGGCGTGGTCAACATGGTCAAGGAACGACTTCCATCGGACGTGGACTATACGTGGAGAGGCCGACAGTTGGGTCCACGGCCGCAGCAAGGAAGTGCCTCCTTATTACGCGGAAAATAATGATTCCTCCACCTGACAACAGGGACCCATCGGACGGGCCACCGTATTTCATGAAAAAACATTTCCCCTCTGATTGCTGGGACCTACCAGCTATATCTACACACGCAAGGAAGTGCGTCCATATTACGGGCAAAAAAAAGATTCGCCCCCTAACTGCTGGGATCCACGAGTTACATCTTCGCATGCAAGGAAGTGCGTCCGGGCAAAAAAATGATTCGCCCCCCTGACTGCTGGGACCCACCAGCTACATCTTCGCACGCAAGGAAGTGCCTGACAGTCGGAACCCACCTGGTCGAAGCGTATGTAGTGTTGTCATTCTGGTCACGAACATGTACGTACATACTAGTGGATGTAGAGGCGCGCACGTGTCGTAGTAGAGGCGCGCACGTAGCATGTACACATATGTACAGCGGCCAGTGTGCAAGAAAGAAAATACGACCACATATGTGTACATACGGGCGGGGTCTCGAACGCCTACTCGCGCATACGTACGACCAGGGCTCGTGTACATGGCTGGGTCAGAACGGAGAAACATCGTCGTTGTTGTGTTCATGGGGAGCCAACCAGCTAGGTCGGAACAGAATGTGTCGTCGTGTTCATCGGGAGGGCTTGGATGGAACATGCGATGGAAACGAGGCCTGGCGTACCGCAGAACGGAGGAAACGGCCTTGTGTTTGACCGGCCACGTTCGAAGCGGGATCCTGTTCATCGGGAGGGGTCCGACATACTACAAAACGGAGGAAACAGACCTCCTACGGTCGAAATGGGGGTCCTGTTGATCGGGAGGGGTGTGGCGTACCGCAAAACGGACGAAACAGACTTGTGTTGGAGCGCTATGGTCGAAACGGGGGTCCTATTCATCAGGAGGGGTGTGGCGTACCACAAAACGAGACTCCACAGTACTATTCATCTCCACCGTCGACCTCCTCCAGCCTCCATGGGCTACTGTTCATCCACCATCGACCTCCTTCAGCCTCCACGGGATCCTGTTCATCCAGCCTCCACCGCGCGTTACTCCACCTACTGCTCAACCACCCCTCCACGGGCTCCTGTTCAACCACCCCTCCACGGGCTACTGTTCATCCACCCCTCCATCGTCTACTGTTCATCCAGCCCTCCACGGGGTAGTCCTGTTCATCCAGCCTTCCATGGGGTCTGTTCATCCAGCCCCAACCGGCTCGATCGATTAGGGTCCTGTTCATCCAGAGGCAACGCCACGGGGTCCTGTTCATCCACCCCCACCGCTCACTATTCATCCAAAC
>NC_041391.1:276208992-276223866 GCF_002162155.2 Triticum dicoccoides
CACTCACTGTTCATCCAGAGGCAGCATCGATCGGCTTCAGTTAGCAGCAGTAGCGAAGGAATCGCTCGATCGCCCGGGTTCAATAACGCGTAGCCTGCAATGCAATCGCTCGGGTTCAATTAGAGCCCAACGCTTCGCACACACGTGCGTACGTGTATGAGAGAAACACGCATCGCTCGGCCCCTGACCACCCACCGTAACTGGGAACTCCCCGAAACTTTCCTCGCCCTCGCTACTACCACGGTTTTTTCCGTCATGGACGGCCCAAAGAATGTCATGCAGCTGCGTCTCCGGCCCGCCCAGGATGAAAAGCCCATTTTTTGTCATAGAAGTAGGGTCCCACCACATCTATGATGATACCGGGTTTTTTCACAATTATCGTCATAGAAGTGTCATAAGTATGACAGAAAAAAATTTTGTTCAGCCCAAAATGTCACGGATGTGTCTTTTTTTGTAGTGTATAAGCCCCAATCTTTCTATGTGTCTGGTTGAAACGTTTTGCTCATGTGTACGCGGTGAGTGTTAGCAATCATAGAAGACTATATGATGGTTGAGTATGTGGACTTGCCTAAAGGCTCCGACATGTGACCCTTCCTGAAAAGATGATGAATTGTAGTTGCAAAGTTGTCTGAGAACATAGTTTGTTGGTTTTTAATAGAGTTTTTGATTTATACTTCAATAGTTTGATGAATTGTCACTTATTCATGAGAAGTCTATGATAAAAGTTCTATGATAAAAGTCTTATGTTTAAGTTTGTTGTTGTTATGATAATGAACATGATGCTTCTCTGTCCGTATTTTGTTTTTATCGACACCACTCTCTGTAAGGATGTGGACATGTTTTCCGATTTGGGTTTTTGCTTGAGGACAAGCGAGGTCTGAGCTTGGGGAAGTTGATACGTCCATTTTGCATCATGTTTTCTTATTGTTATTTATGATGTTTTTATCCATAATAATGCTTTTTGGAGTAATTCTAATGCTTTTTCTCTCATAATATGCAAGGTACACACAAAGAGGGAGA
The DNA here is from genome assembly GCF_002162155.2 of Triticum dicoccoides. Taxonomy (NCBI): domain Eukaryota; kingdom Viridiplantae; phylum Streptophyta; class Magnoliopsida; order Poales; family Poaceae; genus Triticum; species Triticum dicoccoides. The sequence continues at coordinate 276,210,013 of NC_041391.1, forward strand.
ATTCCGGCAACTGGAAATCTGGACCTGGAAAAGCTATGTCAGGCTACCTATTCTGCACAACTCCAAACAAGCTGAAACTTCACGGAGATTTTTTATGGAGTATTGGAGCAAATAACTACCAGAGGGGGCCCAGCAGGTGGGCACAACCCACCTGGGCGCGCGAGAGAGCCCAGGCACGCCCTGGTGGGTTGTGCTCACCCAGGCCCACCTCCGGTGCCCATCTTCTGGTATATAGGTCATTTTGACCTAGAAAAAAAAATAAGGAGATGACTTTCAGGATGGAGTGTCGCCGTCTCGAGGTTGAACTTGGGCAGGAGGAGTTTTGCCCTTTGGTGCAGCGATTCCGCCAGGGGAACTTCCCTCCCAGAGGGGGAAATCATCATCATCATCATCACCAACAACTCTCCCATCTCGAGGAGGGCAATCTCCATTAACATCTTCAACAACACCATCTCATCTCAAACCCTAGTTCATCTCTTGTGTTCAATCTTGTTATCGGAACTATAGATTGGTGCTTGTGGGTGACTAGTAGTGTTGATTACATCTTGTAGTTGATCACTATATGGTTTATTTGGTGGAAGATTATATGTTCAGATCCAATATGCTATTTAATACCCCTCTGATCTTGAGCATGCTTATTATTTGCGAGTAGTTACTTTTGTTCTTGAGGTCACGGGAGAAATCATGTTGCAAGTAATCATGTGAACTTGATATGTGTTAGATATTTTGATAGTATGTATGTTGTGATTCCCTTAGTGGTGTCATGTGAACGTCGAATAATGTGGAGTAGCACTTAGATGATGGGTTACGAGAGTGACAGAAGCTTAAACCCTAGTTTATGCGCTATTCTGTAAGGGACCAATTGGATCCAAAAGTTTAATGCTATTGTTAGAATTTATTCTTAATACTTTTCTCGTAGTTGCGGATGCTTGCGGGAGGGTTAATCATAAGTAGGAGGTTTGTTCAAGTAAGAACAACACCTAAGCACCTGTCCACCCACATATCAAATTATCAAAGTAGCGAACATAAATCAAACCAACATGATGAAAATGACTATATGAAAATCCTGTGTACCCTCAAGAACTCTTTGCTTATCATAAGAGACCGTTTTGGCATGTCCTTTTCCTCAAAAGGATTGGGCAACCTTGCTGCACTTTTGGTACTACTATCATTACTTGCTTGTTGCAAATTATCTTGCTATCAAACTACTCCGCTACTTACAATTTCAGCACTTGCAGACATTACCTTACTGAAAACCACTTGTCATTTCCTTCTACTCCTCGTTGGGCTCGACACTCTTACTTATCGAAAAGAGCTACAATTGATCCCCTATACTTGTGGGTCATCGTATTTGTTTTTGTATCCACACATGTATTTAAGTTTCCAGTCAAGACAATTCTAGCATGAATAATAGACCTTTATCATGTTTAAGGAAATATAATAATAACCATTTTACTATTGCCTCTAGGGCATATTTCTATCAGTCTCCCACTTGCACTAGAGTCAATAATCTAGTTCACTTTGTCATTTGATTAACACACATAGTCCACATCGCCATGTGACTAACACCCAAAGAGTTTACTAGAGTCAATAATCTAGTTCACATCACCATGTGATTACCACCCAAAGATTTAACTAGAGTGTGATAATATTTTGCGTGTGAGAGAGGTTTTAGTCAGCGGGTCTGCAACATTCAGATCAGTGTGTACTTTGCAAATGTCTATGTCTACACTGCTATGCATAGAGCTACTCTAGCTAACGGTTCCCACGTTCAATACGTATCCAGATTGAGACTCAGAGTCAGCTGGATCAGTGTTAAAGCTTGCATCGACCTAACCCTTTACGAAGAACCTTTATCACCTCCATAACCGAGAAACATTTCCTTAGTCCTCTTTAGGTACCTAAGGATAATTTTGACCGCTGTCCAGTGATCCACTCCTGGATCACTACTGTACCCCCTTGCCAAACTCATGGCCAGGCACACAACTGGTTTGGTACATAGCATGTCATACTTTATAGAACCTATGGCTGAGGCATAGGGAATGACTTTCATTCTATCTCTATCTTCTGCCGTGGTCGGGCTTTGAGTCTTACTCAACTTCACACATTGCATCACTGGCAAGAACGCTTTCTTTGACTGGTCCATTTTGAACTTCTTTAAGACTTTTGCCAAGGTATGTGCTTTGTGAAAGTACTATTAAGCGTCTCGATCTATCCCTATAGATCTTGATGCCCAATATGTAAGTAGCTTCACCGAGGTTTTTCATTGAAAAATTCTTATTCAAGTATCCTTTTATGCTATCCAGAAATTCTATATCATTTCCACTCACTTTCTTGTAAATACAGGCATCACCGTAAGTCCGTATAAAACCATATGCTTTGATCACCTCATCAAAGCGTATATTCCAACTTTGAGATGCTTCACCAGTCCACAAATGGATCCTTGGAGCTTGCACACTTTGTTAGGACCTTTAGGATCAACAAAACCTTCTGGTTGCATCATATACAACTCTTCTATAAGAAATATATTTAAGGAATGCAGTTTTGACGTCCATTTGCCAGATTTCATAAAATATGGCAATTGCTAACATGATTCGGACAGACTTAAGCATCGCTACGGGTGAGAAAGTCTCATCATAGTCAACCCCTTGAACTTGTCAAAAACCTTTTGCGACAAGTCGAGCTTTGTAGATAGTGACATTAACATTAACTCATGTCTTCTTCTTGAAAATCCATATATTCTCAATGGCTTGCCGATCATCGGGCAAGTCCATCAAAATCCATACTTTGTTCTCATACATGGATCCTATCTCAGATTTCATGGCCTCAAGCCACTTATCGGAGTCTGGGCTCATCATAGCTTTTTCATAGTTCATAGGTTTGCCATGGTCTAATAACATGACTTCCAGGACAGGATTACCGTACCACTCTAGTGAGGAACATGTTCTGGTCAACCATAGAGTCCAGTAGTAACTTGATCCGAAGTTTCATGATCATCATCATTATCTTCCTCTCTAGTTGGTGCAGGCATCACGGGAACGGTTTTCTCTGATGTGCTGCTTTCCAATTCGGGAGAAGGTACAATTACCTCATCAAGTTCTACTTTCCTCCCACTCACTTCTTTCGAGAGAAACTCCTTCTCCAGAAAGGACCCATTCTTGGCAACAAAGATCTTGCCTTCGGATCTATGGTAGAAGGTGATACATATCCAATGTATCTATAATTTATGAAGTATTCATGTTGTTTTATTATCATTCTTGGATGTTTTATATTTTGGGACTAACCTATTGACCCAGTGCCTAGTGCCAGTTGCTGTTTTTTGCTTGTTTTTTACATCGCAGGAAATCGATATCAAATGGAGTCCAAACACCACGAAACTTTTTGTGGATTTTTTATGGACCAGAAGACCACCAGTGGGCCAGAAGCAGCACCTAGGGGGTGCCCCGAGGGGGGCTGATACGTCTCCAACATATCTATAATTTATGAAGTGTTCATGCTGTTATTTTATCATTCTTGGATGTTTTACAATCATTTTATAGAAACTTTACATCATTTTTTGGGAATAACCTATTGACCCAGTGCCCAGTGCCAGTCGCATTTTTTTGCTTGTTTTTTACATCGCAGGAAATCAATACCAAACGGAGTCCAAATGCAACAAAACTCCACGAGGATTTTTTTATGGACCAGAAGACACCCATTGGGCCAGGCAGCACCTGGGGGTGAACTGAGGGGGCACAACCCACCAGGGCGCGCCAGGGCTCCCTGGTGCACCCAGGTGGGTTGTGCCCACCTTGGTGGCCTCCCGCACCCCCTCTTTGCACTATAAATTCCCAAATATTCCAAAACCCATCAGGGTTAACCTAGATCAAAAGTTCTGCCGCCGCAAGGGTCTATAGCCACCGAAAACCATTCTAGACCCGTTCTGGTACCCTGCCGGAGGGGGGGATCATCACCGGTGGCCAACTTCATCATCTCGGCGGCCACCACGATGAGGAGGGAGTAGTCCATCCTCGAGGCTGAGGGTTTGTACTAGTAGCTATGTGTTTAATCTAGTAGCTATTTTTGTTTTACTTGATGTTTTAATAAAATATTTAGATCTGAAAGTTTTTAAATAAAATAAAGTCCTCAAATAATTGCCAAGGAGGCTAAGTAAGCGGCATTCACATCCCGTCAAAGAAGCTCTTTTCTTTGGAATTGCTCTTGTGCTTCACTTATATCCTATGAGTAAATTGTTGAATGAATTGAATATCATAAATTTGAAATCATATCATGCCTAGTGGTAGCTTCACTTTGGGTTGAAAAAGTGAACTCTTTTGAGGCTTGACAATCACAATATTGGTCATACAAGCAATTCACGAATAATTAGTATAAGGAAGAGAACTTTCACATGCAAATACAGTATCATGGAAATCTTTTGTGATTGTGAGCCCCCGTCAAAATATTATATGCCAAAATTGTTGACGTTGGACAAGGAAGACAACTTAATGATTTATGTTTGTTCATACTCACATAGAAGTTATTGTCGGATTTTGGGTTCCGGCAAACCCTTGAGGTTCGAGCACTAGGGTGCACACGAAGGTCTATCTTCTATCTACCTGATCACGCCCTCACCCTCGCCGCGATCTCAAAGCTTAGCTCAACAAACTCACAACACAAGAGACACAAGGTTTATACTGGTTCGGACCACCGATGTGGTGCAATACCCTACTCCAGTGGGTGGTGGTGGATTGCCTCTCGGCCTGATGATGAATAGTACAAGGGAAGAACAGCCTCCTAGAGAGGTATTCTTGTGCTTGGCGAGCTGGTGAGTGTGAGGGTGGAATCCTTCTATCCTCCCCACCTTTTGTGGTGGCTAGTCCTATTTATAGAGGCCCTGGTCCTCTTCCCAAGTATTGAGCGGGAAGGGATGCCACAACGACCAATTTGAAGGGGGACAACTAGTACAAGCTATCCTGACTAAAGGTGGTCTTTGCTTGCTAAAGGCGCTGGTGGTGACGCCGTCTTGGGCTCCATGGTGTCCTCCGTCATGTCGTCCTACTGGTCTTGGTCTTATTGCACCGATATGGAAACCTTTGCTTGATGCCTTGGTACTCCTCGCCTGCGCTTGCCTCCTTAGCACCAAGAGGAAATGAGGACACTATGTGCACTGGCACCCGCCTGGCCTTGGTCGTCATGGCTTGCGTCACAGGAACCTCGCGAGGTACCCCTTGCCTTGATCTCTCCGCCCCTCGCGAGCCGGCCTGGTGAGACCGCTCCCAAGGAGGTCTTGCATCGTCAGCCTCACGAGGCTTGGCCCCTCGCGAGGGTCTTGAGTGTTGGCTGATGAAGATGGGCCGTACAGGGCCGCTGGCGGAGCCACACTACGGGCCGCATGCAGGCAAGTCTAGGGACCCCTGTTTCCAAAACACCGACTGAGCCCCCGGGCCCAAAGCGCACTCGGACTTGGCTTCGAGGCGAAGCCAAAGAGCAAGTGCGGAGCGCCGCGGGCCCCAACAGCCCGCGGCCTTGGTCGGCGCGTGGCGATTGATTGGACGTGTGTGTCTCCGCTTCCCCATGCTGCCTCGGCAACTGCCCGACTTGACGAGCCCTTGCTGCATGCAAAAAGGGTTATCATTACGTGTGATCATGGAGGTCGGCGGTTGGCCTCCCTTGGGCTATAAATGAGGAGGGAGGTGGAGCCCCCGTCGCTCGTCTCTTCCCGTTCCACTCGCTTCTTCTTCCTTGTTCCATTGCTAGCAGCGACACCCATGGCTCCCGTGAAGAGGTTTTCAGCCGCAGAGAAAGGGAAAACTCGGCCGGAGGGGCCCGGTTCGCCGCCACCCAAGAGGGGGCGCGGTCGCCCCCACAAGCACACCGCGACCCCTGGCATGGCCTCCCGCGGCCGCACCGGTGCCTCTTCGTATGGTGGGGGTCGCCCTAGTCATGGCAGCCCTGTTGGTGAAGGAAGGCGCGCCGTGGTCGCGCGGCCTCCCCGACCACGCTTCCACTCGGCAGAGGTACTGTCGGAGTTCGTCGTGTGGTTGGAAAACCCAACTGGCAACTGGCTTCAGCTCCCGTGCTTCTTCGCCGATGAGCTGTCGGTCGCAGGTCGAGGCCGGCTCTGGCTGCAGGTGGACGACTGCAGTAGTAGAGCTTCCTGGGTCGCGGTTGAGGTCTCTGTCGCAGGCAACATAGCCTTGGCCCGAGGCTGGCAGACATTTGCACGCGCGCGCGGCCAGGGCAGGCGGTGCACCCTCCACTTCAAGTATGACAGCGACGCGACCCTCTACGTGAGGGTGTTTGGGGAAGATGGTCGCCACGTCGGGTGCTGCCCTGAGGTCAATGACGACGACGAGGTGCTTGGCCTTGGCGATGGTCGTGACGAGGGTGAAGGCGAACCCGTCCTTGGTGCCGATCACGTCTCGTCCAGTTACGGCGGCTCTTCCTCCGGTGACAGCTCCAGCAGCGGCGGTTATGACCAGCCACCGCGCTTGCTTTGAGGGTGGCAGCGGGGTGTCTCATTGTCGCGCCCCCCTGAAGCGCGAGGAGGGGTCTGGCTGAGCTCGGGGTGGCGCCAAGGGCCCGCCCTCACAGACGCTATGAGGGCGCGTGCCGCTTTTGTTCCGTTCTTCCTTTCCTTCCTGTATTAAGAGAGACACAAGTATGGGGCCCTGGAGGGGCGTGCAAGAAACTATGATTTCCCAGTTATTATGCTATGTTTATTGTTCCTGTGTTGTGTCGCAGCATCGGCGTTTTATGTAGGCGTGAAGAAATAACTTAGCTTGATGTGCTCGAAGTAGTCTCCACCTCGCGAGGTGCTCGCTTCCAGTTTCTAGCAAGGCCTCCTTGGCCTGGCAGGCGCCTAGGAACTGCAAAAAAACTCGTTAGGAGACTATCATTTTCCCAAGTCCTGGTCGCAAGGGCTGTTGGCCATGGCCCAACACTTCGTATCGCGGTACCCGAGGGGCACGGATTAAGAGAGGTGCGCCAGGTTGCGAATTGAAACGAGGGCGCCTCGCGAAAAACAGAAAAACGTACGAGGGCACCTGTTCAGCCCCCTCGCGAGGTAAGCGAGAGAGAGAGAGAGTAGGTTAAACAGAGAGCTAGAGGCGGAAACGGGGGCAAAAGGTGATGGAACCAAACCGGCAAAGAACACTAAAAGAAAATTTCAATTAAAGAGGGGCGAGCCAACTGCGGAAATCAAATGAAAAGCCTGTCCGGCGCCTAGTCTAGTCTTCATGTCTTCTCACCAGCGTGGAGCTAAGTGCTGCCACTAGGACGTGGTAGGGAGCCCCTGAGGCCCGAGGGCAGCACTCCTGAGACTCCGGGGTGTGTACAGCCCCACTCATTATTACGTGAGAGTGTCACGAGCGGAGACCTTCACAGGCACTGGGCCTTCTTCATAGGCGTTGGGCCTTTCTTCATGGGTAGAACTTGCGTAGGTGCTGGATGTTCCAGGCGTTCTGGATGGGTACCATGTCCTGCGTCTCCAGGCGCGCGGCGCCAGGCCTGGAGACGTGGACGACCTTGAACGGGCCCTCCCACATGGGTGAGAGCTTATGCAGCCCTTCCCTGGAGAGCACCCTCCTTAGTACGAGGTCACCCACCTCGAGCGTCCTGGGGTGGACCCTGCGACAGTGATACCGCCGCAGCGCCTGCTGGTATCTTGCCGCCTGTAGCGTGGCTTCTCGGCGGCGCTCCTCCCCCAGCACGAGGTCCATCCCCTGCATGGCATCCTACTCCTCATCAAACGCCAGGACCCATGCGAAGCGATGTTTGAACTCATGAGGGAGAACTGCTTCTGCTCCATAGACGAGGAAGAATGGAGTCTCGCCCGTTGGCTTGGTGGCGGTGGTGTGGATGGACCATAGCACAGACTGGAGCTCATCGTGCCAGCCCCTGCTACAGGCTTCGAGCTTCTTCTTGAAGGTCCTAGTCTTGAGGCCTCTTAGGACTTCATGCATTCGGCCTGACCATTGCTCCGGGGGTGCACCACTGAAGCGTAGCAGATCTGCGTTCCAAGGTTAGCACAATATGTCTTGAAGAGGTTGCTAGCGATCTGCGAGCCGTTGTCAGTGATGATGCGGTTGGGCACCCCAAAACGGCTCATGAGGCCTTTGATGAACTTGACCGCGGAGCCGGCCGGGATGGTGTGGACGGCTTCTACCTATGCCCACTTGGTGAACTTGTCGATGGCGACGTAGAGGTAGCGGTAGCCCCCGGGCGCTCGAGGGAATGGACCTAAGATATCTAGCCCCCAGACCGCGAATGGCCACAAGAGCAGGATGGTCTGGAAGCCTTGAGTCGGCTGATGGATCTGCTTGGCGTGGATTTGGTAGGCCTCGCAGGACTTCACCAGCTTAGTCGCATCGTTGAGCGTCATAGGCCAGTAGAATCTGCTGCGGAATGCCTTGCCGATGAGGGTCCATGATGATGAGTGGTGCCCGTAATCTCCTCCGTGTATATCAGCCAGCAACTCTTTCCCCTATTCCCTGGAGATGCAACACAGGGAAACGTCATTTGGCCGCTTCCTGTATAACTCATCGTCCTGGATGCAGTATGTCGTGGCTTGTCGGGCCACACTCTCTGCGTCCTCCTCCTTCTCCGGCAGCGTTGATGGGGTTATGTACCTAGGGTAGGGTCATGGACCTGATCTAAGTACCTTACCCAAGGACACCCTTAGAAGAAGTCGCCTTCCAGTCGACCAACGAGGGACACACTCGACTGTCTTGAAGGACTCGACCACGAAGACTCACTCGACCACCAGAAGGTCAAGAGGCACTCTGCACTGCAACGGCCTGTAATCAAGTAGACTTTATGATAGTAAAGGCACTTTATGTGGGGCGTTACCAGTAACGCCCCAGACTTAGTTCACCTTAAACCCTCTCCTACGTGGGCTGGCTGGGGTCCTGGCGCACTCTATATAAGCCACCCCCCTCCACAGGCAGAAGGGTTCGGCACCTTGTAACTCATATACTCATAATCCACTCGACCGCCTCCGGGCTCCGAGACGTAGGGCAGTTACTTCCTCCGAGAAGGGCCTGAACTCGTACATCCTTTGTGCTTACAACCTCTCCATAGCTAGGACCTTGCCTCTCCATACCTACCCCCCACTCTACTGTCAGGCTTAGAACCACGACAGTTGGCGCCCACCGTGGGGCAGGTGTTTTAGCGATTTTGTGGAGAAGTTGCGATTCTTCTGAGTACTTTCATCATGGTGTCTGCTGGAGTTTTGGTCGGGGGTCAAGAGATCCGTCTCGGCACTCTCACCTTCTTCGCCGACGACTCCGCGTGGCTCCATGAGGCTCCGCTCGACGTTGATGCGCTCCCCGTCCGCGGTGCGACGCATTTTCGTGCATATGTCCGCGGCGTTCTGCTGCGGCAATCGTCGACCCAGTATCGGTCGGCTCCTTCATCGTCCACCCTCCCGGTATCCCGCCAGCGCAAGCGCTCGGGCCGGTCGAGGCTTCAGCGATGGGTGAGGCACGCGGTGGCTCGCCAATCGGCCACCACCCAAGTTGCGGCAATCGAGCCCGACGAATCTCTCTACGGCTTGTTCGATCTGTCGACTGGCTCCGTAGAGACTGCATCCGAGTGCAGTAGCAGTGGTCCAGCGGCGGAAATCTTGATGGTTGACGGGCCCCACAGTCCCCCTGGCTTCGCCCGTGGTGGTGGAGCAGGTGACGGCGGCGACCCTACACGAGGCTACGAAGAGTACCAGCCCGAGCCACTCGACTCTCTGCAAAGAGAGGAACTTCGCCGCAGGAACGAGGATCCCCTGCGTATTCCCATCGCAGGAGAAACCCCCGAGGCTCGTGCCTTGGAGGAGGCGCGTCTGGCCAATTTGGCCGAGCGCACTCGACTGGAGAACCTTCAGCGAGCACTCGACGAGCGCGCGCGGCAACAAGTTCCCGACAACAGTCGATGTCAACTCTTCCCGCCGACTCAGGTATATCGAACCCCAATTCAGAATTTAGCAGCTGCGACCCGTATAGCAGAGTCCATCCAGCCTTCGCAGTCGGAAACTGGCAGAGGTTTGCTGCAGATCAGGGATCTGCTCCGGGCAGCAGGAGATCAGAATTCAGCCGTGTCTCAGTCGCGCAACAGAATTCACAGTCGATCCGTCACTGTGAATACGGTTCAGTCGGCTCACAGCCCCAGATCGCCTCCGCGGCGTGAAGGGCGCGAGAATCGGCGAGATCAATATGGCGACAGACTCGACCGAGATGATAGGCGTCGAGTGCCCAATTCCCCTCCGAGGGGTGGGTCTTACGCTCCTCGGCAGCCAGATGATAGGCGTCAGTACAGTACAGGGCGTAGGGTTCCAGTCGACCCCAGAGAACCAGGCTTCGACGCGCGATCCATTATCGTGCAAGGGTTGGTCGACCGGAACAGAGCCCATCGAGGTGGACTCGACAGAGATGTACCCACAAGCAGTCGAGTGCATGTTTCTGGTCCTGAATGTTTCAGCAGAGCTATCAGAGCCGCAGTTATCCCTCCCAATTTCAGGTTGGCAACAGGAGTCAGCAAGTTCACTGGTGAGTCTAAGCCTGAAACTTGGCTTGAAGACTACCGAGTGGCAGTTCAGATTGGTGGTGGGAACGACGAGGTGGCCATGAAGCATTTGCCCCTCATGTTGGAAGGTTCTGCCAGGGCATGGTTGACTCAGTTACCTCCTAGCAGCATTTACACTTGGGAAGATCTGTCCCGAGTGTTCGTCAGGACTTTTGAAGGAACTTGCAAGTGACCAGCTGGATTGACAGAGTTGCAAGTCTGCATGCAGAAAGCTAATGAGACTCTCAGAGAGTATATTCAGAGGTGGATCACTTTGCACCACACTGTGGAGAATGTGTCTGATCATCAGGCAGTCTGCGCCTTCAAAGATGGCGTCAAGAACAGAGAACTGAGTTTGAAGTTTGGTCGAACCGGTGACATGACCTTGAGTCGGATGATGGAGATTGCTACCAAGTACGCCAACGGCGAAGAAGAAGACCGACTCCGAAGCGGCAAGCACAAGCCGAGTCAGTCGGAAAAAGGAAACACCAGTCGGAAACAGAAGCGGAAGGCTGAACCGGCAGCTCCTGGAGAGGCTCTGGCCGTGACTCAAGGAAAGTTTAAGGGGAAACCAAAAGGATCATGGAACCCCAAGAAGGTAAAGGATAAAGAAGGGAACGATGTGATGGATATGCCATGTCACATTCACACGAAGAAAGACGAAGAGGGGAATATCATTTACCCAAAGCACACCACTCGCCAATGTCGACTCCTGATCCAGCAGTTTCAAGGAAAACAGTCTAAGGACAAGGAGAAGGAGTCGAACAAGGCCGAAGACAAGGAGGACAGTGAGGAAGGATATCCGCATATCAACTCCACTCTGATGATCTTTGCAGATGTGGAAAGCAGGAGTCGACTGAAAGTCATTAACCGAGAGGTGAACATGGTTGCCCCAGCGAAAGCAAATTATCTGAAATGGTCTCAAACACCCATCACATTCGACCAATCTGATCACCTGACTCATATTGCCACCCCTGGAAGGCAAGCTTTGGTGGTCGATCCAGTTGTCGAAGGCACTCGACTGACAAAGGTGCTGATGGATGGTGGAAGCGGGCTGAATTTGTTATATGCAGACACACTGAAAGGAATGGGCATTCCGATGTCCCGACTGAGCACTAGTAACATGAGCTTTCATGGGGTTATTCCAGGAAAGAAAGCCGAGTCACTCGGCCAAATAGCCCTGGACGTGGTGTTTGGTGATTCGAAACATTTTCGCAAAGAAAAGTTGACGTTTGAGGTCGTGGATTTTCAGAGTGCATATCATGCCATTTTGGGGAGACCAGCTTACGCACGGTTCATGGCTCGACCATGTTACGTGTACCTCAAATTGAAGATGCCCGGCCCCAAAGGAGTGATCACTGTCACCGGTGATAGGAAAAAGGCAGAAGAGTGCTTTCAGAAGGGCTCCAAGATTGCTGATTCCCAGGTGACAGCGGTCGAGTTCGAGGAATACAAGCAAAACGTAGATCCGAGTGACTTGCTGCGATCAAAGAAACCCGCCACAGAGTCTGCATTCCAGTCGTCCGGTGAGACGAAGCCTGTCCACATTCACCCGACCGACCCCGATGCAGCTCCGACCCGCATCTCCACAACACTCGACCCAAAATAGGAAGAAGCGCTCATCCAGTTCCTCCGTGAGAACTGGAACATTTTTGCATGGAAGCCCGCTGACATGCCAGGTGTTCCCAGGGGACTGGCTGAGCATCGCCTAAGAGTCGACTCATCTGCAAAACCAGTCAAAGAGCATCTTCGGCGGTCCGCCGTCCAGAAGAGAAAAGCCATTGGCGAAGAAGTGGCTCGACTGTTGGCGGCAGGATTTATCCGAGAGATATACCACTCCGAGTGGCTCGCTAATGTCGTCATGGTCCCTAAGAAGGACAAGTCGCTCCGAATGTGCATTGATTTCAAGCACATCAACCGGGCCTGCCCGAAAGATCATTTTCCTCTCCCTCGCATAGATCAAATTGTTGACTCGACCGCGGGATGCGAGAGGCTATCCTTTTTAGATGCCTACTCCGGGTACCACCAGATCCGTCTGTACGGACCCGATGAGGTAAAAACAGCTTTCATCACTCCATTCGGGTGCTTCTGCTATATCACCATGCCATTTGGCCTCAAGAATGCTGGAGCCACATTTATGCGAATGATTCAGAAGTGTCTACTCACTCAAATCAGTCGGAATGTGGAAGCATATATGGATGATATTGTTGTCAAATCACGAAAAGGTTCCGACCTGCTCGCTGATCTCACCGAAACATTTGCCAACCTCAGAAGATATGATATCAAGCTCAATCCATCAAAGTGCACATTTGGAGTTCCTGGTGGCAAGTTACTCGGTTTTCTCGTTTCCGAACGGGGAATCGACGCTAACCCAGAAAAGATTGGCACTATTCTCCGAATGAAACGCCCTGTGCGAGTGCACGATGTCCAGAAGCTTACTGGATGCTTGGCCGCATTAAGTCGATTCATCTCATGATTCGGTGAAAAGGCATTGCCTCTTTACCGACTGATGAAGAAGACAGACAAGTTCGAGTGGACTCCAGAAGCTGATGCAGCGTTTGCCGAGCTCAAAACTCTGCTCTCCACCCAGCCGGTGCTTGCTGCTCCAATCAGCAAAGAGCCTCTGTTGCTCTATATCGCAGCCACAGGACAAGTCGTTAGTACTGTGCTAACGGTCGAGCGGGAAGAAGAAGGAAAAGCTCTCAAAGTTCAGCGCCCAGTGTATTATTTGTCTGAAGTCTTGACTCCATCCAAGCAGAGATATCCTCATTATCAGAAGCTTGTGTATGGAATATACATGACCACAAAGAAGGTTGCTCATTATTTCTCTGATCATTCCATCACAGTCGTCAGCGACGCTCCACTATCAGAGATTTTGCACAACAGAGATGCAACTAGTCGAGTGGCCAAATGGGCGATTGAACTTCTTCCCCTTGATATCAAGTTTGAGGCAAAGAAAGCCATTAAGTCCCAGGCAATAGCAGATTTCCTCGCCGAGTGGATTGAACAGCAGCAGCCGACTGAAGTTCACTCGGAGCATTGGACCATGTTTTTTGATGGCTCTAAGATGTTGAATGGTTCCGGTGCTGGGGTTGTCCTGGTTTCCCCCAGAGGAGATAAGCTCAGATATGTGCTCCAGATTCACTTTGATTCCTCCAACAATGAGGCAGAATATGAGGCCCTCTTATATGGGTTGCGCATGGCCATTTCACTCGGCGTCCGTCGCCTGATGGTCTATGGCGACTCGGATTTAGTGGTCAATCAGGTGATGAAAGAGTGGGACGTGAGAAGCCCAGCCATGACTGGATACTGCAGTGCAGT
>NC_041391.1:276226697-276235427 GCF_002162155.2 Triticum dicoccoides
AGAGCAACCCTCTCACTCGGGGGCTTAGCTGCAGTCCAAGCACTCGCCTAAGTTATCAAAATCCTACCGAGTGTAGAGCAACCCTCTCACTGGGGGGCTTAGCTGCAGTCGAAGCACTCGCCTAAGTTATCAAAATCCTGCCGAGTGAAGAGTAAACCTCTCACTCGGGGGCTTAGCTGCAGCCCAGTGCTCGCCTAAGTGGACTGAATAATAAGTCGATCGCAGTAAAGGCGCATTGCTTTGAACCTGCAAAAGACATTTCGAGCCAAAGGCAATCATATTCAAGCACCAAATTCAAGTTTGAATCGATATCTAAAGGAACCGAGAGTGCTCAGGCGTTAAGCCTGTTAAGGTTTATCGGTTACAATTCCACTCGGCATACCGAGGCAAATTTAAAGCGTCGAGCCAGAAGAAGGTTTTTACCCCTCCTGTGGAGGGCTGGAAGGAGCAACGAATTCATCAAGGTCAATTCCGTCGGCGATCCGAGTGGCAGCTGCAAGGAAAGTTTCCATAAAGGACCTGAAGTCGTGCTTCTTGGTATTGGCCACCCGAAGGGCCGCCAGCTTCTCTTCTCGCGCATCTTTACAGTGGACTCGGGCCAGACACAGAGCAACATCTGCACCACACCGAGCCGAGGACTTCTTCCATTCCTGCACTCGACCAGGGATCGTGTTCAACCGGGCCATCAGCGACTCAAGGTCATTCTGAAGTGTCTCCTCAGGCCAGAGCGTCGAGTCGATGCGAGATGTGGCGGCCTTCAGCCTTGCGAGATAGTCCACGATAGCTGCGACACGAGACTCCAGTCGGAAAACATCCATGGCAACTTCGTCGTTCACCGGAGAATTGACGGGGTCGAGGTTTGGCTCCAGCCGGCTAGTTTCTTCTTCAAAGTTTTGACAGAATTCTGCAAGGATGATCACTAAGTCAAGGGGATGGTCGAATGGAAAAACCACAATTGGAAATGTTTGCCAAGCATAGAGGTTTACCTTCAAGCATAAGAAACAGCTTCTTGGCAAGACTACTCAGGAAGGCCTCCAGATCAGTTTTCTTCCCAGTCAATTTGCTGACTTGGTCGGTCAGGGCAGCTTTATCAGTTTTTAGTCGACTGATCTCCTTATTGGCGATCCCAAGAGCAGCTTTCAGATTGGTATTGTCTTGTTCAAGCTTGGTGACTGAAGCTAACTTCTCGTCAGCAAGCTTGATCTTCTCAGCTAGTTCAAGGTCTTTCTTCTGTTGGGCCTCCCTTACCTTACCTGCAAGTTACAGCAAGATCAGATTTTGAAACAAGCAAGGGGAAAGCAGTCGTCAGGGTCTCACCAAACATATCTTCGGTCTCCTCCTTTGCCTTTGTCAGCTTCTCCTGAACCAGCTTCAGGCTCAGCTCGAGTTGAGTATGCTTGTGTTCCAGCTCGGAGTAGCGAGTCACAAGATCACAAGAGTTCTGCGAAGAACCAATCGACTAAATGTCAAATATAATTCACTTCCGAGTGAAAAAGGAAAAAAACACACGTTTCTAAGACTACAGCCGAATACAAGCATTCGACCGTAGTCTCGGGGACTACACCCAGTGGGTGCACTCAGCGTGCCCCCACTAATCCTGTTGAAGACAAAGTCGACCAGTCGACCTCAAAAAAAAGAGCGAGATGCATTCTCTAAGACTGTGATCAACTGCAAGCAGTCGACCACAGTCTCGGGGACTACACCCAGTGGGTGCACTCAGCGTGCCCCCACCGGTTTGTGAAATCCAGTCGACATACTTGACTGACAGAAAAATTGACATCATAAAGCCTAAGGCCGACTGCCAGCAGTCGACCTTAGCCTTGGGGACTACACCCAGTGGGTGCACTCAGCGTGCCCCCACCGGTTTGTGAAATCCAGTCGACATAGTCGACTTACAGAAAAATTGACATCATAAAGCCTAAGGCCGACTGCCAGCAGTCGACCTTAGCCTTGGGGACTACACCCAGCGGGTGCACTCAGCGTGCCCCCGATAACACGGAGTTTATTCGACACACCCAGTGGGTGACTACTATAAATTCCGGAAAGGAAAAGTTTTTGGTAGCATATCCAACGGAACAAACAGTGGTCGACTGACCTGGACATTGCTTTGGAGGGCAGAACTGGCGTCATAAGCCGCCTGGCTCGCATCCCGGATGGTCTTCAGCTGCTCCATCATGATTCCCGCTTGGCGTATCGCCTCCTTCGCTGCGCCAGCTTGGTCCTCTGGGACGTGGTGCGTCGTGAAGAGGGAGGGCTGCTGAGCACTCGTCAATGGATCTACGAAGGACACCGTGTGTCGAGTGGTGTTTTCTTCCTCCACAGTCAGAATCTCAGGCGCCGTCACATCCTGAGGCACCTTACTGGCGGACGCTTTCCGACTCCTCCTGCGCTTCAGCGGCTCTTCATCCTCATCATCATCAGGGAGATTGATAACAGTATTGGGTGGAGCTACGGAGAAAAATCAGGATCAGAGATCGCGGGTCAGTCGACTAAGAACGGCGTTAAGAATACAGTACCTGGGTTCGAAGTTGCTGCGTCCTCCATCTCGTGGTCATCAGCCCGGGCCGAGGTTTCAGAAGTGGCAGCACTGCAACTCCAAAGGATCAGTCGACTAACTTCAGCGTCGACCAGAGACAAAGTTCACACAAAATAAGAAAATATGAGCAGCACAGTTACCCTGATATGGTGGGGATGGACACCTTCATCTTCGGCAGGAGCTTGATCGGCTTCGACGAGGCCGCCCTGGGCTGCTTCGACGCCTTTTCAGTCGGCACCGGAGAGGTGGTCCGAGGGCGCTTGGTCGACTGAGTGGCGGTCGCAACCCCCTTACCACGTTCGGTCGAAGGGTCGTGGACAAGCTTCGACCGCCTTTCTGAGCGCGGTGGTACGACCTCCTCCTCCTCTTCTTCCTCATCCTCGACGTCATCTTCATCACCGTCATCATCATCATCGTCGTCATCATCCTCTGCAACATCCGAGTCCCATTCCTCCTCTTCCTGGCTCTCGCCCCCACTCGCCTCGCCCTCCTCAGTCGAAGCTTGTGCCCCATTGGGCATCGAGTACAGCTCGGTGAGGGCCTAGCAGATGTCCAGACAAGGATCAGTCGACTAGTCGGCAGGGTAAACAGAAATGAATGCGACAAGAGCGCAGTGGAGAGCAGGGCAAGTGTACCTTGTTTGGGTCGCTGTTGTGGTCGAGTGGAGGAATCCTTCTGGCTCCGCGCGGGTTATCCTTGTTTCCGGTAACGGCTACCATCCATCTTTCCAGAGTGACGTCGTCGACTGCTTCTGGATGGACTCTAGTCTCGTCTTCGGTCCCACGGTACAACCACATGCAGTGGCTCCGGAACTGAAGGGGCTGGATGCGACGCCTGAGGAAGACCTCCAGGAGGTCCATGCCCGTCACTCCCTCCCGAACCAACTGCACCACGCGCTCCATCAACATCTTCACGTCAGCTTTCTCCTCCGGAATCAGCTTCAGAGGGGAGGGCTTGTTCACTCGGTCCATGGTAAACGGAGGGAGTCCACTCGACTGTCCTGGCGTCGACTGGACCTGGCAGTAGAACCAAGTCGACTGCCAGCCTCTGACGGACTCGGGAAAGGTCATGGGCGGGAAGGTGCTCTTATTCCTCACCTGGATCCCCAGACCCCCACACATTTGGACGACTCGGGTTCTCTCATCACCTGGGCTCGCCTTCTTCACGGTCTGAGATCGACACGTGAATATATGCTTGAACAAACCCCAGTGCGGTCGACAGCCCAGGAAACCCTCACACATGGACACGAACGCGGCAAGATAGGCAATAGAGTTTGGGGTAAAGTGGTGGAGCTGCGCCCCAAAGAAATTCAAGAAGCCACGGAAGAAAACACTCGGCGGCAAGGAAAATCCACGATCAACATGGGTGGCCAAGAGCACACACTCACCCTCTTCTGGCTGGGGCTGCCACTCCTTCCCCGGAAGCCTCGCAGCTCCATGAGGAATCAAGCCCTCGTTGGCCATGTCGAGGAGGTCATTCTCGGTGATGGTCGACTGGATCCAGTCTCCTTGGACCCAGCCCTTCGGCAGGCGGGATCTGGACGAGGACCCTCCGCGGCTGGTGGATCTCCCCTTTTCCTTCTCCGACGCCGACGCCTTCTTCGCACGCTCCAGCGCCGCCGTCTTCTCCTTGGCCATGGTTGCCGGCGAGATGCGCGAAGGGAAGTGGTGCGGGGGCGAGAGCGAGCACGCTGGGCGGGGAAGAAGGAAGCAGAGAGAGAGAGAGAATGACTGAGGCGCAGTACAGAAATCCTCGCCGGGCGCATTTATAAGGTCCCTTCCGAGTGGATGACAGGTGGGCCCGGTTGATCTAATCATATCAGGAATAGTTATGCAGACGGGATACGTGGCGAAAAAGGCGGCGCGGAGATCGAGGCGTCTATGCCCCGTCCCATCCGAACGCCGCGGGCCATCTCGCTTCGCGCGCGTCCCCAAATTTCGCATCCCGCGGAATCCGCGAACGGCAGATCAGTCTGTCAGACACGGGGTTTACGGCGATCCGTCGCTCGGAGATCGTCGAAGCCCGAAAGATCACTCGATGCAAGAATAGAATGGATCGAGTCGACTGAAGACAAGTTGTTCACTGTGACGAAGAGATTCTTTGGTCCAGGACAACGCACGACCAGAGCACAAAGGTTAATCGGAAACGACATCAACTCCTTCCTCACTCGAAGCCTCAATCCATTCGGGGGCTAATGATGGGGTTATGTACCTAGGGTAGGGTCATGGACCTGATCTAAGTACCTTACCCAAGGACACCCTTAGAAGAAGTCGCCTTCCAGTCGACCAACGAGGGACACACTCGACTGTCTTGAAGGACTCGACCACGAAGACTCACTCGACCACCAGAAGGTCAAGAGGCACTCTGCACTGCAACGGCCTGTAATCAAGTAGACTTTATGATAGTAAAGGCACTTTATGTGGGGCGTTACCAGTAACGCCCCAGACTTAGTTCACCTTAAACCCTCTCCTACGTGGGCTGGCTGGGGTCCTGGCGCACTCTATATAAGCCACCCCCCTCCACAGGCAGAAGGGTTTGGCACCTTGTAACTCATATACTCATAATCCACTCGACCGCCTCCGGGCTCCGAGACGTAGGGCTGTTACTTCCTCCGAGAAGGGCCTGGACTCGTACATCATTTGTGCTTACAACCTCTCCATAGCTAGGACCTTGCCTCTCCATACCTACCCCCCACTCTACTGTCAGGCTTAGAACCACGACAAGCGTCCCTTGTGTCAGGTATTCCTTGAATTCCTTGGTCCAGATTCCCTCCTGAGGCTCGAGCGCCAAGAGTAGACGCGCTCCCGAAGTCAGGCCACATGTCGGGGCTCCCGTGGCAGGTGGTTGAGGGAGCTCCTCCCAGGGCTGTGACGTTCTTGTAACGCCCTCGATGCGGCTATAGCTCCCACGTGTCGAGGCACGACTTAGAGGCATAACCGCATTGAAAGCAATGTCGCAAGTCAGGCAATCATTACAACATCCCATGTAATATATAATAAAAGGGGGAGATAACATAGTTGGCTTACACTCATGGCCCGACTACGGTGCCAAAATAGAAAAGAGCCCCAACATGCGACAAGGCCCTGAATCGATTACCCCAACTAGGCACCACTACTGATCATCCGGAAAAGACACGTAGTATCGCTGACAGTCCTCGTCGAACTCCCACTTGAGCTCGTAATCGTCAACTGGAGCAGAAACACCTGGACCTGCATCTGGAGTTGTAGTATCTGTGAGCCACAGGGACTCAGCAATCTCACACCCACGCGATCAAAACTATTTAAGCTCATAGGAATGGATAAGGCAAATATATGTGGAGCTGCAGCAAGCGACTAGCATATGTGGTGGCTAACTTATACGCAAAAGAGAGCGAGAAGAGAAGGCGAAGCACGAGCGAGAAGCTAAAGGAACATCCTGCGCAAGCATAACTCCAACACCGTGTCCACTTCCCGGACTCCGCCGAGAAGGGGCCATCACGGTAACACACACGGTTGATTCATTTTAATTAAGTTTAGTTCAAGTAATCTACAACCGGACATTAACAAATTCCCATCTGCCCATAACCGCGGGCACGGCTTTCAAAAGATCAATCCCTGCAGGGGGGTCCCAACTTAGCCCATAACAAGCTCTCACGGTCAACGAAGGAATAGACCTCCACCCAAGACACACCGATCAGACTCGGTATCTTGGTACAACAAGATGATTCGACAGGTTAAAACAAGTCCAGCAACACCGCCCGAATGTGCCGACAAATCCCGATAGGAGCTGCACATATCTCTTTCTCAGGGCACACTCAGATGAGCAATCCGTACAACTAAAACCAACCCTTGAGTTTCCCCGAGGTGGCGCTGCACAGGGCTCTAGTTCAGACCAACACTCAGAGGAGCACTGGCCCGTGGGGGGCTAAAATAAAGATGACCTTCGGGCTCCGGAAACCCAAGGGAAAAAGAGGCTAGGTGGAAAATGGTAAAACCAATGTTGGGCATTGCTGGAAAAGCTTTAATCAAGGCGAACTATCAAGGGGTTCCCATTATAGCCCAACCGCGTAAGGGACGCACAATCCGGGAACATAACACCGATATGACGGAAACTAGGGCGGCAAGAGTGGAACAAAACACTAGGCGAGAGGCCGAGCCTTCCACCCTTTACCAAGTATATAGATGCATTAAGATAACATAGCAATATAATGATATCCCAACAAGTAAATAAATGTTCCAACAAGGAACGGCTTCAATCTTCACCTGCAGCTAACAACGCTATAAGAAGGGCTGAGCAAAGCGGTAACATAGCCAATCAACGGTTTGCTAGGACAATGGTGGGTTAGAGGTTCAACATGGCAATTGGTAGGCTAACAAGCAAAAGGTAGGCATCATAGCAGTGGCAAAGCAAAAGAGCGAGCAAACTAGCATAGCAAAGATAGTAGTGATTTCGAGGGTATGATCATCTTGCCTGCACAGTTGTCAGAGTTGACTGGATCCTCACAAGCAAACTCAACGGGCTCCTCGGTAGCGAACTCGTCTCCCGGCTCTACCCAACAAGACAAACAAGCAACAAGGATACAATCAACCACGGGCAAGACCAAGCAATATGATGAAATGACGATATGCTATGCGGGATGCGATGCGGGATGCAAAATGCAAGATATGACAGGGAATGCATGAACCTGGCATCAACTTGGAAAACCAAGTGTGCCACTGGATAGAGGGGATGAAATCGCTTGAAAACGATATAAAGATCATTGGAATCGGAGTTACGGTTTGGAAATGGCGAGCGTTTTAAGATATGACACCGGTCTGCGATTTACAGCAAGTAGGCATCTAAATGCAACGAAATGAACATGCTACAACCACCAAACATGAAAACAAAATACATGGCAGTGATGTACACAAGATGGTTGACAAAACACTAGCACTGAGCCATAGGCAAATTCATCCCTTAAGAGGTTCAAACAAGCATGGCTAAAACGCAAATGCAAAACAGATTCCAGACTTAGTGAAATTAACACTAGTCTGAAATTTCAGATCACGATGCTCTCTTCGGAGCAGCAAAACAACATGATAGAAAATCTGAACATGGCAAGTAAGAACATGGCATGGAGCTACTCAACAAGCTTAACAAAACACCCAAAGTGACCTGGGGCCAAAAGGGTTCACAAAATACTCTACCGAGCTCACGAACATCGCTCGAACACAATCAGTTTTCAGACTTAGTGAAAACTGAGACACGCTGAAATATAACTCACGAAGGCATGTAAACGAGCTCGATGCACTCACTACGGTGCAAGTCATGGCAAGGAAAGCATATAACCAGCAAGAAGGCACAATGTGCTAGCTACACATGGCAAGAACGAAGGCATAGCATGCATGGAACACTAACGGTAGCATCGGCAAAATCGCAAACAAGTTGACGATCTGCCCAGATTAACAACGAAGCAAAAGTTGAGCTCGATTGAGTCAACCTAGAGCACTCCACATATGTAAACAAAGACAAGGATGGATAGAGCATGACATAAATATCAAAACTCCCTTACTGATCATCCTCAAAAGAGGCACGGATCATTAGGAAACAAGCTGGACATATAGCATCATGAACTAAAATATCCCAGACTTAGGGAAAAATCACTAAGTCCCTGAAATCAGCAATCTCAGGTACCTCTCTTCGCAAGCTTGCACAAGACAACACACACATCCTAAAAATGCATGGGTGACACCTCTGGAAAGAAGACAAAATGCTTAACAATTCATCCCAAAGGGGCACAGGCATATCATGCACGAATTAAACATAGCAAAAATGACAAAAGTGCATGATGAACTAACGGATCTGCAATTTAACTCATGAAGCCTCATTCTAACAGCATTTTGGGCATCAATATGACCTCTAATGCAAATTATGCAATGGAATGAAATGATGTACATGTCGAGACGAAGATTTTGATATATCATATGCCCAAAACGGAGCTACGGTTGCGGAGATACAAGCAGTCAAAGGTAGCAAAAAAAATAAGGGGGAGAGGGAAAGTCAACCCCTAGGGTTTCAAAATTCCAGATCTGAGATCCAGATCGAGGCACGGGAACCGAGGCGGCCGGGGTACTGTAGCTCGCCGGAGTCGGAGCTCGCCGGAGACGCGGGCCGTCGGTCGGGGAGGAGGTTGCCGGGGCGGCGCCGGCGTGGAGGCGGGCGGCGCGGCGCGGCGC
>NC_041391.1:276236029-276245353 GCF_002162155.2 Triticum dicoccoides
GATCTGTTTTTTTTTTAACTAGGGTTTCGGACGGGGGAAGAAGAGATCCGAATGGAGGGGGTATAAATAGGCATAAGTGGAGCTAGGAGAGTCCAAATGAGGTGCGGTTTTCGCCCACACGATCGTGATCGAACGCTCTAGAACATGGAGCAGAGTTTGGTGGGTTTTGGGCCAAATTTGGAGGGTGTTGGGCTGCAACACACACGAGGCCTTTTCGGTCCCTCGGTTAACCGTTGGACTATCAAACGAAGTCCAAAAGGTACGAAACTTGACAAGTGGTCTACCGGTAGTAAACCAAGGATGCTTGGCAAGTCTCGGTCCAATCCGGAAATGTTTAATTCTCAAACATGAAAGAAAGCTAGAAATGACCACCGGAGGAGAACAAAGCGCCGGAATGCAAAACGGACAACGGGGAAAATGCTCGAATGCATGAGATGAACACGAATGCAAATGCAAGGCACGTGATGACATGGTATGAGATGCATGAAAACGAAAACAACACACGGAGACAAGGACCCGAACCCGAGAAATAAATATAACTTAGCGCCGGAGACGGCAAGAGTTGGAGTACAAATTGGAAAAGTTACATCTGGGGCGTTACAACACTCCACCACTACGAAAAGATCTCGTCCCGAGATCTAGGACTGAAAGAACTCCGGGTACTCAGAACGGAGGTGATCCTCGCGTTCCTAGGTAGCTTCACGGTCGGAATGGTGAGACCACTTGACTTTGAGAAATTTAATTGACTTGTTGCGAGTCTTGCGTTCAGTCTCTTCAAGAATAGCAACTGGGTGCTCACGATAAGAGAGATCTTCTTGGAGCTCAATGTCCTCGAAGTTGACGGTGCGGTCAGGAGTCTTGAAGCACTTACGAAGCTGAGAGACATGGAACACATCATGAATATTTGAAAAGTTTGAAGGAAGCTCAAGTTGATAGGCGAGGTCGCCTGTCTTGCTGACAATCTTGAGAGGTCCCACGTATCTAGGGGCAAGCTTCCCTTTGATACCGAAGCGACGAGTACCTTTCATAGGAGAGACACGGAGGTAAACGTGATCTCCGATCTCGAAAGCCAGATCACGGTGCTTACTATCATAGTAGCTCTTCTGGCGGGACTGGGCTGCTTTGAGGTTATCACGAATGACTTTGCACATTTCTTCTGCCTCTGTGATTAGGTCATTGCCCAGCAGCTGACGTTCACCGGTTTCAGACCAGTTGAGAGGGGTACGGCACTTCCTGCCATACAGAATTTCAAAAGGGGCCTTGCCCGAACTTGCTTGAAAGCTGTTGTTGTATGAAAATTCAGCATAAGGAAGACAGTCCTCCCACTTCATGCCGAAGGAGATCACACAAGCCCTGAGCATATCTTCAAGAATCTGGTTGACACGCTCGACTTGACCGCTTGTTTGAGGATGGAAAGCTGTGCTGAAGCGGATGTTGGTGCCCATGGCCTTCTGAAAAGAATCCCAAAACTTGGAGGTAAAGATGCTGCCACGGTCTGAAGATATCACTTGAGGAATACCGTGCAGAGAGACAATGCGAGAGGTATAGAGTTCCGCCAATTGAGCTGCAGTGATTGACTCTTTGATAGGCAGAAAGTGAGCCACTTTGGTGAGCTTGTCGATGACGACGAATATAGCATCATTGCCACGCTTGGACTTTGGAAACCCAGTCACGAAGTCCATTTCAATGTGGTCAAACTTCCATTCTGGAATGACAAGAGGTTGGAGGAGACCAGCTGGCCTTTGGTGTTCTGCCTTCACTCTTTTGCAGACATCACACTCGTTCACGAATTGAGCGATCTCGCGCTTCATTCGAGTCCACCAATAAGCTTGCTTGAGGTCCTGATACATCTTCGCACTCCCAGGGTGGATGGAGAGGAGAGAGTTGTGAGCCTCATCCATGATCACCTTACGAAGTTCACCTTTGGGCACAACAATTCGATCCTCGAAGAAGAGAGTGTCCTTGTCATCAAGTCGGTAGCACTTGTACTTGGACTGACTCTTTGCAATACCAATCTTCATCTTCTTCACCATATCATCAAGAAGTTGGGCTTGGCGAATCTGGTCTTCTAAGGTAGGAGAGACTTGAAGGTTGGCGAGGAAACCTTGAGGAACAATTTGCAGATTAAGTTTGCGGAAAGCTTCACAAAGCTCGGGTTGATAAGGCTTGAGAATCAGACTGTTGCAATATGCTTCCCTGCTCAAAGCGTCAGCAATCACATTGGCCTTGCCTGGAGTATACTCAATACTCGGATTGTACTCTTGAATCATCTCGACCCATCGAGTCTGCCTGAGGTTGAGATTAGGCTGGGTGAAGATGTACTTGAGACTCTTGTGATCAGTGAAAATATCCACTTTCCTTCCCAATAGAAGATGTCTCCAAGTCAACAAAGCGTGCACAACTGCCGCCAACTCGAGATCATGAGTGGGGTAGTTCTTCTCATTAGGCTTCAACTGGCGAGAGGTATAAGCAACAACTTTCTTCTCTTGCATCAGTACAGCACCGAGACCTTGGAGAGAGGCATCACAAAAGACCTCGTACGGCTTGGTTTCATCAGGCGGAGTCAGAACTGGAGCAGAGATCAATTTCTCTTTCAAAGTGTTGAAAGCAATATCACACTCCGGAGACCAAACGTACTTGACGTGCTTCTGAAGAAGATTTGAGAGAGGCTTGGCGATCTTAGAAAAGTTTTCAACGAATCTTCGGCAATAGCTTGCGAGACCGAGGAAACTGCGGAGTTGCTTCACGTTCTGAGGAGGTTCCCAATTCACAATTGCGGACACCTTCTCAGGATTCACGGAAATGCCCTTGGCAGAGATGATATGACCAAGATAAAGAACCTCATCGAGCCAAAATTCACACTTGGAGAACTTGGCGTAGAACTGATGTTCTCTAAGCTTGTCAAGAACCAAACGCAAGTGCTTGGCATGATCTTCCTTGTTCTTGGAGAAAACCAGAATGTCGTCGAGATAGACCAAAATGAAGTCATTGGTGTAGGGGCTGAAGATGAAGTTCATCATGCGAGAGAACGTCGGAGGAGCGTTGGCGAGGCCAAAAGACATGATGGTGTATTCATATGAACCAAAGCTTGTTCTGAACGCCGTCTTGGGAATATCTTGCTCATGAATATGAATCTGATGATAACCCATACGGAGATCAAGCTTGGAGAATACTTGAGCACCCTTGAGTTGCTAGAACAGCTCATTGATGTTGGGAAGTGGGTATTTGTTCTTGATGGTCTTCTTGTTTACTGGACGGTAATCAACACAAAGTCGACTCGATCCATCCTTCTTCTTCACAAAAAGAACACCACAACCCCACGGAGAAGTACTAGGCCGAATGAGACCCAATCTTTCTTGCTCATCAAGTTGTTTCTTCAACTCCTTCAACTCTTCGGGGCCGAGCTTGTAGGGACGTTTGCACACAGGTTCCGTACCGGGCTCAAGTTCAATAACAAATTCAACCGGCCGGTTTGGAGGCATCCCTGGAAGTTCTTCTGGAAAAACGTCTTGATACTCACAAACAACCGGAATCTGTGAAATAGCATCCAATTCACCCTTCTCATTGAGAGAAAACAACCGGATGGTATTATCCCGAGCAGCAAAGACAATTACATCCTCAGACGAATGAGTCAATTGAATCTGCCTGGCTGCACAATCAAGCTGAGCTTTATGCTTAGAGAGCCAGTCCATCCCAAGAATAAGATCAATGTCAGAATTGCCAAGAACCACCGGAGAAGAGAGAAACTTGCAGTCGCCCAAAGTGATTGTAACATCCGGAACACACACTCGAGATGTCAAGAGGCTGGCCGGAGAGTCAATAGACAACGGTCTCGGCAACATTTGAGTAACAAAATCATGCTTGGAAGCAAAAGGTCTCGAGATGAAACAATGCGATGCACCAGTGTCAAAAAGAACTTTTGCAGGAATATCATTAACAGGAAGGTTACCCATGATCACATCTGAAGAATCCTCTGCCTGAGCTGCATTCACCATATTGACCTTGGCGTGCTTGGGATTGTGCTTGCCCACAGCTGTACTTGCCGATCTGACAGGAGGAGGAGGAGGAAGACGCCTCTGGTTGGTACACTTGTTGGCATAGTGACCCTTCTATTGGCACTTGTTGCATGTGACCTCTAAAAGCGGACGGTGATACGGAGCACTCGGTCTTGGCGCTTGAGACGAAGACTTGTTCTGAAAGCCTGGGTTGGGTGGGTGGGAGAAACCACTGCCACCTTTGCTCTTCTGCTGATACGGCTGACGGAACGGAGGAGGAGGAAGCCAATACTTCTGCTGCTTGACCACTTGAGTAGAGGAAGACGGAGTAACATCTCTGGCACGCTTCCTGGAAGCATCACACCTCATCTGAGCAGCCTCTTGCTTCAGTGCCATGTTGTAGAACTCATCGTATCTCAACGGCTCAAAGAGGACAAGAGTGAGCTGAATTTCCTCACGAAGACCACCCCTGAACTGATAGATCATGCTCTTCTCATCAGGAACATCCTGCTTGGCAAAACGGGCGAGCTTCTGGAACAACTTGTTGTAGTCATAGACAGACAAAGAGCCTTGCTTCAGATTGCAGAATTCCTGATGCTTACTCTCAACCACACTTTGAGGGACGTGATGAGCGCGGAAATCTTGACGGAAATCGTCCCAAGTGATCAGACGTCCACCTTTGGAATCCTTGTACTGCTGGAACCACTCTGCAGCCTGATCTTTGAGCTGGAAAGAAGCGAACTTGACGAAATCTTCAGGCCTGACGTTGCTGCATTCAAAATGCTTGCCCAGATCCACTAGCCAATCGTCAGCATCGGTAGCCTCAACACAACTGCTGAACGTCTTTGGGCCATTTGCGAGGAACTGGTTCAGTGTAGCAAAATGGTGCTGATTGTGGCCTTGATTCCCTTGACTGCCTTGATTCCGCTCTTGGAGGATTTGCATGATCAACTGTGTGTTTGCATTAGTAGCGGCCATCACAGCTTGCCATGCTTCCGGAGGAGGCGGAGGTGGAGGCGGATCAGGATTCGGAGTCGTGCGCGTTGGAGGAGCCATCCTAAAGAGGTTGACCACCATTAGCACATTGATAGACAACAATATAGAAGCTGAATCCAACGGAATGAAAATTGCAACATATAGTCTTCACATCCGAACAAAATGAACGAATGCATTCCTCTTCAAATGGTCACATATCCATAAATTGAGAAGCCACGTAGAATTAAGGTAGAGAAATAAATCAACAAGGTACGGATCAAGAACGAATAATCAATAAGAAATCCCAATCTCAAACCAATATCCGTGGAAGAAGAACTAGAGCTACTAGAATTCCCACCTATGAAATTCCTGAACCTTTCTGGTTATGCAATCAGGTGTTGGGGATACAGGGGAAGCACAATATCTCACCCAAACTAGCAAATCCTACATCCAGCTGTATCCATCCTTCAACACATAACCAAGAAAACTTCGGAAACCATCTACCTCAACCTTCGAAAAGCATCCGTTATACAAGTTATGGCGATACTCCCGAACTCCCGCCCCAGTACTGGGTGGCGTCGAGGTTATCTCACCAACGAACTGCATAAAGGAGATTTCCGATGTCGCGCACATATCTCAAGTATACCAGAATTGCAACGATAAAATTGTGACGACAACACCTCGGAGCTCAACTCCCCGGGACACTGCCACAACCCCTAAAGACAGGAGGCACCAAGAACAATGTTCTCGTCACAAAACCATCGGAACAAATCCAAGATACTCGCGTGATCCTAAAAAAATTTTTAGTGAAATTTGAGAAGAGAAGAGTCGAAACTCTACGCCAGGATGCCTTACCAGAGCGATGAGGAGACTGGGAAGTAAAAAGAATTCCTAAGCTCTCCGATATATAATTCCTAAGGACTCAAAACATTTTTCTAGACACAACTCGGCTGCTAAAAACGATCAAGCAATGGGGCTCCTAAGGTCGGGGAAGGCTCTGATTACCAACTTGTAACGCCCTCGATGCGGCTATAGCTCCCACGTGTCGAGGCACGACTTAGAGGCATAACCGCATTGAAAGCAATGTCGCAAGTCAGGCAATCATTACAACATCCCATGTAATATATAATAAAAGGGGGAGATAACATAGTTGGCTTACACTCGCCACGTCACATCAGAGTACATAAATAACATCCATCATACAAATCACTCATGGCCCAACTACGGTGCCAAAATAGAAAAGACCCCCAACATGCGACAAGGCCCTGAATCGATTACCCCAACTAGGCACCACTACTGATCATCCGGAAAAGACACGTAGTATCGCTGAGAGTCCTCGTCGAACTCCCACTTGAGCTCGTAATCGTCAACTTGAGCAGAAACACCTAGACCTGCATCTGGAGTTGTAGTATCTGTGAGCCACAGGGACTCAGCAATCTCACACCCACGCGATCAAAACTATTTAAGCTCATAGGAATGGATAAGGCAAATATATGTGGAGCTGCAGCAAGCGACTAGCATATGTGGTGGCTAACTTATACGCAAAAGAGAGCGAGAAGAGAAGGCGAAGCACGAGCGAGAAGCTAAAGGAACATCCTGCGCAAGCATAACTCCAACACCGTGTCCACTTCCCGGACTCCGCCGAGAAGTGGCCATCACGGTAACACACACGGTTGATTCATTTTAATTAAGTTTAGTTCAAGTAATCTACAACCGGACATTAACAAATTCGCATCTGCCCATAACCACGGGCACGGCTTTCGAAAGATCAATCCCTGCAGGGGGGTCCCAACTTAGCCCATAACAAGCTCTCACGGTCAACGAAGGAATAGACCTCCACCCAAGACACACCGATCAGACTCGGTATCTTGGTACAACAAGATGATTCGACAGGTTAAAACAAGTCCAGCAACACCGCCCGAATGTGCCGACAAATCCCGATAGGAGCTGCACATATTTCTTTCTCAGGGGACACTCAGATGAGCAATCCGTACAACTAAAACCAACCCTTGAGTTTCCTCGAGGTGGCGTTGCACAGGGCTCTAGTTCGGACCAACACTCAGAGGAGCACTGGCCCGTGGGGGGCTAAAATAAAGATGACCTTCGGGCTCCGAAAACCCAAGGGAAAAAGAGGCTAGGTGGCAAATGGTAAAACCAATGTTGGGCATTGCTGGAAAAGCTTTAATCAAGGCGAACTATCAAGGGGTTCCCATTATAGCCCAACCGCGTAAGGGACGCACAATCCGGGAACATAACACCGATATGACGGAAACTAGGGCGGCAAGAGTGGAACAAAACACTAGGCGAGAGGCCGAGCCTTCCACCCTTTACCAAGTATATAGATGCATTAAGATAACATAGCAATATAATGATATCCCAACAAGTAAATAAATGTTCCAACAAGGAACGGCTTCAATCTTCACCTGCAGCTAACAACGCTATAAGAAGGGCTGAGCAAAGCGGTAACATAGCCAATCAACGGTTTGCTAGGACAATGGTGGGTTAGAGGTTCAACATGGCAATTGGGAGGCTGACAAGCAAAAGGTAGGCATCGTAGCAGTGGCAAAGCAAAAGAGCGAGCAAACTAGCATAGCAAAGATAGTAGTGATTTCGAGGGTATGATCATCTTGCCTGCACAGTTGTCAGAGTTGACTGGATCCTCACAAGCAAACTCAACGGGCTCCTCGGTAGAGAACTCGTCTCCCGGCTCTACCCAACAAGACAAACAAGCAACAAGGATACAATCAACCACGGGCAAGACCAAGCAATATGATGAAATGACGATATGCTATGCGGGATGCGATGCGGGATGCAAAATGCAAGATATGACAGGAAATGCATGAACCTGGCATCAACTTGGAAAACCAAGTGTGCCACTGGATAGAGGGGATGAAATCGCTTGAAAACGATATAAAGATCATTGGAATCGGAGTTACGGTTTGGAAACGGCGAGCGTTTTAAGATATGACACCGGTCTGCGATTTACAGCAAGTAGGCATCTAAATGCAACAAAATGAACATGCTACAACCACCAAACATGAAAATAAAATACATGGCAGTGATTTACACAAGATGGTTGACAAAACACTAGCACTGAGCCATAGGCAAATTCATCCCTTAAGAGGTTCAAACAAGCATGGCTAAAACGCAAATGCAAAACAGATTCCAGACTTAGTGAAATTAACACTAGTCTGAAATTTCAGATCACGATGCTCTTTTCGGAGCAGCAAAACAACATGATAGAAAATCTGAACATGGCAAGTAAGAACATGGCATGGAGCTACTCAACAAGCTTAACAAAACACCCAAAGTGACCTGGGGCCAAAAGGGTTTACAAAATACTCTACCGAGCTCACGAACATCGCTCGAACACAATCAGTTTTCAGACTTAGTGAAAACTGAGACACGCTGAAATATAACTCACGAAGGCATGTAAACGAGCTCGATGCACTCACTACGGTGCAAGTCATGGCAAGGAAAGCATATAACCAGCAAGAAGGCACAATGTGCTAGCTACACATGGCAAGAACGAAGGCATAGCGTGCATGGAACACTAATGGTAGCATCGGCAAAATCGCAAACAAGTTGACGATCTGCCCAGATTAACAACGAAGCAAAAGTTGAGCTCGATTGAGTCAACCTAGAGCACTCCACATATGTAAACAAAGATATGGATGGATAGAGCATAACATAAATATCAAAACTCCCTTACTGATCATCCTCAAAAGAGGCACGGATCATTAGGAAACAAGCTGGACATATAGCATCATGAACTAAAATATCCCAGACTTAGGGAAAAATCACTAAGTCCCTGAAATCAGCAATCTCAGGTACCTCTCTTCGCAAGCTTGCACAAGACAACACACACATCCTAAAAATGCATGGGTGACACCTCTGGAAAGAAGACAAAATGCTTAACAATTCATCCCAAAGGGGCATAGGCATATCATGCACGAATTAAACATAGCAAAAATGACAAAAGTGCATGATGAACTAACGGATCTGCAATTTAACTCATGAAGCCTCCTTCTAACAGCATTCTGGGCATCAAGATGACCTCAAATGCAAAGGATGCAATGGAATTAAATGATGTACATGTCGAGGCGAAGATTTTGATATATCATATGCCCAAAACGGACCTACGGTTGCGGAGATACAAGCAGTCAAAGGTAGCAAAAAAATAAGGGGGAGAGGGAAAGTCAACCCCTAGGGTTTCAAAATTCCAGATCTGAGATCCAGATCGAGGCACGGGAACCGAGGTCGCCGGGGTACTGTAGCTCGCCGGAGTCAGAGCTCGCCGGAGACGCGGGCCGTCGGTCGGGGAGGAGGTTGCCGGGGCGGCGCCGGCGTGCAG
>NC_041391.1:276245833-276252181 GCF_002162155.2 Triticum dicoccoides
GGGGGTTGATCTGTTTTTTTTTAACTAGGGTTTCGGACGGGGGAAGAAGAGATCCGAATGGAGGGGGTATAAATAGGCATAAGTGGAGCTAGGAGAGTCCAAATGAGGTGCGGTTTTCGCCCACACGATCGTGATCGAACGCTCTAGGACATGGAGCAGAGTTTGGTGGGTTTTGGGCCAAATTTGGAGGGTGTTGGGCTGCAACACACACGAGGCCTTTTCGGTCCCTCGGTTAACCGTTGGACTATCAAACGAAGTCCAAAAGGTACGAAACTTGACAGGTGGTCTACCGGTAGTAAACCAAGGCCGCTTGGCAAGTCTCGGTCCAATACGGAAATGTTTAATTCCCAAACACGAAAGAAAGCTAGAAATGACCACCGGAGGAGAACAAAGCGCCGGAATGCAAAACGGACAATGGGGAAAATGCTCGAATGCATGAGATGAACACGAATGCAAATGCAAGGCACGTGATGACATGGTATGAGATGCATGAAAACGAAAACAACACACGGAGACAAGGACCCGAACCCGAGAAATAAATATAACTTAGCGCCGGAGACGGCAAGAGTTGGAGTACAAATTGGGAAAGTTACATCTGGGGCGTTACAACACTCCACCACTACGAAAAGATCTCATCCCGAGATCTAGGACTGAAAGAACTCCGGGTACTCAGAACGGAGGTGATCCTCGCGTTCCCAGGTAGCTTCACGGTCGGAATGGTGAGACCACTTGACTTTGAGAAATTTAATTGACTTGTTGCGAGTCTTGCGTTCAGTCTCTTCAAGAATAGCAACTGGGTGCTCACGATAAGAGAGATCTTCTTGGAGCTCAATGTCCTCGAAGTTGATGGTGCGGTCAGGAGTCTTGAAGCACTTACGAAGCTGAGAGACATGGAACACATCATGAACATTTGCAAAGTTTGAAGGAAGCTCAAGTTGACAGGCGAGGTCGCCTCTCTTGCTGACAATCTTGAAAGGTCCCACGTATCTAGGGGCAAGCTTCCCTTTGATACCGAAGCGACGAGTACCTTTCATAGGAGAGACGCGGAGGTAAACGTGATCTCCGATCTCGAAAGCCAGATCACGGTGCTTACTATCATAGTAGCTCTTCTGGCGGGACTGGACTGCTTTGAGGTTATCACGAATGACTTTGCACATTTCTTCTGCCTCTGTGATTAGGTCATTGCCCAGCAGCTGACGTTCACCGGTTTCGGACCAGTTGAGAGGGGTACGGCACTTCCTGCCATACAGAATTTCAAAAGGGGCCTTGCCTGAACTTGCTTGAAAGCTGTTGTTGTATGAGAATTCAGCATAAGGAAGACAGTCCTCCCACTTCATGCCGAAGGAGATCACACAAGCCCTGAGCATATCTTCAAGAATCTGGTTGACACGCTCGACTTGACCGCTTGTTTGAGGATGGAAAGCTGTGCTGAAGCGGATGTTGGTGCCCATGGCCTTCTGAAAAGAATCCCAAAACTTGGAGGTAAATATGCTGCCACGGTCTGAAGATATCACTTGAGGAATACCGTGCAGAGAGACAATGCGAGAGGTATAGAGTTCCGCCAATTGAGCTGCAGTGATTGACTCTTTGATAGGCAGAAAGTGAGCCACTTTTGTGAGCTTGTCGATGACGACGAATATAGCATCATTGCCACGCTTGGACTTTGGAAACCCAGTCACGAAGTCCATTTCAATGTGGTCAAACTTCCATTCTGGAATGGCAAGAGGTTGGAGGAGACCAGCTGGCCTTTGGTGTTCTGCCTTCACTCTTTTGCAGACATCACACTCGTTCACGAATTGAGCGATCTCGCGCTTCATTCGAGTCCACCAATAAGCTTGCTTGAGGTCCTGATACATCTTCGCACTCCCAGGGTGGATGGAGAGGAGAGAGTTGTGAGCCTCATCCATGATCACCTTACGAAGTTCACCTTTGGGCACAACAATTCGATCCTCGAAGAAGAGAGTGTCCTTGTCATCAAGTCGGTAGCACTTGTACTTGGACTGACTCTTTGCAATACCAATCTTCACCTTCTTCACCATATCATCAAGAAGTTGGGCTTGGCGAATCTGGTCTTCTAAGGTAGGAGAGAGTTGAAGGTTGGCGAGGAAACCTTGAGGAACAATTTGCAGATTAAGTTTGCGGAAAGCTTCACAAAGCTCGGGTTGATAAGGCTTGAGAATCAGACTGTTGCAATATGCTTTCCTGCTCAAAGCGTCAGCAATCACATTGGCCTTGCCTGGAGTATACTCAATACTCGGATTGTACTCTTGAATCATCTCGACCCATCGAGTCTGCCTGAGGTTGAGATTAGGCTGGGTGAAGATGTACTTGAGACTCTTGTGATCAGTGAAAATATCCACTTTCCTTCCCAATAGAAGATGTCTCCAAGTCAACAAAGCGTGCACAACTGCCGCCAACTCGAGATCATGAGTGGGGTAGTTCTTCTCATTAGGCTTCAACTGGCGAGAGGTATAAGCAACAACTTTCTTCTCTTGCATCAGTATAGCACCGAGACCTTGGAGAGAGGCATCACAAAAGACCTTGTACGGCTTGGTTTCATCAGGCGGAGTCAGAACTGGAGCAGAGATCAATTTCTCTTTCAAAGTGTTGAAAGCAATATCACACTCCGGAGACCAAACGTACTTGACGTGCTTCTGAAGAAGATTTGAGAGAGGCTTGGCGATCTTAGAAAAGTTTTCAACGAATCTTCGGCAATAGCTTGCGAGACCGAGGAAACTGCGGAGTTGCTTCACGTTCTGAGGAGGTTCCCAATTCACAATTGCGGACACCTTCTCAGGATTCACGGAAATGCCCTTGGCAGAGATGATATGACCAAGATAAAGAACCTCATCGAGCCAAAATTCACACTTGGAGAACTTGGCGTAGAACTGATGTTCTCTGAGCTTGTCAAGAACCAAACGCAAGTGCTTGGCATGATCTTCCTTGTTCTTCGAGAAAACCAGAATGTCGTCGAGATAGACCAAAACGAATTCATTGGTGTAGGGGTTGAAGATGAAGTTCATCATGCGAGAGAACGTCGGAGGAGCGTTGGCGAGGCCAAAAGACATGACGGTGTATTCATATGAACCAAAGCTTGTTCTGAACGCCGTCTTGGGAATATCTTGCTCACGAATACGAATCTGATGATAGCCCATACGGAGATCAAGCTTGGAGAATACTTGAGCACCCTTGAGTTGTTCGAACAGCTCATTGATGTTGGGAAGTGGGTATTTGTTCTTGATGGTCTTCTTGTTTACTGGACGGTAATCAACACAAAGTCGACTCGATCCATCCTTCTTCTTCACAAAAAGAACACCACAACCCCACGGAGAAGTACTAGGCCGAATGAGACCCAATCTTTCTTGCTCATCGAGTTGTTTCTTCAACTCCTTCAACTCTTCGGGGCCGAGCTTGTAGGGACGTTTGCACACAGGTTCCGTACCGGGCTCAAGTTCAATAACAAATTCAACCGGCCGGTTTGGAGGCATCCCTGGAAGTTCTTCTGGAAAAACGTCTTGATACTCACAAACAACCGGAATCTGTGAAATAGCATCCAATTCACCCTTCTCATTGAGAGAAAACAACCGGATGGTATTATCCCGAGCAGCAAAGACAATTACATCCTCAGACGAATGAGTCAATTGAATTTGCCTGGCTGCACAATCAAG
This sequence comes from Triticum dicoccoides, assembly GCF_002162155.2. Classification (NCBI taxonomy): domain Eukaryota; kingdom Viridiplantae; phylum Streptophyta; class Magnoliopsida; order Poales; family Poaceae; genus Triticum; species Triticum dicoccoides. Next base: position 276,249,502 of record NC_041391.1, read on the forward strand.
CTGAGCTTTATGCTTAGAGAGCCAGTCCATCCCAAGAATAAGATCAATGTCAGAATTGCCAAGAACCACCGGAGAAGAGAGAAACTTGCAGTCGCCCAAAGTGATTGTAACATCCGGAACACACACTCGAGATGTCAAGAGGCTGGCCGGAGAGTCAATAGACAACGGTCTCGGCAACATTTGAGTAACAAAATCATGCTTGGAAGCAAAAGGTCTCGAGATGAAACAATGCGATGCACCAGTGTAAAAAAGAACTTTTGCAGGAATATCATTAACAGGAAGGTTACCCATGATCACATCTGAAGAATCCTCTGCCTGAGCTGCATTCACCATATTGACCTTGGCGTGCTTGGGATTGTGCTTGACCACAGCTGTACTTGCCGATCTGACAGGAGGAGGAGGAGGAAGACGCCTCTGGTTGGTACACTTGTTGGCATAGTGACCCTTCTGTTGGCACTTGTTGCACGTGACCTCTGAAAGCGGACGGTGATATGGAGCACTCGGTCTTGGCGCTTGAGACGAAGACTTGTTCTGAAAGCCTGGGTTGGGTGGGTGGGAGAAACCACTGCCACCTTTGCTCTTCTGCTGATACGGCTGACGGAACGGTGGAGGAGGAAGCCAATACTTCTGCTGCTTGACCACTTGAGTAGAGGAAGACGGAGTAACATCTCTGGCACGCTTCCTGGAAGCATCACACCTCATCTGAGCAGCCTCTTGCTTCAGTGCCATGTTGTAGAACTCATCGTATCTCAACGGCTCAAAGAGGACAAGAGCGAGCTTAATTTCCTCACGAAGACCACCCCTGAACTGATAGATCATGCTCTTCTCATCAGGAACATCCTGCTTGGCAAAACGGGTGAGCTTCTGGAACAACTTGTTGTAGTCATAGACAGACAAAGAGCCTTGCTTCAGATTGCGGAATTCCTGACGCTTACTCTCAACCACACTTTGAGGGATGTGATGAGCGCGGAAATCTTGACGGAAATCGTCCCAAGTGATCAGACGTCCACCTCTGGAATCCTTGTACTGCTGGAACCACTCTGCAGCCTGATCTTTGAGCTGGAAAGAAGCGAACTTGACGAAATCTTCAGGCCTGACGTTGCTGCATTCAAAATGCTTGCCCAGATCCACTAGCCAATCGTCAGCATCGGTAGCCTCAACACAACTACTGAACGTCTTTGGGCCATTTGCGAGGAACTGGTTCAGTGTAGCAAAATGGTGCTGATTGTGGCCTTGATTCCCTTGACTGCCTTGATTCCGCTCTTGGAGGATTTGCATGATCAACTGTGTGTTTGCATTAGTAGCGGCCATCACAGCTTGCCATGCTTCCGGAGGAGGCGGAGGTGGAGGCGGATCAGGATTCGGAGTCGTGCGCGTTGGAGGAGCCATCCTGAAGAGGTTGACCACCATTAGCACATTGATAGACAACAATATAGAAGTTGAATCCAACGGAATGAAAATTGCAACATATAGTCTTCACATCCGAACAAAATGAACGAATGCATTCCTCTTCAAATGGTCACATATCCATAAATTGAGAAGCCACGTAGAATTAAGGTAGAGAAATAAATCAACAAGGTACGGATCAAGAACGAATAATCAGTAAGAAATCCCAATCTCAAACCAATATCCGTGGAAGAAGAACTAGAGCTACTAGAATTCCCACCTATGAAATTCCCGAACCTTTCTGGTTATGCAATCAGGTGTTGGGGATACAGGGGAAGCACAATATCTCACCCAAACTAGCAAATCCTACATCCAGCTGTATCCATCCTTCAACACATAACCAAGAAAACTTCGGAAACCATCTACCTCAACCTTCGAAAAGCATCAGTTATACAAGTTATGGCGATACTCCCGAACTCCCGCCCCAGTACTGGGTGGCGTCGAGGTTATCTCACCAACGAACTGCATAAAGGAGATTTCCGATGTCGCGCACATATCTCAAGTATACCAGAATTGCAACGATAAAATTGTGACGACAACACCTCGGAGCTCAACTCCCCGGGACACTGCCACAACCCCTAAAGACAGGAGGCACCAAGAACAATGTTCTCGTCACAAAACCATCGGAACAAATCCAAGATACTCGCGTGATCCTAAAAAAATTTTTAGTGAAATTTGAGAAGAGAAGAGTCGAAACTCTACGCCAGGATGCCTTACCAGAGCGATGAGGAGACTGGGAAGTAAAAAGAATTCCTAAGCTCTCCGATATATAATTCCTAAGGACTCAAAACATTTTTCTAGACACAACTCGGCTGCTAAAAACGATCAAGCAATGGGGCTCCTAAGGTCGGGGAAGGCTCTGATTACCAACTTGTAACGCCCTCGATGCGGCTATAGCTCCCACGTGTCGAGGCACGACTTAGAGGCATAACCGCATTGAAAGCAATGTCGCAAGTCAGGCAATCATTACAACATCCCATGTAATATATAATAAAAGGGGGAGATAACATAGTTGGCTTACACTCGCCACGTCACATCAGAGTACATAAATAACATCCATCATACAAATCACTCATGGCCCAACTACGGTGCCAAAATAGAAAAGACCCCCAACATGCGACAAGGCCCTGAATCGATTACCCCAACTAGGCACCACTACTGATCATCCGGAAAAGACACGTAGTATCGCTGAGAGTCCTCGTCGAACTCCCACTTGAGCTCGTAATCGTCAACT
>NC_041391.1:276255688-276296707 GCF_002162155.2 Triticum dicoccoides
GTTGATCTGTTTTTTTTTAACTAGGGTTTCGGACGGGGGAAGAAGAGATCCGAATGGAGGGGGTATAAATAGGCATAAGTGGAGCTAGGAGAGTCCAAGTGAGGTGCGGTTTTCGCCCACACGATTGTGATCGAACGCTCTAGGACATGGAGCAGAGTTTGGTGGGTTTTGGGCCAAATTTGGAGGGTGTTGGGCTGCAACACACACGAGGCCTTTTCGGTCCCTCTGTTAACCGTTGGACTATCAAACGAAGTCCAAAAGGTACGAAACTTGACAGGTGGTCTACCGGTAGTAAACCAAGGCCGCTTGGCAAGTCTCGGTCCAATCCGGAAATGTTTAATTCCCAAACACGAAAGAAAGCTAGAAATGACCACCGGAGGAGAACAAAGCGCCGGAATGCAAAATGGACAACGGGGAAAATGCTCGAATGCATGAGATGAACACGAATGCAAATGCAAGGCACGTGATGACATGGTATGAGATGCATGAAAACGAAAACAACACACGGAGACAAGGACCCGAACCCGAGAAATAAATATAACTTAGCGCCGGAGACGGCAAGAGTTGGAGTACAAATTGGGAAAGTTACATCTGGGGCGTTACAGTTCTTGAAAGTGGTGGTGCTGCCGACAACTTGAAGAGCCGCTCCTCGAAGATGCCAGGCTCTTGGGTCAGTCACTTGGACGCCCTCCTGGCAATGTCGTCTGCTTCCTTGTTGGTAACACAGGGCACGTGCTGCAACTCCAACCCCAAGAACTTCTTCTCCATCCTGCGTACCTCTGCGAGGTAAGCCTCCATGTGCTCGTCCTTCGGCTCGTATACCTTGTTGGAGAAGTTGACAAGGAGCTGTGAGTCGCTCTTGATGACGAGACGCTTCACCCCCAGGACCACTACAACTTTCAGGCCAGCTATGAGGCCTTCGTACTCTGCTATGTTGTTGGACACTGATACGTCTCCAATGTATCTATAATTTTTTATTGTTCCATAATATTATATTACCCGTTTTGGATGTTTATGGGCTTTACTTTACACTTTTATATCATTTTTGGGACTAACCTACTAACCGGAGGCCCAGCGCGTATTGCTGTTTTTTTGCCTATTTCAGTGTTTCGAAGAAAAGGAATATCAAACGGAGTCCAAACGGAATGAAACCTTCGGAAGCAATCTTTTGGAACAAACGTGATCCAAAGGACTTGGAGTGCAAGTCAAGAAGCAATCGAGGAGGCCACGAGGGTGGAGGGCGCGCCCCCCTACTGGGTGCGCCCCTATCTTGTGGGCTCCTCGGGAGTCCACCGACCTACTTCTTCCTCCTATATATACCCATGTACCCCGAGAACATCAGAGGCGACCACGAAAAACTATTTCCACCACCGTAACCTTCTGTATCCGAGAGATCCCATCTTGGAGCCTTCACCGGCGCTCCGCCGGAGGGGGAATCAACCATAGAGGGCTTCTACATCAACAACATAGCCTCTTCGATGAGTTGTGAGTAGTTTACCACAGACCTTCGGGTCCATAGTTATTAGCTAGATGGTTTCTTCTCTCTCTTTGAATCTCAATACCATGTTCTCCTCGATCTTCTTGGAGATCTATTCGATGTAACTCTTTTTGCGGTCTGTTTGTCGAGATCCGATGAATTGTGGGTTTATGATCAAGTTTATCTATGAGAAATATTTGAATATCCTCTGAATTCTTTTATGTGTAATTAAGTTATCTTTGCAAGTCTCTTCGATTTATCAGTTTGGTTTGGCCTACTAGATTGATATTTCTTGCAATGGGAGAAGTGCTTAGCTTTGGGTTCAATCTTGCGGTGTCCTTTCTCAGTGACAGCAAGGGCAGCAAGGCGCGTATTGTATTGTTGCCATCGAGGATAAAAAGATGGATTTTATATCATATTGCATGAGTTTATCCCTCTACATCATGTCATCTTTCTTAATGCGTTACTCTGTTCTTTATGAACTTAATACTCTAGATGCATGCTGGATAGCGGTCGATGTGTGGAGTAGTAGTAGTAGATGCAGGCAGGAGTCGTCACGGACGTGATGCCTATATATATGATCATGCCTAGATAATCTCATAATTATTCGCTTTTTTATCAATTGCTCGACATTAATTTGTTCACCCACCGTAATACTTATGCTATCTTGAGAGAAGCCACTAGTGAAACCTATGGCCCCCGGGTCTATCTTTTATCATATAAGCTTTCAATCTACTTTTATTTGCATCTTTACTTTTCCAATCTATATTATAAAATACCAAAAATATATTTATCTTATCATATTATCTCTATCAGATCTCACTTTCGCAAGTGGCCTTGAAGGGATTGACAACCCCTTTATTGCGTTGGTTGTGAGTTCTTGTTTGTTTGTGTAGGTGCGTGGGACTTTTGAGGAGCCTCCTACTGGATTGATACCTTAGTTCTCAAAACTGAGGGAAATACTTATGCTACTATTGCTGCATCACCCTTTCCTCTTCAAGGAAAACCAACGCAAGCTCAAGACGTAGCAAGAAGGATTTCTGGCGCCGTTGCCGGGGAGGTCTTCACTCAAGTCAAGACATACCAAGTACCCATCACAAACTCATCTCCCTCACATTTACATTATTTGCCATTTGCCTCTCATTTTCCTCTCCCCCACTTCACCTTTGCCGTTTTATTCGCCCTCTCTTTCCCAATCTCCTCTCTCTTTCGTTTGCCTTTTTGTTTGCTTGTGTGTTGCATTACTTGTCGCGATGGCGCAAGAAAATACCAAATTGTGTGATTTCTCCAATACCAATAATAATGATTGCCTTAGTACTCCGATTGCTCCTCTTAATGATGTTGAGTCTTGTGAAATCAATACTGCTTTGCTGAATCTTGTCATGAAAGATCAATTCTCCGGCCTTCCTAGTGAAGATGCCGCTACCCATCTAAACAACTTTGTCGATTTGTGTGAGATGCAAAAGAAGAAAGATACGGATAATGATATTGTTAAATTGAAGTTATTTCTGTTTTCACTTAGAGATCGTGCTAAAGTTTGGTTTTTGTCTTTGCCTAAGAATAGTATTGATTCATGGAATAAGTGCAAAGATGCTTTTATCTCTAAGTATTTTCCTCCCGTTAAGATCATCTCTCTTAGGAACGATATTATGAATTTTAAACAACTTGATCATGAGCATGTTGCCCAATTTTGGGAAAGAATGAAATTGATTATTCGCAATTGCCCTACTCATGGTTTGAATTTATGGATGATCATACAAAAAATTTATGCCGGATTGAATTTTGCTTCTAGAAATCTTTTAGATTCAGCTGCGGGAGGCACATTTATGTAAATCACCTTAGGAGAAGCTACAAAACTCCTTGATAATATTATGCCTAATTATTCTCAATGGCACACCGAAAGGTCTACTAGTAAAAAAGTGCATGCTATAGAAGAAATTAATGCTTTGAGTGGAAAGATGGATGAACTTATGAAATTGTTTGCTACTAAGAGTGCTCCTATTGATCCCAATGATATGCCTTTGTCTACTTTGATTGAGAATAATAATGAATCTATGGATGTGAATTTTGTTGGTAGGAATAATTTTGGTAACAATGCTTATAGAGGAAACTTTAATCCTAGACCGTTCCCTAGTAATTTCTCTAATAATTATGGAAATTCCTACAATAATTATTATGGTAATTTTAATAAGTTGCCCTCTGATTTTTAGAATAGTGTTAAAGAATTTATGATCTCTCAAAAGAATTTTAATGCCTTGCTTGAAGAAAAATTTCTCAAAGTTGATGATTTGGCTAGGAACGTTGATAGACTCTCGCTTGATGTTGATTCTTTGAAACTTATATCTACTCCTCCTAAGCATGATATCAATGAGTCTCTCAAAGCTATGAGAATTTCCATTGATGAGTTCAAAGAAAGAACCGCCAGATTGCGTGCTAAGAAAGATTGCTTTATAAAGGCGTGCTCTTGTAGTTTCCATGAAAAATAATGACGAAGATCTTAAAGTTATTGATGTTTCCCCTACTAGATCTTTGTTTTGCAATATGAATCTTAATAATGATGGGACTGGAGATGAGTCAACTTTAGTTAAAAGGCGTCCTAATGATTCAGAGTTTTTTGATCTTAATGCTAAATTTGGTAAAAGTGGGATTGGAGAGATCAAGACTTTAAATAGCATTGAACCCACTATCGTGGATTTCAAGAAATTTAATTATGATAATTGTTCTTTAGAATATTGTATTTCCTTGTTGCAATCCGTTGTGAATTCTCCTCATGCTTATAGTCAAAATAAAGCTTTTACCAAACATATTGTTGATGCCTTGATGCAATCTTTTGATGAAAAACTTAATTTGGAAGTTTCTATACCTAGAAAACTTTATGATGAGTGGGAACCTACTATAAAGATTAAAATTAAAGATCATGATTGTTATGCTTTATGTGATTTGGGTGCTAGTGTTTCCACGATTCCAAAAACTTTATGTGATATTCTAGGTTTCCATGATCTTGATGATTGCTCTTTAAATTTGCACCTTGCGGATTCCGCCATTAAAAAGCCAATGGGAAGGATCAACGATGTTCTCATTTTTGCAAATAGGAATTTGGTGCCCATAGATTTTATCGTTCTTGATATAGATTGCAATCTTTCTTGTCCTATTATTCTTGGTAGACCTTTCCTTAGAACGATTGGTGCGATTATTGATATGAAGGAAGGGAATATTAGATTCCAATTTGCATTAAGGAAAGGCATGGAGCACTTTACAAGAAAGAAAGTTAAATTACCTTATCATGTGAGCTACGTATGAAATGAGTGCCAAAGATGGCACTACTTAGATCTATCCCCGCTTTTATGCCTAGCTAGGGGCGTTAAACGATAGCGCTAGTTGGGAGGCAACCCAATTTTATTTGTATTTTTTGTTTTTGTTTCTGTTTAGTAATAAATTTTGCATCTACCTTATGTTTAGATGTGTTCTTATGTTTTATTTAGTGTTTGTGCCAAGTAGAACCTATAGGATAACCTATGGTGTTAGTTAATTTGATTCTGCTGAAAAACAGAAACTTTGCACGCACAAAAATAATTTTAGTAATTCACACAGACGTGATTTTGCATTGATTCTTCTTGATGTATATCAATAGACAAATTTTCCAGGACTTCCTATTTTGGTAGGATTTTTAGAGTTCCATAAGTATTCGAGAGTTACAGATTGCTACAGATTGTTCTGTTTTTGACAGATTCTGTTTTTCGTGTGTTGCTTGCTTATTTTGATGCATCTGTGGCTAGTATGTAAGGTTATGAACCATAGAAAAGTTGAAATACAGTAGGTTTAACACCAATATAAATAAAGAATGATTCCATTACAGTACCTTATGTGGTGGTTTTTCTTTCTTTCACTAACGGAGCTTATGAGATTTCCTGTTGAGTTTTGTGTTGTGAGGTTTTCAAGTTTTGGGTAAAGATTTGATGGACTATGGAATAAGGAGTGGCAAGAGCCTAATCTTGGGGATGCCCAAGGAACCCCAAGATATTCAATAATAGCCAAAAGCCTAAGCTTGGGGATGCCCCCAGAAGGCATCCCCTCTTTCGTCTTCGTTTATCAGTAACTTTACTTGGAGCTATATTTTTATTCGCCAAATGATATGTGTTTTGCTTGGACCGTCTTGTATGATGTTAGTCTTTGCTTTTTAGTTTTCCACAATCATCCTTGCTGTATACACCTTTTGGGAGAACCCCACTTGATTAGAATTTATTAGAATACTCTATGTGCTTCACTTATATCTTTTGAGCTAGATAGTTTTTTGCTCTAGTACTTCACTTATATCTTTTAGAGCACGGCGGTGGCTTAATTTTCAAGAAATTGTTGATCTCTCATGCTTCACTTATATTATTTTGAGAGTCTTTTAGAACATCATGGTATTTGCTATGGTTATGAATTTGGCCTAGAATGATGAGCATCCAAGTTGGGTATAATAAAAACTATCATAGAAAGTGCATTAAACACTAGGATCAATTTGATGCTTGGTAATTGTTTTGAGATATAAAGGTGGTAATGTTAGAGTCATGCTAGTGGGTAATTATGAAATTGAGAAATACTTGTGTTGAAGTTGGCAAGTCCCGTAGCATGCACGTATGGTAAAAGTTATGTGACAAATTTGTTACATGAGGTGCTCTTTTGATTGTCTTCCTTAGGAGTGGCAGCGGGGACGAGCGATGGTATTTTCCTACCAATCTATCCCTCTAGGGGCATGCGTAGTAGTACTTTGCTTTGAGGGCAAGTAGACTTTTGCAATAAGTATACGGGTTCTTTATGACTAATGTGAGTCCGTGGATATACGCACAATCACCCTTCCACTTTGCTAGCCTCTATTGTGCCGCGCAACTTTCGCTGATATCATGCACCCATTATTTACCTTCCTCAAAACAGCCACCATACCTACCTATTATGGCATTTCCATAGCCATTCCGAGATATATTGCCATGCACTTTCCACCGTTACGTTATTATGACACGCTCCATCATTGTCATATTGCTCTTTGCATGATCATGTAGTTGACATTGTATTTGTGGCAAAGCCACCCTCATAATTTTCATACATGTCACTCTTGATTCATTGCATATCCCGGTATACTGCCGGAGGCGTTCATATAGAGTCATATTTTGTTGTAAGTGTTGAGTTGTAATTCTCGAGTTGTAAATTAATAAAAGTGTGATGATCTTCATTATTAGAGCATTGTCCCAAGTGAGGAAAGGATGATTAAGACTATGATTCCCCCACAAGTCGGTATGAGACTTCAAACTTTAAAAAAAAAGAGGCCAAAGAGCCCACCAAAAAAAGGAAGGCCAAATAAAAAAAAGAGAAAGGCCAAATAAAAAAATGAGAGAAAAAGAGAGAAGGGACAATGCTACTATCTCTTTTCCACACTTGTGCTTCAAAATAGCACCATGATCATCATGATAGAGAGTCTCTTGTGTTGTCACTTTCATATACTAGTGGGAACTTTTCATTATAGAACTTGGCTTGTATATTCCAATGATGGGCTTCCTCAAAATGCCCTAGGTCTTTGTAAGCAAGCGAGTTGGATGCACACCCACTTAGTTTCTTTTGTTGAGCTTTCATACATTTATAGCTCTAGTCCATCCGTTGCATGGCAATCCCTACTCACTCACATTGGTATCTATTGATGGGCATCTCCATAGCCCGTTGATACGCCTAGTTGATGTGAGACTATCTTCGCCCTTTTTGTCCTCACAACCACCACCATATACCACCATAGTGCTATGTCCATGGCTTGTGCTCATGTATTGCGTAAGAGTTGAAAAAGCTGAAGTGCGTTAAAAAGTATGGACCAATTGCTCGGCTCGTCATCGGGGTTGTGCATGATGGGAGTATTTTGTGTAATGAAAATGAAGCATGGCCTAACTATATGATTTTGCAGGGATAAGCTTTCTTTGGCTATGCTATTTTGATAGGACATGATTATTTATTAGTATGCTTCAAAGTATTACTATTTTTATGTTTTATAAGCTTTTATCTTGAATCATTTGGATCTGAACAATCATGCCACAACAAAGAAAATTACATTTATAATTATGCTAGGTAGCATTCCACATCAAAAATTCTGTTTTTATCATTTACCTACTCGAGGACGAGCAGGAATTAAGCTTGGGGATGCTTGATATATCTCCAACGTGTCTATAATTTTTGATTGTTCCACGCTATTATATTACCCGTTTTGGAAGTTTATGGGCTTTACTTTACACTTTTATATCATTTTTGGGACTAACCTACTAACCGGAGGCCCAGCCCGTATTGCTGTTTTTTTGCCTATTTCAGTGTTTCGAAGAAAAGGAATATCAAACGCAGTCCAAACAGAATGAGACCTTCAGAAGCGATCTTTTCGGAACAAACGCAATCCAGAGGACTTGGAGTTCAAGTCAATAAGCAATCGAGGAGGCCACAAGGGTAGAGGGCACGCCCCCCTACTGGGCCCGCCCCCCTATGTCGTGGGCCCCTCGGGAGTCCACCGACCTACTTCTTCCTCCTATATATACCCACGTACCCCGAGAACATCAGAGGCGACCACGAAAAACTATTTCCACCACCGTAACCTTCTGTACCGCGAGAGCCCATCTTGGAGCCTTCGTCGGTGCTCCGCCGGAGGGGGAATCAACCATGGAGGGCTTCTACATCAACACCATAGCCTCTCGGATGAGTTGTGAGTAGTTTACCACAGACCTTCGGGTCCATAGTTATTAGCTAGATGGCTTCTTCTCTCTCTTTGAATCTCGATACCATGTTCTCCTCGATCTTCTTGGAGATCTATTTGATGTAACTCTTTTTGTGGTGTGTTTGTCGAGATCCGAAGAATTGTGGGTTTATGATCAAGTTTATCTATGAGAAATACTTGAATCTCCTCTGAATTCTTTTATGTGTGATTAAGTTATCTTTGCAAGTCTCTTCGAATTATCAGTTTGGTTTGGCCTACTAGATTGATCTTTCTTGCAATGGGAGAAGTGCTTAGCTTTGGGTTCAATCTTCCGGTGTCCTTTCCCAGTGACAGCAGGGGCCGCAAGGCACGTATTATATATTTGCCATCGAGGATAAAAAGATGGGGTTTATATCATATTGCATGAGTTTATCCCTCTACATCATGTCATCTTTCTTAATGCGTTACTATTTTCTTTATGAACTTAATACTCTAGATGCATGCTGGATAGCGGCCGACGTGTGGAGCAATAGTAGTAGATGCAGGCAGGAGTCGGTCTACTTGTCACGGACATGATGCCTATATACATGATCATGCCTAGATAATCTCATAATTATTCGCTTTTCTATCAATTGCTCGACAGTAATTTGTTCACCCACCGTAATACTTATGCTATCTTGAGAGAAGCCACTAGTGAACCTATGGCCCCCGGGTCTATCTTTTATCATATAAGCATTCAATCTACTTTTATTTGCATCTTTACCTTTCCAATCTATATTATAAAATACCAAAAATATATTTATCTTATCGTATTATCTCTACCAGATCTCACTTTCGCAAGTGGCCTTGAAGGGATTGACAACCCCTTTATTGTGTTGGTTGTGAGTTCTTGTTTGTTTGTGTAGGTGCGTGGGACTTTTGAGGAGCCTCCTACTGGATTGATACCTTGGTTCTCAAAACTGAGGGAAATACTTACGCTACTATTGCTGCATCACCCTTTCCTCTTCAAGGAAAACCAACACAAGCTCAAGACGTAGCAGAGACCTTCTCGCCCCGCTGGAAGCAGAGCTGTACGGCATAGTAGAGCTTGTCCTAAGTGGGTGAGATGAGCACTTCTCTAGCCCCCGCGCCCTGTTGCGCGAAGGCACCATCGAAATACATGACACAACCATCGGGCACCTCAATTCCTGACGAGAGGGACCGATCCTCGCCTACTTCAAGCTCTGGGGCGTCCGTACATTCTGCCACGAAATCGGTGAGCGCGACTCTCTTGATGATCCTGGTCGTGCTGAACTCCAACTAAAATGCCTGCAACTCAATGTTCCATTCAGCGACCCTCCCGGAGGAGTTGGGGCTCCTGAGCACCCTCTCCAACAGGTAGGCCGAGACGACCTTGATGGGGTGACCTTGAAAGTAGTGCTGCAGCTTACACGAGGCCACCAAGAGCGCGAGTAAGAGCTTCTGAGGCATGGGGGATCGTGCCCTTGCATCCCGCAATACCGTGCTGGCAAAATACACTGGGTGCTCAACAACGGCGGGTGCACTAATGTAGCCTACGCCTTCCGGAGGTGGGGGCGCCTCCTAAGATGACGGAGCCCCCAACGCTTAATCGCTTGTTGGGGCCTCTTCAGGCCCAAGGGTGTCGTCCTGCTGAGCTTGGTCCTTCGCTGATGCTGCCGCGGTCTTCGCGGTGCCCTTCTGGTCTTGTATCGCCCGTGTTGAGGGCGTAGCTCGGCATGAAGCACCCTTATCCTGGCGTTCTTCCCGAACCGCCACTAGGGCCATGCTAGCGGAGTAGGGAGTGGCGGCAAGGTAAAGCACCATTACTGGAGGCTGGTCAGGTATCTCATCTTGAAACGCTTGGTCGGCCTCCGGGGTCCACTCAAATGGGCCCTTCTTCTTCATCAGCTTGAAGAAAGGTAGGCCGCGCTCTCCCAGCTTGGAGATGAAGCTTCCCAACACGATCACGCGACCGACGAGCGTCTGCATTTCTCTGAGGTTTTGTGGTGGACTCATGTCTTCGATTGCCTTGACCTTCTCCGGGTTGGCCTCGATCCCTCTGTGGGACACGAGGAAGCCCAACAGCTTGCCGGAAGGGACACCAAACACGCACTTCTCCGGGTTGAGTCGCAAGTCCACCTGGCAGAGGCTCGTGAAGGTCTCCTCCAGGTCCTGAATCAAGGTCCTTGCCTCCCGAGACTTCACCACAATGTCATTGACGTAAGCTTCAGCATTTCTCCTGAGCTGCCGACCCATGGTGACGTGCATCAGCCGTTGGAAGGTTGCGCCCGCTTTGGGTAGCCCGAACGACATGCAAGTGTAGCAGTACACCCCACATGGGGTCAGGAAGGCTGTCTTCTCCATATCTTCTACTGCCATCTTGATATGATGATAGCCTAAAAGCGCATCCAGAAAACACAGCAAATTGCACTCGGCGGTGGAGTCGACGATCTGGTCGATGCGTGGAAGCGGGAACAAATCTTGGGGGCAGGCCTTGTTGAGGTTGGTGAAGTCGACACACATGCGCTCCTTTCCGCCCTTCTTCGGCATAACAACAGGGTTCGCCAGCCACTCGTGGTACCGAACCTCGCCAATGACACCCGCTGCCTCAAGCTTGCGGGTTTCTTAGACGATGAAGGTCTGCTTCTCCATGGACTACCTCCTCGCCCTCTGCTTCACAGGGCGTACATTGGGGCACACCTTCAAGTGATGCTCAATCACCCCTCTTGGGACCCCTACTAGCTGTTTGGGTTCCCATGCGAATACCTCCTTGTTCGCACGCAGGAACTTCACCAATGCCTATTCTTGATCAGGGTCGAGGTCGGCACCTATGGTAAAGGTGGCTCCCGAGGACCCATCTTCCTCAACTAGCACCTGCTTGGTTTCTGCCTTGTCTTGAGTGAACAACTGCTTCTTCTTGGTTGGTGCGGCTTCCTTGACCTCAGAGGCATCCGCATCAGCAGGTCGCGCCGTTGCGGCGGTCTTGAGGGAAATCTTGAGCGTTACTAGAGCCTCCTTGGTATCTCCGACTATTGTGAGGACGCCCTTGCTCCCGGGCATCTTCATGAGGTTGTAGGCTGGATGGGTCGCCGCCATGAACTGAGCCAGGGCTGGATACCCAAGGATGGCATTGTACGGGACGCCGATGCGGGCAATGTCGAAGTCGACCAGCTCGGTGCGGTAGTTGTCGCGTGTGTCGAAGGTTACAGGGAGGCGGATCTGCCCCAGGGAGTGGGCAGTACCACCGCCGACCCCTGAGAAAGGCTTGCTGAGGCGGAGCCGCTCGAGTGGTACGTGAAAAAGGCTGAAGGCCTCTATGGAGAGCAGGTTGAGGCCGACGCCGCCATCGATGAGGGTCTTGGTGACGGCCACATTGCCGATGGTGTCATGCAAAGCATTGGGAGCACACCCGAGCCAACGGTAGTGATGGGGTGATCCCCCGAGTCGAAGGTGAGGTCGGTCTCGGGCGACGCCCAGCCCAGGGGAGCCCCCTAGCGCGTGGAAGCGGCACCGATATGGCGAAGGAACGGCTTGGAGTGACGGTCCGAGGGCAGTGCTTGCAAGCCGCCGAGGAGAGCCGCGATAGAGAGGGGCGCCGGCGCCGCGAAGCGTGCGGTGAAGAGGTCACGCAACTCCTCCCAAGACGCCACAGAAGATCCTGGGAGGGCGAGCAGCCAGGCATGCGGTGCGCCCAAGAGGGCCATGGGAAGCCAGTTGGCCATGACCTTGTCGTCGCCCCCAGCCTTGAGGACGGCCTCCTCGTACGCCAGGAGGAAAGCCGACGGATCCACCGCGCCGTTGTAGCATGGCGGCCTCTCCGGCTTGAACTTGGGCGGCCACTGCACCCGCCGCCAGGTGGGAGCAAAGGCCCGGAGCCCCCAGGCGTTGTCATGGGCACTTGCGGATCCGGTCGGAAGGGCAACGCCGGCCATGAGGATCGAGTGTGAAGGTGATGGAGCGTGGATCGATGGAAGGAAAGCTTTAGCGCACCACTACCTGGCGCGCCAAATGTCAGATTTCGGGTTCCGGCAAACCCTTGAGGTTTGAACACTGGGGTGCGCACGAAGGTCTCTCTTCTATCTACCTGATCACGCCCTCACCCTCGCCGCAATCTCAAAGCTCAGCTCAATGAACTCACAACACAAGAGATGCAAGGTTTATACTGGTACAGGCCATCGATGTGGTGTAATACCTTACTCCAGTGTGGTGGTGGTGGTGGATTGCCTCTCGGGCTGATGATGAACAGTACAAGGGAAGAACAGCCTCCCGAGGAGAGCTGTTCTTGTGCTTGGCGAGCTGGTGAGTGTGAGGGTGGAATCCTTCTATCCTCCCCTCCTTTTGTGGTGGCTAGTCCTATTTATAGAGGCCCTGGTCCTCTTCCCAAATATTGAGCGGGAAGGGATGCCACAACAGCCAATTTGAAGGGGGACAACTAGTACAAGCTATCCTGACTAAAGGTGGTCTTCGCCTGCCAAAGGCGCTGGTGGTGACGCTGTCTTGGGCTCCACGGTGACCTCCGTCCTATCGTCCTGCTGATCTTGGTCTTGTTGCACCGGTATGGAAACCTTTGCCTGATGCCTCTGTACACCTCGTCTGCGCTTGCCTCCTTAGCACCAAAGAGTAAACGAGGACACAGTGCGCGCTGGCGACCGCCTGGCCTTGGTCGTCATGGCTTGCGTCACAGGACACGAGGTACCCCTTGCCTTAATCTCACCGCCCCTCGCGAGCCGGCCTAGTGAGACTGTCGGTGTCAAAACCAGCGGATCTCGGGTAGGGGGTCCCGAACTGTGCATCTAAGGCTAATGGTAATAGGAGGCGGGGGACACGATGTTTACCCAGGATCGGGCCCTCTCGATGGAGGTAATACCCTACTTCCTGCTTGATTGATCTTGATGATATGAGTATTACAAGAGTTGATCTACCACGAGATCGTAGAGGCTAACCCTAGAATCTAGCCTATGATTATGGTTGTTGTTGTCTTATGGACTAAACCCTCTGGTTTATATAGACACCGGAGGGGGCTAGGGTTACACAGAGTCGGTTACAGAGAAGGGAATCCACATATCCTGATTGCCAAGCTTGCCTTCCACGCAAAGGAGAGTCCCACCCGGACACGGGACGAAGTCTTCAATCTTGTACCTTCATAGTCCAACAGTTCGGCATAAGTATATAGTCCGGCTGTCCGAGGACCCCCTAATCCAGGACTCCCTCAGTAGCCCCCCGAACCAGGCTTCAATGATGATGAGCCCGACGCACAGATTGTCTTCGGCATTGCAAGGCGGGTTCTTCTCCAAATTCTCCAGAGTACCTGTTGTAACGAGCAGTGGCCGGCTTCCCATTAATGTTGCTCTCATCGACTTCTGTACCTTAATAATGTCAGGCTCCACGTGTGAAGCGAATGCGAGAAGTCGGGGCATTTTTACACTTGCCACCCTAACCATGTAAGTAAATCGTCTATTAAAGAGACGGGGATCCTCATATCTAAATCACACCATCTTCCCCAAGCGAGGATTCATCGGAGCATGCCCGAAAAAACCATCCCATCATGGCCGGCCGCCGCAGCTCCTCCTCTCGCTCCCGTAGCGCTAAGCCAGGTGATTGGGAGAAGTGTACCATATCCCACGGCCAATTGGTGGAGTTGCAGACCCAGGGGTTTCTCCCACCTGCATATCTTGTCCCCGTCCAAGCCGGATTAGCCACTTATGACGGCGGGGAGCAAGCGGAGAGTTTCCCCAACCCATCCAAGGGGGAGCGAGTATGCCTTGTCCCTTACTTGCTGAGGGGCATCGGATTTCCAATCCATCCGTTCCTCCGCGGGCTCCTGGAGTATTATGGCCTCCAGCTGCACAACTTCACTCTTGCCTCCATCCTGCACATCACAGGTTACGTCGCCCTTTGTGAGCTATTTCTGGGCTGCGAAGCTCATTTCGAGCTATGGAAAAGGCTATTCTGCCTCGTCCCTCGCAATCAGGAGGGATCAATATACCAAGTGGGTGGAGCCAAGATATGGTGCATCGCCGGGACCGTATACCTGTCCGGCACTCCAAAGAAGACATCCGAAGATTGGTCTTCCGAGTGGTTTTACATAGAGGACGTCTCCGTCCCTGACCCTATCCGGATGGGTCTTCCCGAGTTCACAAATGCCCCATTGAAGAAACGCCGTAGTTGGCATCCCCAGAGCCCCCAGGAGGAAGATAGCAGAGAGGTCCTTCAACTGATGGGCAGGATAAAAACTCTGGCCAAATCAGGATTGACAATAATCGAGGTTATGTCAATATGCATAATGCGGGGGGTGCGGCCACTCCAGCATCGGGGCATCCCATGTGGCACTTCAATGGAGAAGACGATGCCACCCGATGCGGTCGTAAAGGTCCGGACTCCGCCACCGCTCTGGCGAAAATATTGTCCGATTTGTATAAAGGAGAAGAAGAGGAGTTCATCCGCATTAAGCCACGGGATGGACTTTCCATGTACAACCCCCCTAGCTGGGTGAGTTGCCATCTTTTACTCAACTCTATTTATTCCCGCAGTCTTTCATCACAAATATTCACCTTGCTAGTCCATAACAGGAACTGCGAAAGGCTGTGAGGCAGGTCCACAGCCCATGTCCACAGCCAGAGGACCACAACCGGGCCCTCGACCCCGGTCTCGAAGAAGATCCGGACGTATTTGTGGAGCTCATCGACAGGATGTTTTACCAGGCAAGCTGTGACGACGCCTTGGTGGCCATCATTGCCAACTATCCTGGCCTCCTCCCTGCATCACATGTAAGTAAAACCGGAGTCCTAACTTCCGAGAAGGATATCTTCTTTACACCTTACCCACCGCACATGTATTGCGCTTTATAGGGAAGGTCGTCGGGGCGCCGTGCCGAACCCGCGGCGACTCACCAACAAGGGGTGCCCAAGCCGGGTAGGCTTAAAAGGAAAGCGGTCAGGACCGAGATGCCATCGAAGAGGTATGATTTAAAACCTGCTCCGTGATTATCATCTTTGAAATATAACAATGTCCACTGTGTCTTGGCAGAAAGAGTATTCGTTGGACTGTGTCCGGATATCCTGCCGGCCACGCCTCTACCAGCCGGACTCCAGAACTGGCCTCGAGGGGGCAGGCTAACGTGGGGACAACACTGGATGATCCTCCTACAGAGGATGCGGATAGAATATCCGCTACAAATTCTGAGGTGGAGAGCGCCATGAATCATCATCGTCGGCAGGCCGTACTCCGCGACCCTAATTTCTCCGAAGAGGCGTTCAATGCCTTCAACTCGGGAGACGCATACATCTGAGCTGCTCAAGATGGGCTTGCTAGAGCCACAGACCAGTACTTAAAAGATATACGGGTAGGCAAAATTTGATAATTATGTATATCAGTAGCCCCTGAGACTTGAAACAGTTGGCACAACTGATTTAAGGATCATTGTATGAATAGGTTCTTATAGAGAAGAATACCCATTTGTCTCAAGAGATGGAGGAGTGTAAAGCCCAGGTAAGGGCCGCAATTGCCAGAAAGGAGGAATCCAAGGAGGCCTCATCTGGTAATATGTTTCTCGATCGATAGAAAACATAATTACATGTACCAGTTAATATTTGGCATGTTTGGAAATCTAACACTAGATTCCATAGGCAATCCCGGAGCGAATCCAGAGATCCTGCAAGAGGATGAACAACGAGCTCAATGACAACTAGAGGCTGGCGAGCGTGTACTTACACGGGTCAGGCGAGAGAAAAACGATCTCCAGGATGCCATTACCCGGCTGGGCGTGGAATTGAAAGATGTTCGGGCCCAGCTTGCGGACTCCGTGAAGGAGAACAGGAGGCTTCAACGCGGCATTTTTAGTATGCACTCAAATGAACCTTTATATAGTTCGGTGAAGAAACAGGCTAACAGAGTTATGTCTATAGGTATGCTGACTTGTCGTCCCGAAGAGGAGATGCCCGGATCCGCATGCGATCTTCCGCAAGAGCTTTCGCAATTGCACGAACAAGTTCGGCAGGAAATGCAGGGTGTTGCCCAGGCCTTGTGGCCATCCGCCTCCCTGCCGTGAAGCATGGAGGAGCTTGTACAGCTGCTCAAGGGAGCGCGGTGGCGCTTCCGATTATGGAAGATATCTGCCTGTCAACAAGGTGCGAGGGAAGCTTGGGCCATGGTAAAAACACGGTACACCAAGCTTGATCCGAATCACATGGCCCGGGTCGGACCTGTAGGGTCAGGTGGGAAAGAGATTCCCGTTAGTCTGGTATATGACCAAGTAGGATTAGCTGCAAAGTATTCCCAACAGGATTGTAGGCTAGACAGCCTGTTGGATGGTATAGAAGAAGAATTTAGCCAGTTTAAGTGACTGTGTACTTCAATTGACATATTTTGTCCCTAGCCGGATTGTAAATCATTTGTCTTGGCAGACCTTTTCGCTTCAGCCTCCAAACCCGATAGTCCAGAGTGTTTCCGAATACCCGCTCAGTTATGTAAACTAGGGTATGCATGGAAACCAGGCGTAGGGGTCATAAGTGCTTGAACAGACAAGTACCCAACTAGCTATGTTATATTACATGGATAGTAAGAAACATCTTCCAGGGAGAATAGTTCCATTAAGGGTTCCTTTCCTTGGGTACGCATGCATTAATGTGCATGTCCGAACTGCGAACAGAGACGCGGTATATGAAACATCTGGGGGTTTGTATTGTAATAGGTAAGAAACATCTTTAGTTCACCGACCGAATATTCTCTTAAGAACGCTAGCTTTCGGCTTCACCCAGTCTGAGGTACATGTCCGGCGTACCCGGCAGTAACAATGGCAGAGGTGCTCCCCTTATGCCCTAGCCGAACTAACGGGAACGTAGGGCATAAACACAGGAGCCAGGAAACCCATCTTGGCCAAAACTTAAGTCATATCGATACATATAATGGTGAAGAAAAGGTACATATGGAAAAGTGACGCATATGCAGTGGGCGTGATGCCCTGAAAGTAATTATATTAACCTTCTGTATAAGAAGCCCCTAGGTATAGTGAGCGCGCATAGCGCGTCAAGAGTGCATAGTCGAGTCACACTTAAAGCTTTTAGGGCCATAAAAAAAGAAAGAGAGAGAGTATAACTTAAAAAAGCAGAGGGAAGGAGACGAACAGAGAGTTCAGTGCTAGGCGTAGAATCTTTGGAGTCTGGCCACGTTCCATGGGTTTGGCTCGAGTCGATTATCTGATGCATCACGCAGGCGGTATGCTCCTTCGGTGAGAACTTTGTGAATGATGAAGGGACCCTCCCACTTGGGCTTGAGCTTGTCCTTTTTCTTCTACGGTAGGCGTAGAACAAGTTCGCCAACATTATAAGTTTTGGCCCGTACGTCTCTGCTTTGATACCTTCGATCCCGTTGCTAATAGAATGCGGAACGGGCTTTTGCGACGTCTCGCACCTCCTCCAGGTCATCTAAACTGTCCTGCCGATCAAGCTCGGCTTCTCTCTCTTCATACATGCGCACTCGAGGTGAGTCATGAATGATATCGCAGGGCAATACCACCTCTGCGCCGTACACCATGAAGAATGGTGTGTATCCGGTAGTGTGATTCGGCGTGGTCTGCAGTCCCCATAGTACGGATTCGTGCTCCTCGGCCCAGTGCGTGTCTGATTCCTTCAGGGATCGCACTAGTCTTGGTTTGATGCCGCTCATAATAAGACCATTTGCTCGTTCGACTTGACCATTTGTTTGGGGATGATAGACGGAGGTGTAGTCGAGCTTAATGCCCATATTGCCGCAACAAGTTTTCACCTCATCGGCTGTGAAGTTGGAGCCATTGTCGGTGATGATGCTGTGGGGGACACCGTAACGGTGCACGACCCCTGATATGAAGTCCATCACTGGCCCGGATTCGGCCATTTTAACTGGTTTGGCCTCTATCCATTAGGTGAATTTATTCACCATGACTAATAGGTATTTTTTTCTTATGGCTTCCTCCTTTAAGGGGTCCGACCATATCGACCCCCAGACCGCAAAGGGCCAAGTTATGGGGATTGTTTGGAGTGCGGTAGGTGGCATATGGCTTATGTTGGCGAAGAGCTGGCAACCGATGCAATGTTGGATGAGGTCCTGTGCCTCTGCTCGGGCTGTCGGCCAATAGAAACCTGTACGGAAGGCCTTGCTTACGAGGGCCCTAGCTGCGGCATGGTGGCCGTCGAGTCCAGCATGAATTTCGGCCAAGAGCTGCCACCCTTCCTCTTTGGAGATACATCTTTGGAGTACTCTGGTAGCGCTTTTCTTATAAAGCTCTCCCTCGTGGACCTTGTAGGCTTTAGAGCGCCGCACAATGCAACGTGCCTCATTTTGGTCTTCGGGGAGTTCTTGCCTATTTAGGTAGGCTAAGAAAGGTTCGGTCCAGTGGGCGATGACATCCATGATTACGTGGGCCGAAGGTGTTATTTCGGTGGCGGAGCCTCCGATTATATCAGAGTGTTCGGGCTCTGGGGTTGTGATCGGATCCGGACTAGTATTGTCGGTCTCCCCTTTCCATACCATGGATGGCTTGAACAGCCTTTCCAGGAAGATAGGACGGGGTCGCGCTTAGCGCTGATGCGGGCGAGGATATCCGCCGCTTGATTGTTTTCTTGAACCACATGATGAAATTCAAGCCCCTCGAACCGAGCTAACATTTTGAGGACGTCATTATGATAAGCCGCCATTTTTGGGTCCTTGGCGTCGAAGTCTCTGTTTATTTGGGATATTGTGAGGTTCGAATCCCCCACACACTTCTAGGCGTTGAATGCCCACGGAGACTGCCATCCGAAGACCGTGCAACAGAGCCTCATATTCGGCTACATTATTGGAGTCTGTGTATAGTATTTGGAGTATGTATTGGACTGTATCTCCAGTGGGGGATGTCAGGACCACACCCGCTCCCAGACCAGCCAGCATCTTAGAGCCGTGAAAGTGCATGATCCAATTGGAGTATGCGCTGTACTCTTTAGGGAGTTCGGCTTCTGTCCATTCGGCGACGAAGTCAGCCAGTACTTGCGATTTAATGGCTCGCCGTGGTTTATATATAATGTTGAACGAGAGGAGCTCGATGGCCCACTTAGCAATTCGGCCCGTGGCATCGCGTTTATTTATTATATCGTTGAGTGGTACTTCGAAGGCCACCGTGATTGAACACTCTTGAAAGTAGTGTCGTAATTTCTGGGATGCCATGAAGACCGCATATGCTATCTTTTGATAATGTGGGTACCGTGACTTGCATGGTGTGAGGACAGTGGATACATAGTATACTGGCTTTTGAAGCGGGAACTTATGTCTGTCCTCCTCTCGTTCGACGACGAGCACTGCGCTTACAACTTGGTGTGTTGCCGCTATATATAACAGCATGGGTTCGCCAATGTTCGGTGCGGCCAGGATTGGGTTGCTGGCCAATAGGGCCTTTATTTCTTCCAGTCCGGCCGTAGCCGCATCCGTCCACTCGAAGTGTTCGGTGCGTCGAAGAAGGCGATAAAGAGGTAGTGCCTTTTCTCCCTATCGGGAGATAAAGCGGCTTAAGGCAGCCACACATCCGGTTAATTTCTGGATTTGCTTGAGGTCTGTTGGGGTAGCCAACTGTGACAAAGCTCGGATTTTAGCCGGGTTTGCTTTAATTCCTCTATTGGAAACGATGAAGCCCAGGAGCTTTCCGGCAGGAACGCTAAAAACGCATTTTTCCAGATTGAGCTTGATGTCATATGTTCGGAGGTTGTCGAACGTGAGCCTCAGGTCGTTTATTAGAGATTTGACGTGTCTGGTCTTGATGACCACGTCGTCCACGTATGCTTCAACTGTTTTGCCGATTTGTTTTTCCAGGTATGTCTGAATCTTGCGTTGGTTAGTTGCCCCGGCGTTTTTGAGCCCGAAAGGCATGGTGTTGAAACAGAAAGGGCCGTATGGAGTGATGAATGCCGTTGCGGCTTGATCGAACTTTGCCATCTTGATTTGATGGTATCCGGAGTATGCATCAAGGAAGCATAATGAGTCGTGTCCTGCGGTAGCATCGATGATTTGATCGATGTGGGGGAGAGGGAAGGGGTCCTTGGGGCAAGCCTTATTAAGGTCCTTGAAATCGACACATAGGCGCCAGGATTTATCCTTCTTTGGTACCATCACCAGGTTTGCTAGGCAGTCCAGGTGTTTTATTTCTCTGATGAATCCGGCTTCGAGTAACTTGGCTAGCTCCTCTCCCATGGCTTGTCAATTAGGTTCTGAAAAGCGTCGTAGAGTCTGCTTGACCGGCTTGTATCCCTTCAATATGTTTAAACTATGCTCGGCTAGCCTGCGTGGGATTCCTGGCATGTTTGAAGGGTGCCAGGCGAAGATATCCGAATTCTCGCATAAGAATGCTTGCAGTGTGGCGTCTATTGTGGGGTTCAGCTGTGCCCCGATGGATGATGTTTTTGTAGAGTCCGTTGGGTGGACTTGGAATTTGACTATTTCGTCCGCTGGTTTGAAAGAGGTGGACTTGGATCGTTTGTCGAGTATCACGTCGTCCCTGTCCACTATGGAGCACAGCGTAGTTGGTTCTTCGGCTGCGAGGGCTTCAGATAATGCCTCAAGGGCCAGGGCGGCGGTTTTGTTTTCAGCGCGGAGTGCTACATCCAGATCACTGGCTAGAGTTATGATTCCGTTGGGCCCGGGCATCTTGAGCTTCATGTACCCTTACTGGGGTATGGCTTGGAAGCTTGCGAATGCGTCCCGCCCTAAAAGGGCGTGGTATCCACTACTGAACGGGGCCACTTGGAATGTTATCTCTTCGGACCTATAATTCTCCAGCGTGCCGAATACCACATCGAGTTTGATTTTTCCCGCACATCGTGCCTCCCGACTAGGGATAATTCCTCTGAAGGCCGTGCTGCTTTGCTCAGTGCGGCTCTTGTCTATTTCCATTTTGTTGAGAGTTTCCTCATAGATGAGGTTTAATCCGCTGCCACCGTCCATGAGCACTTTAGTAAGCCGGAAGCCATCCACAATTGGACTAAGGACCAAAGCGGTTGGTGCTCGGACTGTTCGGAATTGAGGTTCGTCACTGGCATTGAATGTTATGGCCATGTCGTTCCATGATTTACTGCTGCAACATGGCAGACTTCGGCGAGGCCGCGGAGTGCTCTCTTGCGCCCGTTATTTGAGGCGAAAGTCTTGAAGACTGTCAACACTGTATTGTTGTTTTTTGCGGGATGATGCTCTGCGGTATTGTTAATGTGGAGCTCCTTGCTGCTCTTGGCCACCTGCCGAAGTATCCAACATGCTCTAAGACTGTGTGTTGGTATGGTATCCGGTGTGGTGTGAACTTTGCATGGGCCATTAAGCCATCCCTCTAATACGGTTCCACGCCCTTTAGTGGGCTTTGGTTTCTTTGTAATTGGATCAAGCGACTTGCGAGAGTGCACCCTTTTAGTTCGGACTGGGGATTTAGTGAGAGCCGGAGGGTCCCAGAATGCCTGGGTTTTCCAGGCGCTTTCCATCGCATAGTACTTCTGTACTATGGCAGCCAAGTCAGCAAAGTGTGATATGTCACGGCGACTTATGGCGTTAAGGATTCCCTTGTCCATGCAATTTTTGCAAAAGAATGAGATTGTGTCTTCCTCGCGACAGTCCTTGACCTCGCTCATTACGAGGAGGAATCTGGCCCAAAAGTGGGGTACTGTCTCTTGGGATTGTTGTCTAATGTGGGAAAGATCGCTTGTATCTGGGTGGGTAGGTGGATTTAAGTCCGAACCCTGACCCGATCTGAGACCCAGGGGCAGAGGAACTTCCGGACATGGCAGTTCGGGTTCCAGGATGTTGCCCAATTTTTCTGGCCCGCTGTCCGATTCTAAGTTCAGAGTTTGGGTCATGTCCTCCGGTGAACGGGTATCCGGCTCGGAGAGCTCGGGAATCCGGACATAGTTCGTCCTTAGAATAGAGGAAGAATCACTGCATTGCTCCTCCACCACCGCTATCTGATGGGTGACCGATGGACAGCTAATCTCTCTTTGATCGGGTTTAAGCCCAATCCGATCATAGTCCATAGTGACTCCCAAGGCGGTGGTGTGATCCAAGAGCTCGTTCAAGGACAAGATTTCCATTGGATCCATCTGCTCGGTGTATTCCGAGTTGACGTGGAGGCTGTTTTTGATGACCCGAGAGGTCATCGTCGGCATGGCGGCCGAACGGGCGGTCATGACAAAGCCGCCTAGTCGGAGGGTTTGGCCTAAAGCCAGGGCTTCCCCAGAGGTGATGTTGTCCTCGATAACAAGGCGAGCCATCAAACCTTTTTTTGACGTCGCAGTGGAACTCTCAATGAAAGCACCAATGTCGGTGTCAAAACCGGCGGATCTTGGGTAGGGGGTCCCGAACTGTGCGTCTAAGGCTAATGGTAATAGGAGGCGGGGGACACAATGTTTACCCAGGTTCGGGCACTCTCAATGGAGGTAATACCCTACTTCCTTCTTGATTGATCTTGATGATATGAGTATTACAAGAGTTCATCTACCACGAGATCATAGAGGCTAACCCTAGGAGCTAGCCTATGATTATGATTGTTGTTGTACTACAGACTAAACCCTCCGGTTTATATAGACACCGGAGGGGCCTAGGGTTACACAGAGTCGGTTACAGAGAAGGGAATCTACGTATACGGATTGCCAAACTTGCCTTCCACGCAAAGGAGAGTCCCACCCGTACACGGGACGAAGTCTTCAATCTTGTACCGTCATAGTCCAACAGTCCGGCATAAGTATATAGTCCGGCTGTCTGAGGACCCCCTAATCCAGGACTCCCTCAAAGACCACTCCCGAGGAGGTCTTGCGTCATCCGCCTCGCGAGGGTCTTGAGTGTTGGCTGATGAAGATGGGTCGTACGGGGTCACTGGCGGAGCCACGCCGCGGGCCGCAGGCAGGCAAGTTTGGGGACCCCCCGACGGTGTCCTGGACTACCTTGTTTGCGTACCTTTGTTTATAAAACCGTATGGCCGGATTGACTTGTTTGTCGTAAATCTTTGCCCTCATAAAGGCTTTATAAAGTGGTACAAACACTCCCCGGCTACTGGCCGAGGAGGTTGAAGCCGATGGTCGGTCAACAGAGTTTTTGTACAATTCGAATTCGAGTATTAATGATGTAGAGTACTTGGGTACATAGAATCATTACACATAATTTGTGATTTTACTTCGGACATCGATCCTTAATTCGGCCACCCGTGCCTACATTAAGGCTCAGGGGCTACTGGGCTTCGTGCTTATCATTTACAAATATTAAAGGGGTACATCGATCCCCTGATCTGGTGTTGCCACCCGACCAGTGTCTCGGGGGCTACTGCATTGACAATCCAATGCAGAAAATTTAAAGGGCAATATAGTTTTCGAGGAGATTATTATCCTCAGGTTGGTCGGTCGCACCCTACCTGAGTCTCGAGGACTTTGCACACCGCGTTTCTATTCCTAAGTATGCTGCCGAGCTGGGAATGGATCCTCAGGCTGATTTTATGAATCGACTTGAGTCTCAGGGGCTACCAGGGTCAGCGGTTTGATTTTTTCCTTCAGGTGCATCCCGGATATTAGGCCAACATGCACCTTGAGGGCTACTGGCTATACATCTCGGCAGAGATTACATTGCATAATTCGGGATTAAATTCATAAAAATCAGCCCATGGCCGAGGTGGTGCACCACCTCGGATACAGTCCGGTGTTGGTTCTCAACTACAATAGACACCCCAGAAGTAGTCCGACATAAAGCTCGGACGCCAGTGGCTGGCTCCGTAAAGGGCATTTCCGGCATTAAGCTCGGCTAAACTCCTTCAACTTTTTTTGAACCCAGGTGATCTATGACACCTCGAATATAGTCCGGCATTGGAGCTTGGACATAGTTCAGCGTTGGGGCTTGGACATAGTCTGGCGTTGGAGCTTGGATACAGTCCGGCGTTGGAGCTCGGGTACATTCTGGCATTGGAGCTCGAAAGCGGTCCAGCGTTGGTGCTCGGCTGCAAAGGATACCTCGAATGCAGTCCGGCGTTGGAGCTCGGACACAAGAGGACACTGCCTCCCGGGAACAACTTCAAACCCGAGGTGTGGCATAAAAATAACAAGGCATTGATAAAGGCCGGAAACTTAAAGGGGCTCCTTGGATAACCGACGTGTAAACTCTTCAGATTCACTTTGGCGATCCTCAAGATCGAAGATTGAAAGATTTGTTGAACCAGTTTTCAAGACCGACGACCGAAGATGAAGAATAGTTCGGAAGAATCGAGGAGCGTCCCTAACTTGAAGACTGGTTCAGGGGGCTACTGACGGTGTCCTGGACTAGGGGGTACTCACCACGTTGTCTCCCGGTCAATTGGATTGGGCCGAGGACCCCCATGGCCGTATACTCATGGGCCAGTTCGGACAACCCCTTTCGCATACAAGGAAGACTCCACAAGACTTGGCGCCCAAGACAAGGACTCTCCTAAACCCTAGGGCTCCGGTGTCTTATATAAACCGAGGCCAGGCTAGTCAATAGACAATCTCATATTCATTACTATCATCTCGTGGTAGATACATGTACTCTGTACTATACCCCATATGAATACAATCAAAAGCAGGACGTAGGGTTTTACCTCCATCAAGAGGGCCCAAATCTGGGTAAAATCCCGTGTCCTTGTTACCATCGTTCCAAGACCCTAGCTTAGGACCCCTACTACGAGATACACCGGATATTGAACCGACATTGGTGCTTTCATTGAGAGCCTGTTGGGTGATCGCCGCAGATCGATGGATGATCAGGTGATATTTTTTCAGTTAGATTTGTGCCGTACAAATTATCTCCTTTACAAAATTGTTGCTATCATGTCTGTGTAATTTTGTCCGCGGTCAGATCGAGAATAAAATTCTAAGCAGCGGTTGTGGTGCAACCTATACGAAAGTGGCAACACAAAGTTGGAGGATTTGTGGCGGCCGAGGTCCTGCCCACGCGGAGTAGTACGGTTGGGCTGGCCGACAGGAATCCAGATCGGCGACCATACAGAGGGAGATTCCATCCTTCCTTTTCTTTCTATACTTATTGTTTAATGACAATCCTTTAGCTAGTGGTTTGTCCCGTGCGTGTTGACGTACTGGATTGACTTGACCCTAGCATGAGGAGTAGTACTATACTACTAGTCTACTACTACTTGCTAACCCTCGCGTGACATGCTAGATCTCCTGTGCCGAATTGATTTTAACCTGATGACTAATTGCTGCAGCACCCGCTATTGCTGCACCGGATTACAGTATGACCTATATAATAGTGCAGTCCTATCCGCGGTCCGACGAATGCATCATCGAAAACTCCAACCGGCCTGTGATTTCAGGCTTTTTCACGCCTTCACTCGTGACTCCGGCGCCCAGCATCAACATCGACTTTGGCGCCAGATATCGATGGCCCATGCAGGTTATCAAGGCGGCAAGAGGCCTGGTGACCAAACTCTGTCCCAGCGTTGGGGACGCGTGTCAAGCCAACCCGATTAGGGCCATAATCATACACTGGCTGGATAAGAGCTCACCTACCAGAAAAGGAAATCCGACCCAGCAAGGAGACCGCACAGCGCTAGTACTGCCCATGCAGAACAGCGCACGGGGGCCAACCAGAATTCGGATCGATGGTCGCACAACAGGGAGACCTGATCCTTTTCCTCTTTTATTTATTACTTAATTATTACTAAAGCAGTCTAAGCTTTTGACTAATCATCTGTCTTTGTGCACTTCCCACGTGTAAGTACTAATACTAGTGCTGCCCGTGCCCACGTAATGGAAGCAACAAATCTTTCTCCCCGGATTGCTATGTAGTGGAGGCAAGGACCTTAAGCACACACAGCACACAGGACTATAGATTTGTATAGACTGCTATTTATCTGCTTTGATCAGCTATGGACAATGTCATCAAACAGGTTTAATTTCTCCTGTCTATTTCCTTTAGCACGTAAAATTATTATTACGCACAGAGCATTTTTCTGTTGCTTTCTACTGCCTTAATTTTGCAGAAATATTCTATCGGCATTTGTACATGGCGATTCCCGTCCGCGTCAGTCTGACCAATGTCTCGATTGGGCGATCGCCTTTTCATAAGCCTGACACACATCTAAAATTGATTGTGGCTGTGTCATCACCTCGGCCAATCGATCTGCGCAGACGCCTCCGTGTGACCACTCCATCGAGCTGACCCCGGCGCTCATGCCACGTTTTTTTTCTTTAATCATTTACTTCGCTTAAATTAATTAAGTAGAAGAGATTTCTTTTTTATTATCTCTGGCTTGCACTATTTTACCTGTGCAGGCAATTGACTTAGATCGGGCCGCACTATCCCCTTGGTGTGGTGTCCTCGTCGCCCACCTCCATCGACTGAATTGTGTCGTCGCCTTGGAGTGCTGCCCTGTGTTGGCAACCCTGCATCGTCTCTTCATCAACCTACTCAGCCGGAGACTCCAGTGTCACCTGGCGACTTGCTCCATCACCTCGGCTAGACTGGGGGCTTCACCTCATCGGAGTGCCGAGCTCTTCGCTCAGCCACATCGGCCTTGGGGGCTGAGACCTAGTCCCGCACCAAGCTCGGACCGCATCATCAATGCCGAACACATTAAATAGCTAAGTCGCTTTCATGCTCAAAAACTCCTAGTTTTAAATTTTGTTCGGTTCAACCAAGCATTATACTTTTTTGGCAAAAAGTTGCTTGTGAAAAACTTCCTTGCCGAAACCTTGTTTGTGACGCACAAATTCAAATACCCCGTTTAACAGGGGCTTCCTTAATGGAGCCTTTCCTCTTGCATATGATTATACTTGTACGGCTTCGTTCCTTGTTCGTGTATTACGCCACAATATGCACCATATTGACTTAAGTGTTCCGCAAGCTGGGTTGCCTTGCTCCTGTATTTACCCCTACGTCCCCGATTGTTTGGCTAGGGAGTAAAGGGAGCACCACTACGATTGTCACGACCGGGTCCTCCGAGCTTTGACCTCAGACTGGTTGATGCCGAAAGCTAGCGCTCTTATTGTTTTCAATTATGGTCGGCACACAACGGAACTCATGAGTACGAAAAATCTATTGCACAAGTCTCATAGTAACAATGAGCAACCGAAGAAAGGTATCGGTGGGGGTACTATTTTCTTCAAAGATGCTTCTTACACTTCGTCAGTAATATAGCATAAGTTCCCTGAGCGCGCTTTGTCTGTTACAGCCTTATGGCCTGATTGGCTGGTTATCGGAAACACCATCGATATTCTCGACAAGTGGAGTACATAACACTTTTCGGCCCTTAGCCGAAGAGGGAAAAGCCGGCGGTCGGTTAAGACGCGTTTAAAGTTCGGGTGAACACATATATGATATAAGTACTTCGGTACATACAATCATTATACATAAAATTCTTTTACCCAAGTCACTCGGGGGCTCTTAAATTTATGTGAGCTGTTTTATAATAAGTGTTCTTCTTCTTAGTCATTGCAAAGTCTTTTTTCTATCGCTCCTTTTTCGACGCGAGTGTCTGGTCAATAGCCGGGGAGCCTAATTTCTCTCTCAAAGCCGCTAAAGTTTGCTAAACTGGCCTAACAAGGAGTACTCCGCCTTCGGGATAGGAGGTCGAAGCCGTAGGCTGACCCGCTTCAAGTCTTGAGATAGGATGCGCCATGTTAAAGCACGACAGAAGCACAATTTTTTTTCTAAGACCAATTTTCTGATTGGCACCGAACAATTGATCTAGTTCGGACGTCGAGTTTTTCCTCACGTATTTTTTGGTTTTCCAATCCTATGGCACTTTTCAACTATTTGTGTGTTTCCGCATAAGTCTCACAGTGCAACACCGGACACCTTTAGAGATTCGGCAAAAATTCTCGGATATTGCTATATATGCATCAGTTTCGAATTGTGTCTTCGGTCAATAGTTGAGTTGCCCGGCTCCTGTGCTTGCCTCTTAAGTTCCGCTTTGTTTGGCTAGGTGTGCAAAGGGAGAACCACTGGGATTGTGCTTCCAGCTCACATGGTTAAGCACCGCAGTGGAGAAAGCCAAAAACTGACTGTCACAATAAGCGTAAACTGGTCAGCGGTCCGATGACTGTATTAAATGACGGGCCGTTCATAACATTGGCCGAAGTGTTTACGGATTGACCTTGGCTGTCGCCGAACTCTAACCGGGAGGCTACTTGCTGGCCTCCCAACTTTAAGCTCCTATGACTAAGTGAAAGTTATAAAGCCCGCATATCTGATTGCCTCGTTTCCGCCAACACAACCGCCTTCGGGCATCGAGATGTCGGCTAAGGGTTGTTTTGTTATTTCAGAAACACCCTGCATAGCACCTACAAGGGGGTAGAAGCCGACGATGGGCCACTTTCAGATTATAAACGGTCGCAACGGAAGTGAAAATTTGGGTTCATTTAGACCACAAAGTTTGGAAGCTTTCCCTGAACTAAATCCTCAGTATTTTCCTCCCACATTGATCGAAGCTGAGGTTTCATGATCATGCTTAGCATGAAAACCCAAAGAAAGGAACTGATAGCGGGACTATTTTCTTTGGACGATGTTTCTTATGTTAAACAATAATATAACATGTCTCTCTGCGTACCTTTGTTTATAAAACCGTATGGCCGGATTGCCTTGTTTGCCATAAATCTTTGCCCTCATAAAGGCTTTATAAAGTGATACAAACACTCCCCGGCTACTGGCCGAGGAGGTTCAAGCCGATGGTCAGTCAACAGAGTTTTTGTACAATGCGGATTCGAGTATTAATGATGTAGAGTACTTGGGTACATAGAATCATTACACATAATTTGTGATTTTACTTCGGACATCGATCCTTAATTCGGCCACCCGTGCCCACATTAAGGCTCGGGGGCTACTGGGCTTCGTGCTTATAATTTACAAATATTAAAGGGGTACATCGATCCCCTGATCTGGTGTTGCCACCCGACCAGTGTCTCGGGGGCTACTGCATTGACAATCCAATGCAGAAAATTTAAAGGGCAATATAGTTTTCGAGGAGATTATTATCCTCAGGTTGGTCGGCCGCACCCAACCTGAGTCTCGAGGACTTTGCACACCGCGTTTCTATTCCTAAGTATGTTGTCGAGCTGGGAATTGATCCTCAGGATGATTTTATGAATCGACCTGAGTCTCAGGGGCTACAAGGGTCAGCGGTTTGATTTTTTCCTTCAGGTGCATCCCGGATATTAGGCCAACACGCACCTTGAGGGCTACTGGCTATACATCTCGGCAGAGATTACATTGCATAATTCGAAATTAAATTCATAAAAATCAGCCCATGGCCGAGGTGGTGCACCACCTCGGATACAGTCCGGCGTTGGTGCTCAACTACAATAGACACCCCAGAAGTAGTCCGGCATAAAGCTCGGACGCCAGTGGCTGGCTCCGTAGAGGGCATTTCCGGCATTAAGCTCGGCTAAACTCCTTCAACTTTTTTAACCAAGGTGATCTATGACACCTCGAATATAGTGTGGCGTTGGAGCTTGGACATAGTCCAGCGTTGGAGCTTGGACATAGTCTGGCGTTGGAGCTCGGATACAGTATGGCGTTGGAGCTCGGGTACATTCTGGAGTTGGATCTCAGAAGCGGTCCGACGTTGGTGCTCGGCTGCAAAGGATACCTCAAATGCAGTCCGGCGTTGGAGCTCGGACACAAGAGGACACTGCCTCCCGGGAACAACTTCAAACCCGAGGTGTGGCATAAAAATAACAAGGCATTGATAAAGGTCGGAAAATTAAAGGGGCTCCTTGGAAACCCGACGTATAAACTCTTCGGATTCAGTTTGGCGATCCTCAAGATCGAAGATGGAAAGATTTGTTGAACTAGTTTTCAAGACCGATGACCGAAGATGAAGAATAGTTCGGAAGAACCGAGGAGCGTCCCCAACTTGAAGACCGGTTCAGGGGGCTGCTGACGGTGTCCTGGACTAGGGGGTACTCACCATGTCATCTCCAGATCAGTTGGATTGGGCCGAGGACCGCCATGGCCGTATACTCATGGGCCAGTTCGGACAACCCCTGCCGCATACAAGGAAGACTCCACAAGACTTGGCGCCCAAGACAAGGACTCTCCTAAACCCTAGGCCTCCAGTGTCTTATATAAACCGAAGCCAGGCTATTCAATAGACAATCTCATATTCATTACTATCATCTCGTGGTAGATACATGTACTTTGTACTATACCCCATATGAATACAATCAAAAGTAGGACGTAGGGTTTTACCTCCATCAAGAGGGCCCGAACCTGGGTAAAATCCCGTGTCCATGTTACCATCGTTCCAAGATGCCTAGCTTAGGACCCCTACTACGAGATACGCCGGATATTGAACCGACAGCCCCATTCCCAGAACGCCGACAATTATATTGTCATAGATCCTTCAACATGTGGTGCTTGCTCCCCATCTTTGCTAGCCAAAAATTCCGCACCAAGTAGAGATATTAATTGTGCATCCTAAAACCCTTAAACCCAAATCTTATTTTCAAGAGTCCACCATACCTACCTAAGGATTGAGCAAGATCCTTCAAGTAAGTTGTCATCGATGCAATAAGGCAATAAAAATTTCTTCTAAAAGTGTTAGATCATTTAGTGTAAGAGAAAATTGAGCGTTGTACGAACTTATGATGGCAAAGCAATAAAAACGACGTACTGCATAATAAAGGTTGCTATCATAAGGGGCAATATAACGTGACGTTCTTTTGCACTAAGGGGTTGCACACAGAAACAAATAAGCGCATGGAAGCCTCTGTTTCCCTCTGCGAATGGCCTATCTTTTAATTTTCATTATTTATTTTTATGCAACGAGTCAAAGTTATTCTCTCTATTCCTTTTTATTTTTCTCTTTTGGCAAGCATCATGTTGTGAGGAAAGATCTAGGCACATATGTCCAGTTGAATATGGGTAGCATGAGTTATTATTGTTGACATCACCGTTGAGGGTAATACGTTGGGAGGCAAACCAATAAGCCCCTATCTTTCTATGTGTCCGGTTGAAACGTTTTGCTCATGTGTATGCGGTGAGTGTTAGCAATCATAGAAGACTATATGATGGTTGAGTATGTGGAGCTCTTACTTAAACTCGTTTGAATAAGTTGAATTGCAATTGCTTGGTGACTGTGAACATAGGTTGTTGAGTTTCAAGAGAGTTCATTGTTTGAACCTTAACATGTGAATTGGTTGCTACTATAACATCAGAAGTTTTTTAAGAAAGAATTGTTGTTATGATGCTAGTATAAGTGATTGAAACTATCATTGATCAAACTTATGCACTTTGCGAGCATTTACACTTCATAAATTATTTCTTTTATCATCTACCCACTCGAGGACGAGTAGGAATTAAGCTTGGGGATGCTGATACGTCTCCAACGTATCTATAATTTATGAAGTACTCATGCTGTTATTTTATCATTCTTGGATGTTTTACAATCATTTTATAGCAACTTTATATCATTTTTGGGACTAACCTATTGACCCAGTGCCCAATGTCAATCGTTGTTTTTGCTTGTTTTTTTACATCGCAGGAAATCAATACCAAACGGAGTCCAAATGCAACGAAACTCCACGAGGATTTTTTTATGGACCAGAAGACACCCATTGGGCCAAAGCAGAACCTGGGGGGTGCCCCGAGTGGGGCACAACCCACCATGGCCCCCTGGCACTCCCAGGTGGGTTGTGCCCACCTCGGTGGCCTCCCGCACCCCCTCTTTGCACTATAAATTCCCAAATATTCTGAAACCCATCGGGGTTAACCTAGATCAGAAGTTTCGCCGCCACAAGGCTCTGTAGCCACCGAAAACCAATCTAGACCCTTTCCGGTACCCTGCCGGAGCGGGGAATCATCACCGGTGGCCATATTCATCATCCCTGCGGCCACCACAATGAGGAGGGAGTAGTCCACCCTTGGGGCTGAGGGTTTGTACTAGTAGCTATGTGTTTAATCTCTCTCTCTCTCTCGTTATCTATATCATGGGCTTTGTTAACATAGATGGATCATATGATGTTTCTCCCCTCTATACTCTTGTTGTGATGAATTGAATCTTTACCCTTTGAGGTTTTGTCTTGTCGGATTGAATATTCAGATATGAGAACACATGATGTATGTTATGGCACTCAACTTGTGGATTCCTGAGGTGACATTGGGGTAATCTATGCATAGGTGTTGATGAATGTTTTTATTATCTTTTCTCCGATAGAAACTTTGGGGTCTCTCTGTAGTTCTTTCTGTTGATTGAATATTATGATCATGAAGTTGTTTGATGCATATTGTAGAATTAACTCACGGATACTCGTGGTGACATTGGAGTATTTAGGTGACATTAGAGTTGGTTGATGTGTGTCATTGATGTCTACTACACAACCTTCTTGTTGTAGACGTTGTTGGGCCGCCAAGTGCAGAGGTTTGTAGGACAGTAGCAAATTTCCCTCAAGTGGATGACCTAAGGTTTATCAATCCGTGGGAGGCGTAGGATGAAGATGGTCTCTCTCAAGCAACCCTGCTACCAGATTACAAAGAGTCTTTTGTGTCCCCAACACACCCAATACAATGGTAAATTGTATAGGTGCACTAGTTCGGCGAAGATATGGTGATGCAAGTGCAATATGGATGGTAGATATGGGTATTTGTAATCTGAAATTATAAAAACAGCAAGGTAGCAAGTGCCAAAAGTGAGCGTAAATGGTATTGCAATGCTAGGAAACAGAGCCTAGGGTTCATAATTTCACTAGTGCAAGTTCTCTCAACAATAATAACATAATTAGATCATATAACAATCCCTCAACATGAAACAAATAGTCACTCCAAAGTCAATAATAGTGGAGAACAAACGAAGAGATTATTGTAGGGTATGAAACCACCTCAAAGTTATTCTTTCTGATCGATCTATTCAAGAGTCCATAGTAAAATAACACCAAGCTATTCTTTCCGTTCGATCTATCCTAGAGTTCGTACTAGAATAACACCTTAAGACACAAATCAACCGAAACCCTAATGTCACCTAGATACTCCAATGTCACCACAAGTATCCGTGGGTATGATTATACGATATGCATCACACAATCTTAGCTTCATCTATTCAACCAACACAAAGAACTTCAAAGAGTGCCTCAAAGTTTCTACTGGAGAGTCAAGACGAAAACGTGTGCCAACCCCTATGCATAAGTTCACAAGGTCACTGAACCCACAAGTTGATCACTGAAACATACATCAAGTACATCACGTGAATATCCCATTGTCACCACAGATAAGCACATGCAAGACATACATCAAGTGTTCTCAAATCCTTAAAGACTCAATCCGATAAGATAACTTCAAAGGGAAAACTCAATCCATTACAAGAGAGTAGAGGGGGAGAAACATCATAAGATCCAACTATAATAGCAAAGCTCGCGATACATCAAGATCGTGCCGAATCAAGAACACGAGAGAGAGAGAGAGAGATCAAACACATAGCTACTGGTACATACCCTCAGCCCCGAGGGTGAACTACTCCCTCCTCGTCAAGGAGAGCGTCGGGATGATGAAGATGGCCACCGGTGATGGATCCCCCTCCGGTAGGGTGCCGGAACAGGGTCCCAATTGGTTTTTGGTGTCTATAGAGGCTTACAGCGGCGGAACTTCGATCTAGGTTATTTTCTGGAGGTTTGGGGATTTATAGGAGAGGTTGGCATCGAGAACAAGTCAGGGGGCCCACGGAGAGTCCACGAGGCACAGGGCGCGCCCCTGGGGGGTGGGCGCGCCCTCCACCCTCATGGGGCCCATGGGACTCCCCTCCAGTAACTCTTCGTTCCAGTATTTTTTACATTTTCCAGAAAAAATTTCCATTGATTTTCAGCGCATTCCGAGAACTTTTATTTCTGCACAAAAACAACACCATGGTAGTTCTGCTGAAAACAACGTCAGTCCGAGTTAGTTCTAACCAAATCATACCAAAATCATGTAAAAATATTATAAACATGGCATGAATACATCTAAATTTATAGATATGTTGGAGATGTATCAGTCATATGGTGTTATTTTAATACGAACTCTTGATTAGATCGATCGGAAAGAATAGCTTGCGTTATTTTAGTACGAACTCTAGGATAGATTGATCGGAAAGAATAGCTTTGAGGTGGTTCATACCCTACAAACAATTTCTACCTTTTGTTCTCTGCTAATAGGAACTCGGGAGTGATTCTTTATTGCACTTTGAGGGATAATCATATGATCCAACTATGTTAGCACTATTGAGGTATTGGACTAGCGAAAGTACGGACCCTAGGCCTCATTTTCAAGCATTGCAATGCCATTTTTGTGCCCGTTTACTATTTGCTACCTTGCAGTTTTTATTTATTCAGACTATAAAAATATATTTCTATCATCAATATTACACTTTTATCACCATCTCTTCGCCGAATTAGTGCACCTATATAGTTTGGCATTGTATTGGGTGTGTTGGGGACACAAGAGATTTCTTGTATTTGGTTGCAGGGTTGTTTGAGAGAAACCATCTTCATCCTACACATCTCACAGATTGATAAACCTTAGGTCACCCACTTGAGCGGAAATTGCTATTGTCCTACAAAACTCTACGCTTGGAGGCCCAACACGTGTCTACAAGAATAAAGTTGCATAGTAGACATCAAGCTCTTTTCGGGCACCGTTTCCGGGGAGGTGAGTGCATGAAGGTATATCTTTAGATCTTACAATTGAATCTTTTAGTTTCTTGTTTTATCACTAGTTTGGTTTATAAAAGAAAACTACAAAAAAAGGAATTGAGGTTGCATCATATTATTGATCATCTTTATAATATCTTTCTTGAAAATGAAGGTTTGGAAAATTGTGCTCAATCGTTAGAAGAAGAAGTCAATAAAATGTTTGGCACAAAGTATTTGAATGATGAGCGTGATTGCAATGTTATTAGTTTGAATTCTTTGAATATCCATGATGCTAATGATATGCAAAGCCATAAGCTTGGGGATGCTATATTTGATGAATATGATATTTTTAGTCCCCCAAGTTTTGATGAGAAAATTTATTATGATGATTGCATGCCTCCTAATTATGATGATTATATTGATGAAAGTGGATTCAGAGACGTCATTGTCGTGGTTCTAAGTCTGACAGTAGAAAGGGGGGTAGGTATGGAGAGGCAAGATCGTAGCTATGGCGAAGGTGTACACACGAGGTTTACGAGTTCAGGCCCTTCATGGTGGAAGTAACAGCCCTACGTCTCGGTGCCCGGAGGCGGTCGATTGGATTATGTGTGTGATATTACAGGGGGTGCCAACCCTTGTGCCAGAGGAGGTGCGTGGCTTATATAGAGTTCGTCAGGACCGCTCCCGCCCTCCATTACAAGGGAGTAAATGTACATAAAGTGCTGGCGTTACTGGTAACGCCATTCTTAAGTGTTATTAATGGCCCTAAAGACTATGGAGTGAATGCGTATTCGTTGCACGCTGAGTGACTCCTGGTCTTCGGGAGGTCGAGTCATTCTCTTGTTAGTCGAGTGACAATAGGTAGGGAGATTTCCGAGTGACATGATGTCGAGTGGATTGCACTCAACACCTTTGACCGGGGGTCTCACAGAGTCTCTTGACCTTCTTGCCTTCTTGGGTAGTGACCTTGGGTAGGACGTGTAGGTCAGGCCTATGACCCTACCCCAGGTCTGTATCCTCATCAGTAGCCCCTGAATGGATTAAGGTATGAGTGAAAAGCAGGTTGAAGTTGAATCTGCACAGGGCTTCATGTCTTCATGAGTATCTTCTGCGAGACCGAACGCCTGCGTCGATACTTTGGTGTCGACTCAGTCGCCTTGATCCATTCAGTGAGCTGTCGATTGACCTGGTGACTTCATGTGTCGAGTGTTGTGTGGGAGCGCGGGATCTTGGGCGCGATTGTCTGCAGTGTATCCCGGATTTCGCGGGATACAAAATTTCGGGGAAGGGACCGAGGTGGAGAGCGCCGAAACGAGCGGGCCGGATAAGTGGCGATGCCTCGATTACCGCACCGCCTTTTTCGCCACGTACGTTGCGCGCAACTGTTGCAGGATTTGACGGGATTGCCTGGTCCCACGCGTCAGTCACTCGGAGATGACCCTTTTTAAGGCGACGGGTCCGAGGCGCTGGTACTGTGCACACCTGTTCCTCCATCTTTCTCCTCTGCTTCTCCACCGCTGCTCTCCAGCCATGGTGAAGGACAAGACGGTGGCGCTAGAGCGCGCTAAGAAGGCGACGGGGGCGGCGAAAGGCAAGAAGCATACCTGCGGGTCATCGTCGCGTGCGGGGCTGCCGTCGGGCAGGATCCAGGGCGATTGGATCCGGTCTTCGATCAGGCAGGAGGATTTGGCCGAACTGGAGGAGTCCGGATTGATCGCCAAGGGAGCGGCGAGGCTGCCGAAGGTGGAGATGGAGCCGCAACCTCGACCGGGTGAGGGCGTTCTGCTCACTACCCATGTCGACTGGGGTTTCTCGCTCCCTCCGCATCCTTTCTTCCGAGGATTCTTGAACTTCTTTGGCGCTCAGCTCCACCATTTTTCTCCCAACACCATCACATATTTAGCTACGTTTGTATCGATATGTGAGAACTTCTTAAGGTGTCGGCCGCACTGGGGTCTTTTCAAACACATCTTCACCATTCGTTCCCAGTCGGTAAAAAGGCGAAGTCGAGTGACTCAAAAACCCACGTCATCCAGATGTGTGGGGGGTTAGGTATCCAAAAGAGGAATAGGAGTGCCTTTCCTGCCATGACTCTCCCTGAATCCGTTAGAGGCTGGCAGTCGACCTGGTTCTACTGCTAGGATGTCGTAACTCCAGGTCAGTCGACCGGTCTTCCCCCTTCTCGTTTGACCATGTTCAGACTCCAGCCCCACTGAAAGTAACCGCTGATGAGACCATGGAGACGAGGATGTTGGTGGATAGAGTGGTCCAGCTCATGAATGATGGTGTTACCGGCATGGACTTGTTGGAAGTGTTCCTCAGTCGACGCATCCAACCTCTCCAGGCCCGCGATCACCCGATGTGGTTGTATTCTGGACCGGATGACACTGCTCGGGTCCATCCAGAAGAAGTGTCGCCTGAAACTGTAGCTTTGTGGCTGAAGGGTATCACAGGCAACCAGGACAACCCAAGAGGGTCTAGGAGAGTTGTCCCCTTCATCAACGGAAACCCACCCGACAAGGTATACTTTTTGTTCCGACTGCTTCTTGCTCATGTTCCGACTGACTCTCGTTCAACCAATTTGTTCTGCAGGTATTCACTGAGATGCATTCGATGCCCAATGGTGAACAAGCTTTGGGACAGGCCCAAGAGGGGGAGGACAGTGCGGAGGAGAGCGGCGAGTGGGATTCTCAGGGGGATGAAGAGGAGGAGGAGAGCGAGGAGTCGGACGAGGAGGAAGAAGTCGACTCGCCGCCGTGCTCTGAACGTCGATCCAAACAGCAGCAAGATCCAGCTAGCGGGCACGGAAAAAGCATGGGCCCGAGTGCCAATACTCAGAAGCGCACTCGGACGTTGACTCTGGAGCCGACGGAGAAGGTGGCCAAGCAGCCTAAAGTCGTTCCCCCCAAGGCCCGGAAGGCGTTGCCGCGAATTAAGATGGAAGTCCCCGTTGCTTCGCGGTGAGTATCTCGTCTGCATTTTCGTAGGTCGACTGAAGATTTTCTTGTTCTGACCGACCAATTCATGTGTCCTTCCAGTCCCACCTCTGCTACTACTGACATGGAAATTGACAAGGCACCAGGAGACGAAGAGGCCACATCACGAGCTAGTAAGTTCGTTCAACCAAGTTCCATTTAGTCAATACGGTGGACAACCGACTGAAAACCTGATACTTCTCTCTTTATGTAGCTTCGCAAGAGATCGTTGTGCTTCCTGATGATGAAGAAGAAGAAGTGCATCTACAGGAGAGGAGGAAGAAGAGTGGAGGCTCAAGCAAGAGGAGGCTTGAAGTCCAAATCCCTCAGTCGACACCGGCGCCTGGGGTGATAGTCGAACGTTCAGGGCCGGTTCGGACCAACGTCACGTTCGCTAACCCGCTGGCGATTTATCGTCCGTTCGGGTCGACTTTACAGCCACCTGTTGCACCGATGCAACTCCACTCGTCCGACCCGGTAACTACTTCAACCACTCTGGAGCCATCCCTCTTTGCTATGTATCAAACTCCAGACGACTCGCCGGGCGCCGCTAGGGAAGCTCTTCGTCAGGTGAACCTTGTCATGGATCAAGTGAAAGTGATGCATGAAGCTAGTCAGATAGCTTACAACGCCAGCACCGCCCTTCAGACCAATGTACAGGTCAGCAAAATTCCGACGGAACTTTTGAGTGTTGCTTTATATCTGATCACCCACTGGGTGTTCCTTCGTTTAGAACTCAGGAAAATTGCAATTCTACACTGTTTCAATCAGTGGGGGCACGCCGAGTGCACCCACTGGGTGTAGTCCCCGAGACCACGGTCGACTGCTAGCAGTTGACTGAGGTCTAATGATGTATCTCTCTCGCTTTTTTTTGAACTCATGCTAGGCAGCTCTTTGCTGAGTATTGATCTGATCCAGTGGGGGCACGCTAAGTGCACCCACTAGGTGTAGTCCCCGAGACTACTAGTTGAATATTTGATTCGGCAGTAGTCTTAGAGTAATTCTTCTCCTTCACTGTCGCTTATAACTGTCGATTGACATGTCTGTCTTTCTGGCTGCAGAGGTCTTGTGATCTTGGAGCTCGGCTCACCGAACTAAAGAAGAAGCACATCAGCATTGAACTTGACCTCGAACTTGCGAAGAAGAATCTGAGGACTGCTCAAGAAGAAACGGCCATCATGGGAGGTAATCACTCGACCATTTTATCTGCTTTGTAGCTTCACACTTCGCACTGGTTTTTCTTTCGGTCTCTTTGAACCGAGTGATTTCACACAAGCAAATGTGCGTTGTGAAAATCGCCAACTTCAGTCTCGTTTGAAGAGTGTTGTTCCTTTAGAGAGGATGAAGGAGGA
Source organism: Triticum dicoccoides (assembly GCF_002162155.2). Taxonomy (NCBI): domain Eukaryota; kingdom Viridiplantae; phylum Streptophyta; class Magnoliopsida; order Poales; family Poaceae; genus Triticum; species Triticum dicoccoides. The sequence continues at coordinate 276,294,784 of NC_041391.1, forward strand.
TTTGGAGTTGGAGGATCTGGATCTGGCAGCTGCTCAGAAGAAAGCACGCGAGAAGACGAAGCTTGCGGACCAGAAGCTGGCTTCGGTCAGGAAATTGGAGGAGGAGAACGCGAAGCTGAAGACTGCCATCTCGGACGCTAATCGAGAAGTCGAGCAGCTGAAGAAGGACAAGGAGAATCTGACCACTGAAGTCGGCGGCCTCAAGACCAAGACAGACAAGCTAGAGTCCTATCTGGAGCAACTCGCCGCCAAACTTGTTCTGAAGCTTGAAGGTATGATCAGTCGACCGCAATTAATTTGTTGCCGACTAAACTTTGTTGCCATGCCGTCGACTCTTCACTTTTTGCAATGGGATAGAACTATGTCAGGACTTTGAGGCTAAAACTGGGCGGGTTGAGACGGGTCTCGACCCCATCAACTGTCCTGTGAAAGATGACACTGCAATGAATCTGCTTTGATTGGAGTCGCGCTTAGATGGTGCGGTTGCTTATCTTGCTCGGCTGAAAGCGGCGATGGCTCAAGTGGATGCTAAACTCTGACCTCGGACGGAGCTATCTCAAGATCTTGAGTCCCTGATGACTCGACTAAATCAGATTCCAGGCCGAGTGCAAGAGTGGAAGAAATCTTCAGCCCGCTGTGGTGCCGATGTCGCCTTGTCTTTAGTCCGAGTGCACTGCAAGGAGGCTAAGGAAGACAAGCCGGCAGCTCTCAAAGTGGCGAACACTAAGAAGCACTCCTTCCATGGACACCTTCCTCGAGGCAGCCACTCGTAATCGCCGACAGCATCGACCTCGACAGCTTCTGCGATCCGGCCAGTCCTTCTCCCGCCGAGTGACTGAAAAACATTATTCCTCACTTTTATTCGCCTCAGAATGCCGAGTGATTTTGTAACCTTAAAACTCCTTCAGGCCTGATGCCCGAGCACTTTATTCTGCGGTTAAGAAACTTTGGATTTATCATCTCATATATTGCGTCTGTCTTTGAACGAAATTCGTTTTTCTCTCGCATTGTTGTCTATTTACTTGATGCAGCTTCTGGAGAAGAATGGCCAGTCGACCGATCGGGCGATCCTTGAGCAACATTGATCAGTTCATCAACAAGGTACTTAGCAATGGTCTTGACGTCCCTGTCAACCGACTGGGTGATCCTTGAGCAGCATCGATCAGCTCATCAACAAGGCACTCATCAATGGTCTTGACGTTCCTGTCAGCCGATTGGGTGATCCTTGAGTAGCATTGATCAGCTCATCAGCAAGGTACTCAGCAATGGTCTTGACGTTCCTATCCACCGATTGGGCGGTCGTCGAATGGCATTGATCAGCTCATCAGTAAGGCACTCAGCAATGGTCTTGACATTCTTGTCAACCGACTGGGCGGTCCTTGAGTAGCATTGATCAGCTCATCAGCAAGGCACTCAGCAACGATCTTGACGTTCCTGTCAACCGATTGGGCGATCCTTGAGTAGCATTAATCAGCTCATCAGCAAGGCACTCAGCAATGGTCTTGACGTTCTAGTCGACCGATTGGGCGATCCTTGAGTAGCATTGATCAGCTCATCAGCAAGGCACTCAGCAATGGTCTTGACGTTGGTGAGTGCTGGACTGTAGTGAAGCCTCCAAGCGGGAGGATTGCTCACCGCTCGGTAGGAATTTTCAAACTTAGGCGAGTACTGGACTGCAACTAAGCCCCCGAGTGGGAGGATCGCTCGCCACTCGGTAGGATTTCTCAAACTTAGGCGAGTACTGGACTGCAGCTAAGCCCCCGAGTGGGAGGATTGCTCGCCACTCGATAGGATTTTTCAAACTTAGGTGAGTACTGGACTGCAGCTAAGCCCCCGAGTGGGAGGATTGCTTGCCTCTCGGTAGGATTTTTCAAACTTAGGCGAGTACTGGACTGCAGCTAAGCCCCCGAGTGGGAGGATTGCT
>NC_041391.1:276296999-276309161 GCF_002162155.2 Triticum dicoccoides
TGCAGCTAAGCCCCCGAGTGGGAGACAGACTCACCACTCGGTAGAATTTTTATCACTTAGGCGAGCACTGGGCCGCAGCTAAGCCCCCGAGTGGGGGACACACTCACTACTCGATAGGATTTTTATCACTTAGGCGAGCACTGGGCTGCAGCTAAGCCCCCGAGTGGGAGACAGACTCACCACTCGGTAGGATTTTTATCACTTAGGCGAGCACTGGGCTGCAGCTAAGCCCCCGAGTGGGAGGCAGACTCACCACTCGGTAGGATTTAAATCACTTAGGCGAGCACTGGGCTGCAGCTAAGCCTCCGAGTGGGAGACAGACTCACCCCTCGGTAGGATTTTTATTACTTCACCTTAGGCAAAACAGATTCGCAGCTAAGGCGATACGTACAAAAGAAATAACAACAATCACTTGAAAGGAAGTAAATTACGTCTTCTGATAGCCAAACTAAGAAGTATTTATTATTACATCTCATCAGTCTAGGTACTTAAGAGTAAAAAGGGCGGAGCAAATCCGCATTCCAGGCGCGTGGCTCGTCTTTATTATGTTCGACGTTGAAGAGACGGTATGCTCCGTTGTGGAGCACTTTTGTGACAACGAAAGGGCCTTCCCAAGCAGGAGCGAGTTTGTGAGGTCTCTGCTGGTCCACCCGGAGAACCAGGTCTCCTTCTTGAAATTCCCGACCCCTCACATTTCTAGCATGAAATCGATGTAAGTATTGCTGATAAATGGTCGAACGGATCAAAGCCATCTCTCTTTCTTCTTCTAGGAGGTCGACTGCATCTTGCCGAGCCTGCTCTGCTTCTTCCTCTGAGAAGAGCTCGACTCGAGGTGCGTTGTGGAGCAAATCACTAGGGAGCATGGCTTCAGCTCCATAGACTAAGAAGAATGGAGTCCTTCCAGTCGAATGGTTAGGGGTTGTCCTCGACCCCCAAAGTACTGATGGGAGCTCGTCGACCCAAGCTCCTGCTGCATGTTTCAGGTCACGCATCAATCGGGGTTTCAGTCCTTTGAGAACCAATCCATTTGCCCGCTCGGCCTGCCCATTCGACTGAGGATGAGCGACCGAAGCGTAGTCGACTCTCATGCCTTGGGAGGCACAAAAGGCTTTGAATTCTTCAGAATCGAAGTTCGAACCGTTATCCTTGATGATGCTGTGCGGGACGCTGTATCTGAATATCAGTTCTCTGATGAAACTCACAGTTGTGCTTGCTTCAAGGCTTTTAATGGGCTTGGCTTCGATCCACTTGGTGAACTTGTCAACTGCTACCAGCACATGAGTAAATCCACTCCTGCCCGTCCTCAGAGGTCCAACCATGTCCAGTCCCCAGACGGCAAAAGGCCAGACGAGTGGAATTGTTTTCAAAGCTGACGCAGGTTTGTGAGACATGTTGGAGTAAAACTGGCAGCCTTCACACTTGTCCACTATTTCCTTAGCCATCTCGTTGGCCCGCGGCCAGTAAAATCCGGCTCGGTATGCTTTGGCCATGATGGTCCGAGAGGACGCGTGGTGACCACAGGTTCCCGAGTGAATATCATTGAGGATCACTCGACCTTCCTCTGGCGTGATGCACTTCTAGCAGACTCCAGTTGCACTTTCTCTGAACAACTGCCCTTTTATCACAGTAAAGGCCTTAGATCGCCGGACGATCTATCGAGCCTCTTCTTCATCCTCCGAAAGTTCTTTCCTAAGAATGTATGCAATGTATGGCACTGTCCAGTTGGGAGTGATGACCAGAACCTCCATGACTAAGTCGACCCTGGCTGGGATTTCAACTTCAGTCGGATCTGTGGCACTCTTGGGCTGTGGCGACTCTTCCGTGAAGGGATCTTCCTGAACTGAAGGCGAATGAATATGTTCCAAGAACACATTGCGGGGAATGGCCTCTCTCTTTGAACCTATCTTCGCCAACTCATTTGCAGCTTGATTTTTCAATCGGGGTACATGGTGAAGTTCCAACCCTTCAAACTTCTTTTCTAGCTTCCTAACAGCATTGCAGTAACCAGTCATGGCTGTACTTCTGACATCCCATTCCTTCATCACCTGATTAACCACCAAATTTGAGTCGCCGTATACCATGAGGCGACGAACGTCGAGTGAAATGGCCATACACAACCCGTATAAAAGTGCTTCATATTCTGCTTCGTTATTGGAGGAATCAAAATGAATCTGGAGAACATAGTTAAGCTTGTCTCCACGGGGGGACACCAATACTACTCCAGCACCTGATCCGTTTAGCATTTCGGAGCCATCGAAGAACATAGTCCAATGTTCCGGGTGAACTTGAGTCGGTAGTTGCTGCTCAATCCACTCGGCAAGGAAATCCGCTATTGCTTGGGACTTGATAGCTTTCTTTGCCTCAAACTTGATGTCCAGTGGAAGGAGTTCAATCGCCCATTTTGCTACTGGACCAGTTGCATCTCTGTTATTCAGAATCTCAGACAACGATGCATCGCTGACGACTGTAATAGAGTGATCAGAGAAGTAATGTGCAACCTTCTTCATGGTCATGTAAATTCCATAGACAAGCTTCTGATAATAAGGATATCGTTGCTTCGATGGAGTCAAAACTCCAGAGAGATAATAAACTGGGCATTGAACCTTGTAAGCTTTTCCTTCCTCTTCTCGATCGACCGTGAGTACTGTACTGACAACTTGTCCAGTGGCTGCAATGTAAAGCAGTAAAGGCTCTTTGCTGACTGGCGCAGCGAGCACCGGCTGGGTGCAAAGCAGGGCTTTGAGCTCTACAAATGTTGCATCAGCTTCTTCAGACCACTCGAACTTATCAGATTTCTTCATCAATCGGTAAAGAGCCAAGGCCTTTTCACCGAGATGAGAAATGAATCGACTCAAGGCGGCCAAACAACCAGTCAGCTTCTGAACGTCATGCACTCGGACAGGGCGTGTCATTCGGAGGATGGTATCAAATTTTTCTGTATTGGCATCGATCCCTCGTTCGGAAATGAGAAAACCGAGCAACTTTCCTCCTGGAACTCTGAATGTGTACTTTGACGGATTAAGCTTGATATCGTACCTTCTTAGGTTGGCAAAGGTTTCTGCGAGGTTAGTCAATAGGTCGGAACCTTTGCGAGACTTGACCATGATGTCATCCATGTACGCCTCCACATTCCGACTGATTTGAGTGAGCAGGCACTTCTGGATCATTCTCATGAACGTGGCTCCGGCATTTTAAGACCGAATGGCATGGTGACATAGCAAAAACACCCGAATGGGGTGATGAAAGCTATTTTTATTTCATCAGGGCCATACAGTCGAATCTGATGATACCCGAAATACACATCTAGAAAGGACAAGCGCTCACACCCCGCAATCGAGTCAACAATCTGATCGATACAGGGGAGAGGGAAGTGATCTTTCGGGAAGGCCCGATTGATATGCTTGAAATCAATGCACATACGAAGTCAATCGTCCTTCTTGGGGACCATGACGACATTGGCAAGCCACTCGGAGTGGTAGATTTCACGAATGAACTCTGCTGCCAATAGCCGAGCCACTTCTTCGTCGATTGCTTTTCTCTTCTGAATGGTGGACTGTCGAAGGTGCTCTTTGACAGGTTTTGCCTTGGGGTCAACACGCAAACGGTGCTTAGCCAGTTCTCTGGGTACACCTGGCATGTCAGAGGGTTTCCATGCGAAGATGTCCTAGTTCTCACGGAGGAACTGGATGAGCGCTTCTTCCTATTTGTTGTCGAGTGTTGTTGATATATGAGTCGGGGCAGCATTGGGATCGGTCGGGTGAATATGAATCGGCTTCGTTTCACCAGTCGACTGAAATGCAGAGTCTGTAGCAGGATTCTAGGCTCAGAGCGAATCACTCGGATCTGCACTCTTCTGATACTCCTGGAATTCAACCGCCGCCATTTGTGCATCGGCGATTTTTGAACCTTTCTGGAAACATTCTTCTGCTTTCTGTTGATTTCCAGTGACTGTGATCACACCTTTGGGACCAGGCATCTTCAGCTTGAGGTACACATAACACAGTCGAGCCATGAAACGTGCGTATGCCGGCCTCCCCAAGATGGCGTGATAAGCACTCTGGAAATCCACGACTTCAAATGTCAACTTTTCTTTACGATAATGCTTGGAATCACCGAAAACCACGTCGAGAGTGATCTGGCCGAGTGATTCGGCTTTCTTTCCGGGGATAACGCCGTGAAAGCTCATATTGCTCTCGCTAAGCTTGGACATCAGGATGCCCATCCCCTTCAAGGTTTCAGCATACATGATATTCAGACCGCTACCACCATCCATCAGCACTTTAGTCAGTCGAGTGCCACCGACCACCGGGTCGACCACTAGCGCTTGCCTCCCAGGGGTGACTACGCGAGCAGGATGGTCTGACTGGTCGAATGTGATGGATGTCTGGGACCATTTCAGGTCCGTGGCCGGAGCAACCATATTCACCTCTCTGTTGATAACCTTCAACCGACTCTTGCTCTCAACATCAGCAAAAATCATGAGAGTGGAATTGACCTTGGGGTAACCATCATCTCCTTTCTCTTCCTCATCTATGTCCGACTCTTTCTCCTTCTCATTGGGCTATTTCTCCCGGAACTGTTGGATCAAGAGTCGACATTTTCGAGTGGTATGCTTTGGGTAAATTAGAATACCTTCTTCATCTTTCTTCGTGTGGATGCAACATGGCAAATCCAGCACATCATTTCCTGCTTGATCCTTTACCTTCTTGGGGGGCCAGGGCCCCTTAGGTTTTCCCTTAAACTTTCCTTGAGCCACTGCTACAATCTCACCAGGTGCCGCTGGCTCGGCTTTACGCTTTTGTTTTCGACTAGAGCCACCACCACCGGCCTCTTGGCCGACTGGTTTACTCTTCCCGCTACGGAGTCGATCCTCTTCTTCTCCATTAACATACCGGGTGGCTATCTCCATCATCTGGGTCAGAGTCATATCCCCAGTCCAACCAAATTTTAGTACCAACTCTCGATACTTGACGCCTTCCTTGAAAGCGCACACTGCCTGATGCTCTGATAAATTCACAACGGTGTGATGTAAAGTGGTCCACCTCTGAATGAATTCCCTCAAAGTCTCATTCGGCTTCTGCACACAATGCTGCAACTCGGGCAGCCCTGCTGGCCGCTTGCACCTGCCCTCAAAGGTTCTTACGAACACCCGAGATAGTTCTTCCCAACTGTGTATACTGCCTGGAGCCAGCTGAGTCAACCATGCTCGGGTCGACCCTTCCAACATAAGGGGGGGATGTTTCATTGCTATCTCATCGTTTCCGCCCCCAATCTGCACAGCCACGCGGTAATCCTCAAGCCAGGTTTCAGGCTTGGATTCTCCGGTGAACTTATTGACTCCTGTTGCCAATCTGAAGTTGGGAGGAATCACTGCTGCCCTGATGGCTCTGCTAAAACACTCTCGGCCCGAAACTTGTAACCTGCTGCCACTCGGACGATCTCTGCCAAGGTCTTCTCTATGTGCTCTATTTCGGTCGACCAGGCCTTGGACGAGAATGGATCTCGCATCGAAGCCTGGCTCTCTTGGGTCGACTGGAGCTCTGCGCTTGTCCCTCTGAGGACGTCTATCATCGTTCTGCCGAGGAACGTACGACGCACTCCTCGGAGGAGGCGTTGGCACTCGACGATGATTGTCGTGGTCGAACTGACGATCATACTGCCCACGACCTTCTCGCCGCGGGGGCGATCTTGGGCTATGGGCCGGCTGAACTGTATCTGCTACCATGGATCTGTTGTGTATCCTATTCCGCGACTAAGACACTGCAGAATGCTGCTCTCCTGCTGCTCGGAGCAAGGCCAAGATCTGCTCCAACCCTCGACCAGCCTCTGACTGGGAAGGTTGAATTGACTCTGCAATTCGGGCTGCAGCTGTGAGGTTATGAATCGGAGTACGGTATACCTTAGGTGGAGGTGGGAAAAGTTGCCGTCAACTGGACTCAGGGACTCGCTCCTGAGCTTGCTCGTCGAGAGCACGCTGCAAATTCTCCAGTCAAGTGCGCTCAGCCAAATTAGCCAAGCGCGCCTCCTCCAAGGCCCAAGCCTCGGGAGTTTCTCCAACGATGGGCGTGTGAAGTGCATCCATGTTGCGACGTCGAAGATCCTCCCTCTGCTGCGAGGAGAGAGGTTCGGGATGATACTCCTCGTGGACCCGTGACGGATCGCCGCCAGCATCTTCGCCGTCCTCGCGGCGAAATCCAGGTGGGCCACACGGACCATCGACCATCAGGACTTCAGCCGTAGGATCGCCGCTATCGCACTCGGGCGCCGTCTCCGCAGAGCCAGTCGACAGATCGAACAGGCCGTGGAGAGTTTCATCGAGCTCGATTGCCGCGACATGATGAGTGGCCGAACGCCGAGCCACCACATGCTTCACCCACCGCTGAAGCCGCGACCGATCGGATCGCTTGCGGCGGCGAATAGCGGGGAGGGAAGATGTCATCGGAGCCGACTGATACTGGGTCGACGGCTGCCGAAGAAGGACGCCACGAACGCATGTGCGAAAGTGCGTCGCCCCTCGGACGGGGAGAGCCTCAACGTCGAGCGGAGCTTCCTGAAGCCACGCCAAGTCGTCAGTGACGACAACGAGCGCGCCGAGATGGATCTCGCGGCCCTCAACCATCTCGCCGCCGGAAACCATGATGATGATTGGAAAAACTTGCAACTTCACCAATAAGTCGCTAAGACACCCGCCCCAAGGTGGGCGCCAACTGTCGTGGTTCTAAGTCCGATAGTAGAAAGGGGGGTAGGTATGGAGAGGCAAGATCTCAGCTATGGCGAAGGTGTACACACGAGGTTTACGAGTTCATGCCCTTCACGGTGGAAGTAACAGCCCTACGTCTCGGTGCCCGGAGGCGGTCGATTGGATTATTTGTGTGATATTACAGGGGGTGCCAACCCTTGTGCCGGAGGAGGAGGGTGGCTTATATAGAGTTCGCCAGGACCGCTCCCGCCCTCCATTACAAGGGAGTAAATGTACATAAAGTGCTAGCATTACTGGTAATGCCAGCCTTAAGTGCTATTAATTTCCCTAAAGACTACGGAGTGAATGCATATCCGTTGCACGCTGAGTGACTCCTGGTCTTCGGGAGGTCGAGTGATTCTCTTGTTAGTCGAGTGACAATAGGTAGGGAGATTTCCGAGTGACATGATGTCGAGTGGATTGCACTCGACACCTTTGACCGGGGGTCTCACAGAGTCTCTTGACCTTCCTGCCTTCTTGGGTAGTGACCTTGGGTAGGACGTGTAGGTCAGGCCTATGACCCAACCCCAGGTCTGTATCCTCATCAGTCATGACTTTATTTAATGATGAATCCATCATTTTGGATGAGGCTTCAATTGACTATGAGAAAAAGATTGCTATCTCTGATGATTATGGTGATGACATGTATGCTATAAATAATAATGATAACCATGAAACTTTTCATCATGATTTCAATTTTCAATCCCATGATAGTAATTTTGTTGAGTTTGCTCCCACTACTATTGATGAGAAGAAATTTGCTTATGTGGGGAGTAATAAAATTTCTATGCTTGTGGATCATGAAAAGAATGTTTATGTGATAGTTATATTGTTGAATTCATTCATGATGCCACTGAAAATTATTATGAGGGAGGAACATATGCTTGTAGGAATTGCAATAATATCAAGTTTCCTCTCTATGTGTTGAAAATCTTGAATTTATGTTTGTTTTGCCTTCCTATGCTAGTTGATTCTTGCTCCCAAAAGTTATTTGCTCATGAAATCCCTATGCATAGGAAGTGGGTTAGGCTTAAATGTGCTTGCCATGTGTTTCATGATGTTCTTGTTGTGTTTCAATTCTTATCGCTTATGTGAGCATCATTGAATCATCATGCCTAGCTTAAAAAGCATTAAAGAAAAGCGCTTGTTGGGAGACAACCCAACACTTTTACCTACTGTTTTTGTGTCTTAACATGATTAAGATACTGTAGTAATCATGTTTTATTGCTTTTGTTTCAATAAAGTGCCAAGTAAAGCCTTTGGGATCATGTTGGGTGATAGTTGATTTGACCTTGCTGAAAAACAGAAAATTTTGCGCTCACAAAAATAAGTCTCATTTTTAACAGAAGAGTGCTTTTGAGTTGATTCTTTTTGAATAAGTTTAATATACAAATTTCTCACGTGGTCCTAATTTTTTCATAATTTTTGGAGTAGCAGTAGTGTGGCAGTTATCCAGATCATTACAGACTATTCTGTTTTTGACAGATTCTGTTTTCAATGGATAGTTTGCTTGTTTCCTAGTTTCAATGGCTTATATGGCTCAATATAAATTGCGGAAATGATATGCTACAGTAGGAATTGTGTGAGAATTTTTTTTAATCTTGTCTTTGACAGAACCAAAAGTGAAATGGTTTGCTCTTTATCATACTAACATATCTCACGAAGTTCCGTTAAGTTTTGTGTGATTGAAGTTTTCAAGTTTTGAGTGAGATGTCGATATGAGGAGAATAAGGAGTGAAAATACCCTAAACTTGGGCATGCCCAAGGCACCCCAAGGTAATATTCAAGGAATATCCAAGAAACTAAGCTTGGGGATGCCCGGAAGGCATCCCCTCTTTCGTCTCCAATATTATCGGTAACTTCACTTGGAGCTATGTTTTCATTCATCACATGATATGTGTTCTGCTTGGAGCGTCAATTTATTATGTTAAGAATTTTCTTGCTGTTATTTAGAATAATGTTTTGCATCTTTTATTTCAATAAAAGCGGCATTGATAGCCTTTGCCATGCTTATCTTGCAAGTATACATGTTCCTGTTTGAAAACAGAAAGTTTATCGATGTTGCAAAAATTCCTGAGGAAAGTCGGAATTTGATAAAATGTTGAAACTTTTTGCATAATAAGATCTGATAAATTTTATACAGTGTGGTAGAATTTAATAATGTTTGGAGTTAGGGAAGTATTCATACTCTTGCATTCTTTACAGACTGTACTGTTTTGGTAGATTATTGTTATGTCTGCATTGTTTGCATATGTTTGCTTGTTTAATGATTTTGATTTTCTTCATGATGCTACTGAAAATTATTATGAGGGAGGAACTTATGCTTGTAAGAATTGCAATAATATCAAGTTTCCACTATATGTGTTGAAAGTTTCAAAGTTATACTTGTTTTGCCTTCCTGTGCTAGTTGATTCTTGTTCCCATAAGTTGTTTTCTCACTAAATCCCTATGCATAGGAAGTGGGTTATACTTAAATGTGATTACCATGTGATTCATGATGCTCTCTTTATGTTTCAATTCTTATCTTTTATGAGAGCATCATTGAAATCATCATGCCTAGCTAAAAGGCATAAAAGAAAAGCGCTTGTTGGTAGACAACCCAACACTTTTACCTACTGTTTTTGTGTGTTCACATGATTAAACTACTGTAGTAATCATGTTTTATTGCTTTTGTTTCAATGAAGTGCCAAGTAAAGCCTTTGGGATCATCTTGGGTGATAGTTGATTTAATCTTGCTGAAAAACAGAAACTTATGCGCTCACGAAAATCATTCTCATTTTTAACAGAAGAGGGATTTTGGGTTAATTCTTTTTGAATAAGATTAATATACAAATTTCTCACGTGGTCCTAATTTTTTCATAATTTTTGGAGTAACATAAGTATGGTTATTCTGCAGATCATTACAGATTATTCTGTTTTTGACCGATTCTGTTTTCGATGCATAGTTTGCTTGTTTTCTAGTTTCTATGGCTTATATTGCTCGATATAAATTGTGGAAATGATATGATACAGTAGGCATTTTGTGGAAACAATTACGAATCTTGTCTTTGACAGTACCAAAGTGAAATGGTTTGCTCTTTATCATACTAACCTGTCTCACGAAGTTCCGTTAAGTTTTGTGTGATTGAAGTTTTCAAGTTTTGGATGAGATGTCGATATGAGGAGAATAAGGTGTGACAAGACCCTAAGCTTGGTGATTCCTAAGGCACCCGAAGGTAATACTCATGGAATATCCAAGCAACTAAGCTTGGGGATGCCCCGGAAGGCATCCCCTCTTCCGTCTCCAACATTATCGGTAACTTCACTTGGAGCTATGTTTTCATTCGTCATATGATATGTGTTTTAATTGGAGTGTCAATTTATTCTGTTAAGAATTTGCTTTTTTTATTTAGAATAATGTTTTGCATCTTTTATTTCAATAAAAGTGGCATTGATAGCCTTTGTCGTGCTTATCTTGCAAGTATACATGTTCCTGTTTGAAAACAGAAAGTTTATCGATGTTGCAAAAATTGCCGAGGAAAGTAAGAATGTGATAAAATGTTAAAACTTTTTGCGTAATAAGCTCTGATAAATTTTATACAGTGTGATAGAATTTTATACAGTGTGATAAAATGTTAAAACTTTTTGCGTAATAAGCTCTTGCATTCTTTACAGACTGTACTGTTTTGGCAGATTGTTGTTATGTTTGCATTGTTTGCATATGTTTGCTTGTTTAATGATTCTATTTGAGGATAGGAATATTAAATATGCACATGCATTTAGTATGCAATGTTGAATAATAATTTTTGTGATTTGATATACTAGAGTATGATAAGGTTTTCTCATTGGTTTATACTAACTTATCTCACGAGTTCTTTTTGAGTTTTTGTGTGGATGATGCTTTTGAGATTTAGGGAAACCGTGATATGAGAGGAATTAAGGAGACACAAAAGCTCAAGGTTGGGGATGCCCAAGGCATCCTAATATAATATTTCAAGAAGTCTTAAGCATCTAATCTTGGGGATGCCTTGGTAGGCATCCCACCTTTTTCCTTCAACAATTATCGGTTAGTATCGGTTGAGCCTAAGTTTTTGCTTCTCCACATGAGTTGTGCTATTCTTAGAATGTCATTTTAATTTTGTTTTACTTGATGTTTTAATAAAATACTTAGATCTAAAAGTTTTTAAATAAAATAAAGTCCTCAAATAATTGCCAAGGAGGCTAAGTAAGCGGCATTCACATCCCGTCAGCGAAGCTCTTTTCTTTGGAATTGCTCTTATGCTTCACTTATATCCTATGAGTAAATTGTTGAATGAATCGAATATCATGAAGTTGAAATCATATCATGCCTAGTGGTAGCTTCACTTTGGGTTTAGAAAGTGAAATTTTTTGAGGCTTGACAATCACAATATTGGTCATACAAGCAATTCACGTATAATTAGTATAAGGAAGAGAACTTTCACATGAAAATACACTATCATGGAAATCTTTTGTCCTATTACTTGTGAACTTTGCAATAAGGTTGGTTATCTTAATTTTCAATGTAAACTTTTTCATGATCGAATCATGGCCAAATATTGCAATAACTTGATCACCCTTGAACTTTATAATGAGCTTTGTCTATTTTTGGGGAGTGAAGAATTGACATATAAAAATAGTTGGTTTGAAGTATTCATTCTCACGGACGACATTGAAACTAAACTAAAAAATATCTATATGTTTTGCATGGTAAATTGCAATGAGAATGCTTATATTGCGAACTATAGAAAGATGGGAAAACCAATAGAATATAAAAGGAATACTAATGAAAGGGCAAAGATTTCCACTTCCCCTCCTATTTTCTCTCATGATGAAATAGGTGACGAGGAGGAGCTCCCTATTCAACCAATCTCATCAATAAGAAGCTTGGAAAAATTAATTAAACCCACATGATGTGCTGAAGAAGAAGAAAAGAAGATGAAAAAATAGAGGTAAAAAGGTACCTCTCCCAAATATTGTTGCTCCTATCTAACATATAAACGCTTCTATCCTACCCGCCAACCTGAGGCCTCCGCGCGCGCAACGCTGGTTGGGCCGTGCGATCTTTTTACTGTGCTCTATTTTGACTGCTGGCACTTGGTCAGCCGTCTGTTGTTTTTCATGTTCATGGCTGCTTCAAGAGTGGATGACAAGTGGGCCTCGTTATGTGTGGGGTCGAGAGAATGGCGTGCCGTTTGCCCAATTCTGTGTAAGAAAAGGATCGAACCCTAGAACCGACGAAGGGTAAAAAAAAGCAACGCAGCCGGCTCCTCTCTCTCCCCGCTCGTCTCCTCCTCTCCCCCACGCCGCTCCTCCTCTCCCTGCTCGTCTCCTCCTCTCCTCTTCCCTCTCCGACCAGGGTCAGAGCCTCGCCGGCCGCTCCCCCGAGCCGACGCCCACTGGCTGCTCTCCAGATGCATCCCACC
>NC_041391.1:276309537-276354139 GCF_002162155.2 Triticum dicoccoides
CTCCGCATCACCCCCGCAGCTGCCTCCTCTCCTGCCACCGCGCCGCCCCGGCCTCGTCTCCTCTGCGCCGCCTCCCCCTCTCCGCCACTGCATGGCCGCCGTCGCTTCCGCCGCTCGTCTCTTTCTTCACGCAGCACCTGCAGGACGATGCATCCCCATCCTCCATCAGCCGCTGTGGTGCGCCATGGTTCTTGACCGGCCGCAGATCCAGGAGAAGAGGAGGACGGCGGTGGGGGGAAGGAAGAGCGCGGCCTGGACTCGGCAGGAGGAGAGGAGCAGCAGCAGATCGGGCTCAGGTTAGGCGAGGCTGGTGGTGCTCAGGCTTCAAGGTACGCACCATCAAAGGATTTTCTCATCGTGATTGTGGTACTATCAGACTTACTTGCCATTCAGCACCACCAAAGGATTTTCTCATCGTGATTGTGGTACTACTAGACTTACTTGCCATACAGCAGGCATGGAGTATTACATGTCTAGATAATTTCGTCATTTGTCTTGTGCAGGCGTGCATTACGTGGACATGGAGCGAGCGTGGGACAAGGGCGTGGGACAAGGTGACGGTGACCGGCACGGCGAGCCAGAAGAAGGTGTTGCGCGCGGCGCGGCGCACGAGGAAGCTTGCCCACACCCCTCCTCCGCTCGCTCTCGTCTCCGTCAGGCTGTTGAGCTCCTGCTTCCTCCTTGATCTTCCCATTGATTTAGTACTACTACTGTACTGTGTGCTTGTGTTGTTTGTTTGAGGGGTACGGCTACTACTTGTGCTGCTGCTAGATGTGTGATGTTGGTTGTATATGTGTTTAATGTTGTTGGGTGCTGCTGGTTCAACTACTACCTGTGCTGGTTGATTTAATATCCGTTTATTTGTGAAACTGAAAACTCCTGTGAGAGGCAAGGATTGACAAGAAGGGTCTGAGCCAATGAGAAGTTTTATTTTCAGTTTTCATATTTAAGAAGTAATGGAGGATATGTCATATGTTTTGTTGCTAACATTTACCTATGGTGTATGTAGCTGATGTTCACTCCATTGGAGCTGAGTCTCCTTGCCGGCGACCTTGCCATCACCAGCCTATCTGCAGGTATGATAGCTCCTTCTCCCCCTCTCTTTGAGGAGAGGTGCAGATCTGGAGATTAGCCAATGAGATATAGTTGCTTAATTTGTATCTTTTTTTTGGGTACAATTTTGCAGGGATGGACATATGGATTGAATGGTACCCTCCTGAAATCTACACAGGTGTCAGGTACCAAGAACTGTTCGATGTCCCAACTCCTTTTTCCTTTGATTTCTTTTTGTAGAGATCCGCTTGCTGTTCATACTTCAACGTTACCAGAGTTTAATGTACTATCTAGCAAATGTGTATATGATGAAAGGAAATTATTCATTACTAAATATACATAGCTGCATATATATGTATATCTAATTGGATTGTTGACTTAACGTGTGCAGATTTAAGAAAGAAGAAATAGGGCCAAGAATATTAGGTGCTCCTCTATCTCTCTCTCATTCACATTTTAGTTTCCTAATATGTGGATTTTCTAAACATGATGTGTGCAGATCGGAGAACGAAGAGATGAAGAACAATGTTAGCTGAAGAGTTGAAGAAGACCAAGGTGAATTTTAACCGTCTTGCAAACCCAATCAAGTTTGCACTTCAATTTGATAATATGATTTGTGTTGATGTAAGCACGAGTCCCTCTGAAGGGCTCGACCACCGTCCGGTTCCAGTGGAGGACAACATCACTTAGCTGTGGCCATCCTGGGCGCCGCGAGAATTAGCTGAAAAATCTTGCTGAGATCCAGGTCACTGGCCATCCCCATTCAGGTAAGCTTGCTATCTTATTGTTAGATTGCTTGACGGAACTGGGACAACATTTTGGTAAGCTTGCCTTTCATTTTTGTTTTTCTTTGATGATTTTTTTGAAAGCATCTTTGATGAATTACCCATATGTGGGGATATTGCAGGTGGCTCTGAAACTTGTTCCTAATGAAGATAAATTTATGGAAGTGGTTAGGGAAACAGGAGGAGCAATTTTAGCATGGCAGGTGCTTCTCAGGTTCGATGGCTTCCGGCAACATCAAGGTCATAGTGCTTTCCTCGTGGGTTCAGCCTTTGACATTAAGGTGAGGAGTGTATATTTTTGTTCTATCTAATGTCTCTTGCTCCTGCTTCAGTATCGATGATCTCTCTGGAGTGATTGTTTGACAATGACTGTCATGTACCCCCTCCGTTCCTAAATATAAGTCTTTTTAGAGATTCCAATGCAGACTACAAAGACGAAACTAATTTTTTTGATCTGTTCTACACAGATGTTTTCAGTCGCTGTTTGCTATAGATACTTTGTTGGTTTCATAGGCATACATGGTTCCGTGAGGAGATTACCTACATTGTTCTGTTTTGTATAGAATCCTTGCAATACTGCTTTACTATCGTAAAATATCCTAGCCGGGTCTGCAAGATTGCGCCCTCTTTTTACCGAGGGCTTGAAAGTGTTAGAGAAGATCACAAGAAGAAGCATATCCCCTTTTTTTGTGCTTCTGCCCACGCCCTGTATATGATGTTGCAGCTCAAAATCTACATAAATCTACATGTTGTTGATCTGATAAGAGAAGGCAAGGAGCTGTCCGCGATCAGTATGTAGTAATGGGCATCAATATTTTCTTATACCGGTGATTCTGTAGCGGTTAATTGATATGATCGCTGCACTCCCCTCCTATACTCCTTTAGTCCATTTATTCCTAGAGTATATGTTTTTCTTTGGTTAAAACCTTGAAGTATTAAGATGTTAGGGTAAATTCTCTCATAAAGCTTGCTTTCTCCATAGTCATGTGTACATGTGTTACTTTATTTCCTGTAGCTGTATTGCTATTTCCCTGGGGACCTGTCCCCTTTTTCCTTCGTTATAGTAGAATGATCAGATGAAGGAAAGAAAAATGTGTTTGAATTATCATGCGGGTCTTTAAACAATTATGCGTGTCTTTAAACAATTATATGTATGGAGTAAGAACTGTATATATAGCTATTGAAAAAGAACTGTATGTATAGTTATCGATATATGTTTCTTGCATCTTAGGGGTTCAATGGCACCCGTCTCATGTTTCTTCCATGTTATTTTTTACCCGAATATTAGGATCACAACTTAAATTATCACTATAGTGTCAAAGGCCGTCATCTGAAGCTAATAAGATGTTACTAAAGAACAACCCCATGGTACTTGCACAGTACGTGGAAAACACCCTAAATAGATTAAAGAAATCATACTCTACTGTGATTGCATTTGGTTGATGCTTAAGTGTATTTCCCATCGGTAGATCAAGGGGGTAATATTCTACATTTCAGGTCCAAGCTTTAAATGCATTTTTCTATCTGTTTTTTCATATCCCAGTGATCATCCGCAAGACCGAATTTTGCCATTGTTGATGGTGCACAGTTCTGTTGCATGGTAAACCCAATATTGTCCCTCCTTTCAAGCTCCTGCGTTCATCCTAGAGAAAATTGTGGAAAATACATCTGAACTATCTTTTAATCTTCCAACAGTGTACTGCTAAAGATGGGCTTTATTCAGTTATTTTCTTGACTAGAATGATGATGTTTGTAGATGGGCGTTGTTCAGTCATAAGAGCTTATCGGTTCAGCCTGCATAGTTTTGTTTCTTCAGTGTACTATGTCTGAGGAAAACATTTATTTTGTTTCCTATTTAAGTGAATTCATGGCTGAGATGGATGAATTTCTATTGTGTGGGCTGGAGGTTCTTGAGGTAGGGCACCAGCACTAGCTAAGGGTAAATGTATGACATGCTTGATGAGCATGCATGTCTATATGGTTTTGTGGCACTGATTTCGTTCCATGCCAGTTTATTTCCAGCAGCTCGTCTGCTTCTTCATGGAGATTTTATCAGTATATACTAAATTACATAAGAGACTGAATGTGTAATGCTTTCACCTTCAGTTTGAACATGATTGTCTTATTTGTGACAGGTGGAAATTAGCAAGCAAGCTACAGTCGGTCCATGGATGACCAAGTTTACTGATTACTTTATGAAGACGATGATTCCTAAATAGAATTACGAGCTAGGTCCTGCATGTTGATCGTGCTTCAAGGTATAGTTGTGACATAGGTAAATGCTCAACTTTGGCTTATAAACTGGATTCAAATGCTAATTCTGATAGGGCTTTTGCCACTTATTGTTTTATGGTTGCCTAGACAGCTGATGTCATGCTTCTTTCTTACTAATTGTCAATTCTTTTGTATAGGGTCCTTATGCTTTGCTGCTTTGCTACACAATGAGAGTATGTAGATAGCATGTATGGTTTTTACATTGTTTTGCGCAGGTTGAGATGCATCACATGATATTTGCCTCTTACATTTATGGGTATTACAGAGTGATTTCTTTTTCCACAAGGGGCAGTAGTTGTGCCATTCGATTCGAAGGACAAAGAGTTGATCACAAAGAGGTAGCATTCAGGATATATACACAAAAGAGTATAGAACCAAATTACATGATGTAATTGATCATTATTTCTATTAACTTTTCCTGCACACAATGTTCGTGAGTTCATATATTAAGTACATTTTATTGTGTCACTTGTGTTTATTCCTTTTTAATGCAAGTTTACAGCTACTCGGAGTTTCTAATTGCAGACTCAACTATTTTGGCCTACCGATAATCTAATTTATGGCATTATTACCTTAAGAAAATATTTGCATTTAATTTCCTTTGTATATAGGGGGTATAAGTTCTTACCAAATGTACTTAAATATATGGTTACTGAAAAAATGCAAATATTTTCAACACGAACATGGTTTTAAACGGGTCTCTGCGCGCCATTTGCCGCAACTGGTCATCTAGTTATTGTTGTGCCTCAAGAAAATGAATCAAAAATAATTGTGGAGGATGATGCACTTGATGATGATATTGCTTCTATATCTTATGGCACAATGCTCGAGAGCATTATTGATGATTATTTTGTTATGCCTATTGCTTACTGTGATGATTATGATTGGGTAGATAATGATACTTCTTATAATCTTGGAAAACTTTTTAGCACCAACTTGGGAAATTATGATGATAGCAACTGATATACTGTTGGTGCTATTCATACTATTAATGATGAGAGTGATTATGCTTATGATATGCCAAGCCACAAGCTTGGGGATGCTATGTTTGATGATAATGACATGTTTAAGAATTTATTTGCTGCAATTAATGTTTGTCCCAATCTTGGGGAGGCTATGCTTAATGAAGATGATCTTCTTAGTCCCCTTACTTTGAATGATCAAATTTGCTATGATGATTGCATGCCTCCTACTTAGGATGATTACTGTGATGATACTTATGTTATAAAAAGTAATGATAATTATTGTCATAATTTTGAATATCCTTTTACTGAACATTACTCTCTTAATGTGGGAATAATTTATAGTATTCGAGTTTTCTATGATACTCCCACCATTGTGAATGAGAAAAAAAATTCTTATGTGGAGAGTAATAAATTTTCTATGCTTTTGGATCATGAAAAGAATGCTTGATGTGATTGTTGTATTGATGAGTATATTCATGATGCTACTGAAAATTATTATGAGAGAGGAACTTATGATTCATGATGCTCTTTTTATGTTTCAATTCTTATCTTTTATGCGAGCATCATTGAAATTATCATGCCTAGCTAAAAGGCATTAAAGAAAATCGCTTGTTGGGAGACAACCCAACACTTTTACCTACTATTTATGTGTGTTCCCATGATTAGGCTACTCTATTAATTGTTTTTTATTGCTTTTGTTTCAATAAGGTGCCAAGTAAAACCTTTGGGATGGCTTACGGTGATAGTTGATTTGATCTTGCTGAAAAACAGAAAATTTTGAGCTCAGGAAAACAATTCTCATTTTTAACAGAAGCATGATAAAATAATGATTATTTTTGCATAAGATTGATAGAGAAATTTCCCAGGTTTTCTTTTTTTTCAGAATTTTTCGAGTAGCAGAATTATGGTTGGAGTACAGATTACTACAGACAGTTCTGTTTTTGACAGATTCTGTTTTCAATGCATAGTTTGCTTGTTTTCTAGTTTCCATGGCTTATATTGCTCAATATAAATTGTGGAAATGATATTCTACAGTAGACATTGTGTGAGAACGATTATGAATCTTGTCTTTGACAGTACCAAAAGTGAAATGGTTTGCTCTTTATCATACTAACCTATCTCACAAAGTTCCGTTAAGTTTTATGTGATTGAAGTTCTCAAGTTTTGGGTGAGATGTCGATGTGAGGAGAATAAGGAGTGACAATACCTTAAGATTGGGGATGCCCAAGGCACCCCACGGTAATATTCAAGGAAGATCCAAGCAACTAAGCTTGGGATGCCCCGAAAGGCATCCCCTCTTTCGTCTTCAACATTATCGGTAACCTCACTTGGAGCTATGTTTTCATTCGTCACATGATATGTGTTTTGCTTGGAGCATCAATTTATTTTGTTAGGATTTTCTTTGTGTTATTTCGAATAATGTTTTGCATCTTTTATTTCAATAAAAGTGGCATTGATAGCCTTTACTATTCTTATTTTACAAGCCTATATGTTGCTGTTTGAAAACAGAAAGTTTACCGCTGTTGCAAAAAATACCTAGAAAAGTCAGAATGTGATAAAATGTTGAAACTTTTTGCAAAATAAGATATGATAAATTTTATACAGTTTGGTAAAATTTTCATAATCTTTGGAGTTTAAGAAGTATTGATACTCTTGCATTCTTTACATACTGTACTGTTTTGGCAGATTGCTGTTATGTTTGCGTTGTTTACATATGTTTGCTTGTTTAATGATTCTATTTGACGATAGGAGTATTAAATATGCAGAGGCATTTAGCATGTAATGTTGAATAATAATTTTAGTGATTTGCTATAGTAGAGAATGATAAGGTTTTTGCATTGGTTTATACTAACTTATCTCACGAGTTCTTGTTGAGTCTTGTGTGGATGAAGCTTTTGAGATTTAGGAAAACCGTGATATGAGAAGAATTAAGGAGACACAAAAGGTCAATCTTGGGGATGCCCAAGGCATTCCAAGATAATATTTCAAGATGTCTCAAGCATCTAGGCTTGGGGATGCCCCGGTAGGCATCCCACCTTTTTTATCAACAATTATCGGTTAGTATCGGTTGAGCTTAAGTTTTTGCTTCTTCACATGATGTGTGGTATTCTTGGAATGTCATTTTTTTGCTTGTTTTTTTAATAAAATACTTAGCTCTGAAAGTTTTAAATAAGAGAGACCTTGCATATCTATGTATTTACTTAACTACTCGATTGATCTTCACTTATATATTTTTGGAGTAGCTTATCATTTACTCTTGTGCTTCACCTATATCCTATGAGTAAATTGTTGAATAAATTGAATGTAATGAAGTTGAAATCATATCATGCCTAGTGGTAACTTCACAGTGGTTTTAGAAAGTGAAATCTTTTGAGGCATGACAATCAAAATATTGGTCATACAAGCAATTCACGAATGATTAGTAGAAGGAAGAAAACTTTCACATGCAAATACACTATCTTGGAAATCTTTTGTGATTGTGAGCCCCCATCAAAATATTATATGCCAAAATTGTTGACGTTGGACAAGGAAGACAACATAATGATTTATGTTTGTTCATATTCACATAGAAGTTATATTGTCATAGATCCCTCAACATGTGGTGCTTGTCCCCAATCTTTGCTAGCCAAAAATTCCACACCAAGTAGAGATACTACTTGTGCATCCAAAAACCCTTAAACCCAAATCTTATTCTCAAGAGTCCACCATACCTACCTAAGGATTGAGCAAGATCCTTCAAGTAAGTTGTCATCGATGCAATAAGGCAATAAAAATTGCTTCTAAAAGTGTTAGATCATTTAGTGTAAGAGAAAATTGAGCGTTGTACAAACTTGTGATGGCAAAGAATAAAAGCGACAGACTGCATAATAAAGGTTGGTATCATAAGGGGCAATATAACGTGACGTTCTTTTGCACTAAGGGGTTGAGCATACAAACAAAAAGCGCATGGCAACCTCTGCTTCCCTCTGCGAAGGGCCTATCTTTTACTTTTAGTATTTACTTTTATGCAAAGAGTCAAAGTATTTCTCTCTATTCCTTTTTATTTTTCTCTTTTGGCAAGCATCATGTGGTGAGGAAAGATCTAGGCACATATATCTAGTTGGATATGGGTACCATGAGTTATTATTGTTGACATCACCCTTGAGGTGAATGTGTTGGGAGGCAAAACAATAAGCCCCTATCTTTCTGTGTGTCTGGTTGAAACGTTTACTCATGTGTATACGGTGAGTGTTAGCAACCATAGAAGACTATATGATGGTTGAGTATGTGGAGCTCTTACTTAAACTCTGTTGAATAAGTTGAATTGCAATTGCTTGATGACTGTGAACATAGGTTGTTGAGTTTCAAGAGAATTCATTGTTTGAACTTTAACATGTGAAGTTGTTGCTACTTTAAACATGAGAAATTTTATAAGAAAGAGTTGTTGCCATGATGCTAGGAAAAGTGATTGAAATTATTATTGATAAAACTTATGCACTTTGCTAGCATTCACACTTCATAAATTATTTCTTTTGTCATTTACCTACTCGAGGATGAGTAGGAATTGAGCTTGGGGATTCTGATACGTCTCCAGCGTATCTATAATTTATGAAGTATTCATGCTGTTTTATTATCATTCTTGGATGTTTTACAATCATTTTATTGCAACTTTATATCATATTTTGGGACTAACCTATTGAGCAAGTGCCCAGTGCCAGTTGCTGTTTTTTGCTTGTTTTTTACATCGCAGGAAATCAATATCAAACGGAGTCCAAACACCGCCGCCACAAGACTCTATAGCCACCGAAAACCAATCTAGACCCTGTTCCGGCACCCTACCGGAGGGGGGGGGATCATCTCCGGTGGCCATCTTCATCATCCCGACGGCCACCACGATGAAGAGGAAGTAGTCCACCTCAGGGCTGAGGGTTTTTACTAGTAGCTATGTGTTTAATCTATCTCTCTCATGTTCTTGAGATGTCACGATCTTGATGTATCGCGGACTTTGTTAATATAGTCGAATCATATCTTGTTTTCCCTATTGGGGAACACGATATTTCAAAAAATTTACCTACGATCACGCAAGGAGATGCATAGCAACGAGCGGGGAGAGTGTGTCAACGTACCCTCGTAGACCGAAAGCGGAAGCGTTTAGTAACGCGGCTGATGTAGTCGAACGTCTTCGCGATCCATTCGATCCAAGTACCGAACGCACGGCACCTCCGCGTTCAGCACACGTTCAGCTCGATGACGTCCCTTCGGCTCTTGATCCAGTTGAGGACGAGCAAGAGTTTCGTCAGCACGACGGCGTGGAGACGCTGATGATGAAGTTACCGGCGCAGGGCTTCACCTAAGCACTATGATGATATGATCAAGGTGTGTAACTGTGGAGGGGGGGGGCACCTGATACGTCTCCGTTGTATCTACTTTTTCAAACACTTTTGCCTTTGTTTTGGACTCTAACTTGTATGATTTGAATGGAACTAACCCGGACTGACGCTGTTTTCAGCAGAATTGACATGGTGTTGTTTTATGTGCAGAAAATAAAAGTTCTCAGAATAACCTGAAACTCCACGGAACACCTTAGAAAAAACAATAAAAATCCTCGCAAAAGATGAAGACCAGGGGGCCCACACCCTGTCCATGAGGGTGGGGGGCGCCCCCCTCAGCGCGCCCCCTACCTCGTGGCCCCCCTGGTGGCCCTCCGATGCCAACTCCAACTCCATATATTGGCTTTCGGGGAGAAAAAATCAGAGAGAAGAAATCATCGTGTTTTACGATACCGAGCCACCGCCAAGCCCTAATCTCTCTCGGGAGGGCTGATCTAGAGTCCGTTCGGGGCTCCGGAGAGGGGGATTCATCGCTGTCGTCATCATCAACCATCCTCCATCACCAATTTCATGATGCTCACCGCCGTGCATGAGTAATTGCATCGTAGGCTTGCTGGACGGTGATGGGTTGGATGAGATTAATCATGTAATCGAGTTAGTTTTGTTAGGGTTTGATCCCTAGTATCCATTATGTTCTGAGATTGATGTTGTTATGACTTTGCTATGCTTAATGCTTGTCATTAGGGCCCGAGTGCCATGATTTCAGATCTGAACCTATCATGTTTTCATGAATATATGTGTGTTCTTGATCCTATCTTGCAAGTCTATAGTCACCTACTATGTGTTATGATCCGGCAACCCCGAAGTGACAATAATCAGGACCACTCCCGGTGATGACCATAGTTTGAGGAGTTCATGTATTCACTATGTGCTAATGCTTTGTTCCGGTTCTCTATTAAAAGGAGGCCTTAATATCCCTTAGTTTCCAATAGGACCCCGCTGCCACGGGAGGGTAGGACAAAAGATGCCATGCAAGTTCTTTTCCATAAGCACGTATGACTATACACGGAATACATGCCTACATTATGTTGATGAACTGGAGCTAGTTCTGTGTCACCCTATGTTATGACTGTTACATGACGAACCGCATCCGGCATAATTATCCATCGCTAATCCGGTGCCTACGAGTTTTCCATATACTGGTTATCGCTTATTTACTTTTCCGTTGCTACTGTTACAATCACCACAAAATACCAAAAACATTACTTTTGCTGTCTTTACTTTTGTTACCGTTACCACTACTATCATATTACTTTGCTACTAAACACTTTGCTGCAGATACTAAGTTTACAGGTGTGGTTGAATTGACAACTCAGCTGCTAATACTTGAGAATATTCTTTGACTCCCCTTGTGTCGAATCAATAAATTTGGGTTGAATACTCTACCCTCAAAAACTGTCGCGATCCCCTATACTTGTGGGTTATCAAGACCTTTTTCTGGCACCGTTGCAGGGGAGCATAGCTCTATTCTTTGAGTCACTTGGGATTTATATCTGTTGGACACTATGAAGAACTTGAAAGATGATCGAACTACTATTTTGCCCTCAACTACGAGGGGAGGTAAGGGACTGCCATCTAGCCTTGCACTAGATCCTCCTTCTGTTATGAATAAGTTTGCAACACCTAAACCTGTTACTGCTGTGAATTCTGATATGTTGCATGTTATTGATGGTGCCACTTCTGCTATACATGATACTTATGATGAAACTACTTCTATGCTTGATACTAATGTGCCCCTTGGTGAATTTCTTGATGAGCAAATTGCTAGGTCTAGAGAAAAGAGAAATTATTGAACCTGAACACGATGATGTTAGTGATGATGAAAATATGCCTGCTATTCCTGAGGGTTATCTTTTTGATGATGAATCTTCTGCAGCCATTCTTGCTTGCCAAGATAGACATGAACTTAAGAGGTTACTAGTTAATTGGAGTAAAGAATCTTTTAGAGATAGAATGAAACCCGACCCTGCTTTTGCTACTTCACCTATCTATGTTCCCGGTAATGATTATTATGATTTTTCTGTTGATCAAGATATAATTACCTTGGTTGAATCTGATCCTTTTTACGGCTATGAATCTGAAACTGTTGTGGCACATCTTACTAAGTTAAATGATATAGCTGCCCTGTTTACTAATAATGAGAGATCGCGCTACCTTTATTTACTCAAAATATTCCCGTTCTCATTTAAGGGTGATGCTAAGATATGGTTTAATTCTCTTGATCCTGGTTGTGTGCAAAGTCCCTAGGATATGATTTATTACTTCTCTGCTAAATATTTCCCAGCTCATAAGAAACAAGCTGCCTTGAGGGAAATATACAATTTTGTGCAAATTGTAGAAGAGAGTCTCCCACAAGCTTGGGGGAGGCTTCTCAAGTTACTTAATGCTTTGCCTGATCATCCTCTTAAGAAACCTGAAACATTTGATATCTTTTATAATGGACTAACTGATGCTTCCAGAGATTACCTGGATAGTTGTGCTGGTTCTCTTTTCAGGGAAAGAACACCGTATGACGCTAAAATTCTATTGAATAATATGTTGGCAAATGAAAATAATTGGGCACCTCCCGAGCTACCTCCTGAGCCAGTTCTTGAGCCAATTACTGAGCCTATTCCTAAAGCAACTCCGAAGAAGAGAGGTGTTCTATTTCTCAGTCCCGAAGATATGCAAGAGGCAAAGAAATCTATGAAAGAAAAAGGTATTAAAGCTGAAGATGTTAAGAATTTACCTCCTATTGAAGAAATACATGGTCTTAATTTACCGCCTGTTGAAGAAGTATATGATCTTAATTACTTATTTAATGAAGAACCTCCTGATATCCCGACACAGGTAGTAAAGGTAAATTCTCTCTATAGATATGATAAAGCTGAAGTACCTCCTACTAAAATTGCTAGTCAGTGCTTGGATGAGTTTGATGACTTTATGTTTAAGCAAGATGACTTTAATGCTTATTTTGGTAGATAATTAAAACAGAATACCTTTATGATTAAACGCTTGGGTGATTATATGGCTGATATTAGAGGTGAACTTAAACTTGTTAGCAAACATGCTTCTATGGTTACCACTCAAGTAGAACAAGTACTTAAAGCTCAGAAAGAAGCGCTTGATGAAATGAATAGTAAGAAAAAATGATTATGCTGTTAGAGTGGCTACTGGAACTAGTAGAATGACTCAGGAACCTTTGTATCCTGAAGGCCACCCTAAGAGAATCGAGCAAGATTCCCAGAGAAACAATATTGATGTACCTAGTTCTTCTAAGAGGAAGAAAAAGAAAAATGATAGGACTTTGCAAACTTCTAGTGAACCTATTGCTGAACCACCTGAGAATCCAAATGATATCTCTATGTCTGATGCTGAAACACAATCAGGTGATGAACATGAACCTAGTGATAGTGTTAATGATAATGTTCATGATGATGCTCAACCTAGTAATGATAATGATGTAGAAGTTGAACATGTTGTTGATCTTGATAACCCACAATCAAAGAATCAACGTTATGATAAAAGAGACTTCGTTGCTAGGAAACATGGTAAAGAAAGGGAACCATGGGTTCAGAAACCCATGCCTTTTCCTCCGAAACCATCCAAGAAAAAGGATGATGAGGATTTTGAGCGCTTTGCTGAAATGATTAGACCCATCTTTTTGCGTATGCGATTAACTGATGTGCTCAAAACAAATCCTTATGCTAAGTATACGAAGGATATCATTACTAATAAAAGAAAGATACCCGAAGCTGAAATTTCCACCATGCTTGCTAACTATACTTTTAAGGGTCGAATACCAAAGAAACTTGGAGATATAGGAGTACCTACTATACCATGCTCCATTAAGAGAAATTATGTTAAAACTGCTTTATGTGATCTTGGAGCCGGTGTCAGTGTTATGCCTCTCTCTTTATATCGTAGACTTGATTTGAATAAGTTGACACCTACTGAAATATCTTTGCAAATGGCTGATAAATCAACTGCTATACCTGTCGGTATTTGTGAGGATGTGCCCGTTGTGGTTGCAAACGTTACTATTTTAACGGACTTTGTTATTCTTGATATTCCCAAGGACGATAGTATGTCTATTATTCTTGGAAGACCTTTCCTTAATACTGCAGGGGCTGTTATTGATTGCACCAAAGGCAATGTCACTTTTCATGTTAATGGCAATGAGCACATGGTACATTTTCCGAGGAAACAACCTCAAGTTTATAGTATCAACTCTGTTGGAAAAATTCCATCGATTATATTTGGGGGTTTTGAATTCCCTCTTCCTACTGTTAAGAAAAAGTATGATATTCTTATTGTTGGGGATTTTCATATCCCCGTTGAGGTAACTTAGTGTCATTCGAAATTTCTCCGGTTTCGTGATTATTCGGAATGAGTTTGTTAACAAGACTTGATCAACCTTGTTAGTGGGTTCATTTTGATGATCACGAGATGGATGAAACTAGAAGCACAACCTTCTGTACCCTCTTTATATTTTCTATTATTTAGTAGAAATAAAGTAAAATAATATTTTTCTGTCTACTCCTGACTTATCCGTGCAATATAAAAATATCCCGAAAATAAAAGTCCTCAGAATGCCATGCCAATTTAATATGATTTTTCGGGAATATTTGAGGATTTACTGTGCAAAAATTACCACGAAGGGAGCTGCCACCTGGTCACGAGGGTGGAGGGCGCGCCCTACCCCCCTGGGCGCGCCCCCTGCCTCGTGGGCCCATGGTGGCCCTCCTCCACTTATTCCTGCACCCATCTTCTTCCTCTGCCTCACACAAACACCAAAAACCAACTCAAGCACGAGTTCCATCCCCCGTTGCTGTGATTTTTGATCTCCTTGCTCAAAGCACCTCTTGCAAAACTGCTCGGGGAGATTGTTCCTTGGTATGTGACTCCTCCATTGATCCAATTAGTTTTTGTTCTAGTGCTTTATTCATTGCAAATTTGTGCTGCATAGGTGACCATGTTCTTGAGCTTGCATGTTAAATTTATATGGTTCCAAGTAGTTCCAATGCTTTATATAGGCTCTAGGCACTTGTGGGAGTTGTTGCTATCAATTTTATTGAAGTTGGTTCACTTTTATTTGAAGTTACTAAAAATTTCAGATTGTTTCAGAAAATAATGAAGAAATTTTTGAGGGGCTCATCGAGCCGAAGCTCGAAGGAAAAACAAAAGGAAGAAGAGCAGAAGACCAAATTTAATTTGCCTCGCACCGCGGAGGTCTGGCTGTGTGAATGGCCTTCCGATGACTTCTTGAGGAGAGCTGGGATTTATGAAGATTTCTATCTATTGATTGAAAATGCTGGCCTCATCAACTTCCTCCACGACCAACGTCATCAGTATCTCTTACTCACAAATACTTTTGTGCAAAACTTCTACTTTTTCCCTAAGAAATCACCTCCAACAGTAGAGTTTCGAGATGACATTAGCTAAATTCTGCGAGGTTTGTAGAATACCCTTCGAGGGCACCTTAGATGAACCCCACCGTAATGAAGTAGAAGCTTTTATTAACACTATCACTGTGGGAGAAACCAGGAAGGTTTCTGATGCAAGGATCACTAGCATACATTTTCCTGTTTTACGCTACTTTGCCTTATTTGCTAGTCGTTGTTTGATTAGATGCAGGAACTGTGGGAACCTTAGTATTCCTGATATTATTATTTTGCTCCATGGTTTATATCGCAATAACTCTGTTAGTATGGGTGGAATTTTTGCTAGACGGTTAAGTTTGAACCGCACTAAGGGCCCCATCTTCGGAGGCATTTATGCTTCACGCCTAGCTGAACATTTGAAATACCTATTAGGCATGAGGAGGAAGAAGAAACAGCGCTGTCCCGTGTTTATTTAGATTATAAGAGTATGATAGCGCATGACTTTCTTGTTAAGAGTTGCGATGGGGAGCTCAAATACAAATTATACTTTGATAAACATCACCCTGAGACCATTACTTTGCCTGCTCCTTCTTTGTTTAACTTGTCTGCAGAACCTCACATTGTTCCGTGGTCGGCTGTTCAAGCCTATCGGAATCCTACACCAGCACCGGAGCCGGAGCCACAAAATGAGCCTCCACGACTATCTGTTTATTCTTGGGATCCAGAGGAGGCTGCCAGCCAGTGGCAGCCGGAGCCTTCTTCGTCGCAGTATGACCCCAGCTTCACCTACGGGTATCCGCCAGGCTATCCCTAACAATAGACCAACTTAGGCCAAAAGCCTAAGCTTGGGGGAGTACGTATTTCCCACCGACATTACATTCATGTTCACACACACACTCATTGCTAGGTGTCGGTGCTCATACTCTTTCACCTTAATATCCATGTTAGTTTATTTTCTTTTTCCTGCTTTCTTCTTGTGTGTTTGTTAAACTTTAAGAAAAAACAAAAAAATTAGTAGTAGTTTACTTCTTTGCTTGTAGTAGAAATTAAAAAGAAAAAACCCAAAAATATTTCCCGTTCTTCTTTTACTTGTTGGGAGCTTTCCCGTGTAAATAGTTTTTATTTTCTTTTCTTTTCTTTTTTGGGGGGGGGGGGGTTGAGAAGACCATATTGAAAATGCTTAGTGGCTCTTATATGCATGATCGATTATTTAAACTTAGATCCCATATTACTTGTCTTCTCTCTTGAGTTAAATGCTTGCAGATTCCAGCTTAGTCCAATGCACGTGCACTCTTATTATTATACACACTGTTCGGTCGTGCAAGTGAAAGGCAATAATGATGATATATGATGGACTTATTGGGATAAGAAAAGCTGGTATGAACTCGACCTCTCTTGTTTTTGTAAATATGATGATTCATCGTTCCTGAGTCAGCTATTATGAAGTAAACATATTTGCAATGACATTTAGAGATTATAGTTGCTTGTGCCATGCTTGATTAGCTATGAGTTATAATGGTTTACCTTGCGTGCCAACATGCTATTAGAATGATTATGATGTGGTATGATGGGATGTTATCCTCCTTTAAATGAATTGAGTGACTCGACTTGGCACATGTTCATGCATGTAGTTGAATCAAATCAACATAGCCTTCATGATATTTATGTTCAAGGTGGATTATATCCTACTCATGCTTGTATTCGGTGTAAATTAGTTTTAGTGCATGTTTACGACTGTTGTCGCTCTCTCAGTTGGTCGCTTCCCAGTATTTTGCTAGCCTTCACCTGTACTAAGCGGGAATATTGCTTGTGCATCCAAACTCCTTAAACCCCAAAGTTATTCCATATGAGTCCACTATACCTACCTATATGCGGTATTTACCTGCCGTTCCAAGTAAATTTGTATGTGCCAAACTCTAAACCTTCAAATAAACATTCTGTTTTGCATGTTCGAATAGCTCATATGTCAACTAGAGCTGCCCTTATCTTCCATGTTAGGCGGGTTATTCTCAAGAGGAGTGGACTCCGCTCCTCATTCACGAGAAAATGGCTGGTAACCGGGATGCCCAGTCCCATGCTTTATGCAAACTAAATCAAAATAACTACAAACAAAACTCCCCTTGGGACCCGTTGAATGTTGGAGGCACTCGTTGTTTCGAGCAAGCCATGGATTGATGCTTGTGGAGGAAGGGGAGAATAAACTTTACCATTCTGTTTGGGAACCGCCTATAATCTGTTTAGCATGGAAGATATCATCATCTTTTAGTTGTTATGTTGACAACGGAAGTATGCCGCTCAAAATATAATTTATCTCTATTTCAAAACCGAGCTCTGGCACCTCTACAAATCCCTGCTTCCCTCTGTGAAGGGCCTATCCATTTACTTTTATGTTGAGTCATCACCCTTCTTATTAAAAGCACCCGCTGGATAGCACACTGTCATTTGCATCCATTATCATTGGTTTATATTGGGTATGACTTGACTGGATCTCTTTTACCATGAATTACAATGTTTAGTCAGTCCTTGATCTTTAAAGGTGATCTGCATTTATGTTTTGCGGTCTCAGAAAGGGCTAGCGAGATACCATTTTGTTATATCATGTTATGATTATTTTGAGAAAGTGTTGCCATCCGAGTTTTATTATTATGGCTCGCTAGCTGATTATGCTATTGATATGAGTAATCGTGAGACCTACGTGTTATTGTGAGTATGGTTAGTTCATAATATTTGCTGAAACTTGAATGCTGGCTTTTCATGTTTACAACAACAAGAGCAAATAGAGTTTGTAAAAGTTTTTCTTATTCTCTTTCAGTTTGTCAACTGAATTGCTTGAGGACAAGCAAGGGTTTAAGCTTGGGGGAGTTGATACGTCTCCGTCGTATCTACTTTTCCAAACATTTTTGCCCTTGTTTTGGACTCTAACTTGTATGATTTGAATGGAACTAACCCGGACTGACGCTGTTTTCAGCAGAATTGCCATGGTGTTGTTTTATGTGCAGAAAATAAAAGTTCTCAGAATGACCTGAAACTCCACGGAACACCTTAGAAAAAACAATAAAAAATCCTCGCAAAAGATGAA
Organism: Triticum dicoccoides; assembly: GCF_002162155.2. Lineage (NCBI taxonomy): Eukaryota > Viridiplantae > Streptophyta > Magnoliopsida > Poales > Poaceae > Triticum > Triticum dicoccoides. Next base: position 276,327,427 of record NC_041391.1, read on the forward strand.
GACCAGGGGGCCCACACCCTGTCCACGAGGGTGGGGGCGCCCCCCCTGGGCGCACCCCCTACCTCGTGGGCCTCCTGGTGGCCCTCCGACGCCAACTCCAACTCCATATATTGGCTTTCGGGGAGAAAAAATCAGAGAGAAGAAATCATCGCATTTTACGATACGGAGCCGCCGCCAAGCCCTAATCTCTCTCGGGAGGGCTGATCTGGAGTCCGTTCGGGGCTCCGGAGAGGGGGATTCATCGCCGTCGTCATCATCAACCATCCTCCATCACCAATTTCATGATGCTCACCGCCGTGCGTGAGTAATTGCATCGTATGCTTGCTGGACGGTGATGGGTTGGATGAGATTTATCATGTAATTCAGTTAGTTTTGTCAGGGTTTGATCCCTAGTATCCATTATGTTCTGAGATTGATGTTGCTATGACTTTGCTATGCTTAATGCTTGTCACTAGGGCCCGAGTGCCATGATTTCAGATCTGAACCTATTATGTTTTCATGAATATATGTGTGTTCTTGATCCTATCTTGCGAGTCTATAGTCACCTACTATGTGTTATGATCCGGCAACCCCGAAGTGACAATAATCGGGACCATCCCGGTGATGACCATAGTTTGAGGAGTTCATGTATTCACTATGTGCTAATGCTTTGTTCCGGTTCTCTATTAAAAGGAGGCCTTAATATCCCTTAGTTTCCAATAGGACCCCGCTGCCACGGGAGGGTAGGACAAAAGATGTCATGCAAGTTCTTTTCCATAAGCACGTATGACTATATACAGAATACATGCCTACATTATATTGATGAACTGGAGCTAGTTCTGTGTCACCCTATGTTATGACTATTACATGACGAACCGCATCCGGCATAATTATCCATCGCTAATCCGGTGCCTACGAGTTTTCCATATACTGGTTATCGCTTATTTACTTTTTCGTTGCTACTGTTACAATCACCACAAAATACCAAAAACATTACTTTTGTTGTCTTTACTTTTGTTACCATTACCACTACTATCATATTACTTTGCTACTAAACACTTTGCTGCAGAAACTAAGTTTCCAGGTGTGGTTGAATTGACAACTCAGCTACTAATACTTGAGAATATTCTTTGGCTCCCCTTATGTCGAATCAATAAATTTGGGTTGAATAGTCTGCCCTCGAAAACTGTTGCGATCCCCTATACTTGTGGGTTATCAAGAGCACCGCACACGGTTAAGAGAAACTTGTGTGTTCTAGGGTGTCCCCCTGCCACCGTATATAAAGGAGGAGAGGGGGAAGGTAAGGAAAGGGGGCACCCCCCTTCTCCTGGTCCAATTTGAACCCAAGGGGGGCACGACCAGCCCCTTGTGGCCCTTCCTCTCTCCCCACTAAGGCCCATTAGTTCCCCCGAGAGTTCCGATAACCCTCCCACACTCCGATAATTATCTGGTACCTCTCGGAACTCATCCGTTGTCTAATAACATCGTCCAATATATCAATCTTTATGTCTCGACCATTCGAGACTCCTCGTCATATCCGTGATCTCATCCGGGACTCCGAACAAACTTCGGTCATCAAATCACATAACTCATAATACAAATCGTCATCGAACATTAAGCGTGCGGACCCTACGGATTCAAGAACAATGTAGACATGACCGAGACACATCTCCGGTCAATAACCAATAGCGGAACGTGGATGCTCATATTGGCTCCTACATATTCTACGCAGATCTTTATCGGTCAAACAGCATGACAACATACGTTGTTCCCTTTGTCATCGGTATGTTACTTGCCCGAGATTCGATCGTCGGTATCACCATACCTAGTTCAATCTCGTTACCGGTAAGTCTCTTTACTCGTTCTGTAATGCATCATCCCGCAACTAACTCATTAGTCACATTGCTTGCAAGGCTTATAGTGATTAGCATTACCAAGAGGGCCCAGAGATACCTCTCCGAAACATGGAGTGACAAATCCTAATCTCGATCTATGCCAACTCAACAAGCACCATTGGACGAACCTGTAGAGCAACTTTATAATCACCCATTTATGTTGTGACATTTGATAGCACACATGGTGTTCCTCCAGTATTCGGGAGTTACATAATCTCATAGTCAGAGGAACATGTATAAGTCATGATGAAAGCAATAGCAATAAAACTAAACGATCATTAGTGCTAAGCTAACGGATGGGTCTTGTCCGTCACATCATTCTCTAATGATGTGATCTCGTTCATCAAATGACAACACATGTCTATGGTTAGGAAACTTAACCATCTTTGATTAACGAGCTAGTTAAGTAGAGGCATACTAGGGACACTTTCTTTGTCTATGTATTCACACATGTACTAAGTTTCCGGTTAATACAATTCTAGCATGGATAATAAACATTTATCATGATAGAAGGAAATATAAATAACAACTTTATTATTGCCTCTAGGGCATATTTCCTTCAGTTCCCCACTTGCACTAGAGTCAATAATCTAGATTACATAGTAATGATTCTAACACCCATGGAGTCTTGGTGATGATCATATTTTGCTCGTGGAAGAGGCTTAGTCAACGGGTCTACAACATTCAGATCCGTATGTATTTTGCAAACTTCTATGTCTCCCTCTTTGACTAGATCGCGGATGGAATTGGAGCATCTCTTGATGTGCTTGGTTCTCTTGTGAAATCTGGATTCCTTTGCCAAGGCTATTGCTCTAGTATTGTCACAAAAGATTTTCATTTGATCCAATGCACTAGCTATTACACCTAGATTGGATAGGAACACCTTCATCCAGACTCCTTCATTTGCTGCTTCTGAAGCAGCTATGTACTCCGCTTCACACGTAGATCCTGCCATGATGCTCTACTTGGAACTGCACCAACTGATAGCTCCACCATTCAATATAAATACGTATCCGGTTTGTGACTTAGAGTCATCCTGGTCAGAGTCAAAGCTTGCATCGAAGTAACCATTTATGACGAGCTCTTTGTCACCTCCATAAACGAGAAACATATCCTTAGTCCTTTTCAGGTATTTCAGGATGTTCTTCACCACTGTCCAGTGATCCACTCCTGGATTACTTTGGTACCTCCCTGCTAAACTAATAGCAAGGCACACATCAGGTCTGGTACACAGCATTGCATACATGATAGAACCTATGGCTGAGGCATAGGGAATGACTTTCTTTTCTCTCTATCTTCTGCAATGGTCGGGCATTGAGTCTGACTCAACTTCACACCTTGTAACACAGGCAATAACCCTTTCTTTGATTGATCCATTTTCAACTTCTTCAAAACTGTATCAAGGTATGTGCTTTGTGAAAGTCCAATTAAGTGTCTTGATCTATCTCTATAGATCTTGATGCCCAATTTATAAGTAGCTTCACCGAGGTCTTTCATTGAAAAATTCTTATTCAAGTATCCTTTTATGCTATTCAGAAATTCAGTATCATTTCGGATCAACAATATGTCATCCACATATAATATGAGAAATGCCACAAATCTCCCACTCACTTTCTTGTAAATACAGGCTTCTCCAAATGTCTGTATAAAACCATATGCTTTGATCACACTAACAAAGCGTATATTCTAACACCGAGAGGCTTGCACCAGTCCATAAATGGATCGCTAGAGCTTGCACACTTTGTTAGCACCTTTTGGATCGACAAGACCTTCTGGTTGCATCATATACAACTCTTCTTTAATGTATCCATTAAGAAATGCAGTTTTGATATCCATTTGCCAAATTTCATAATCATAAAATGCGGCAATTGCTAACATGATTCAGACAAACTTAAGCATTGCTATGGGTGAGAAGGTCTCATCGTAGTCAACTCCTTGAAATTGTCGAAAACCTTTTGCAATAAGTTGAGCTTTGTAGACAGTAACATTACCGTCAGCGTCAGTCTTTTTCTTGAAGATCCATTTATTCTCTATTGCTTGCCGATCATTGGGCAAGTCAACCAAAGTCCACACTTTGTTCTCATTCATGGATCCGATCTCAGATTTCATGGCCTCAAGCCATTTCACGGAATCTGGGCTTATCATCGCTTCCTCATAGTTCGTAGGTTCGTCATGGTCAAGTAACATGACCTCCAGAACAGGATTACCGTGCCACTCTGGTGCGGATCTTACTCTGGTTGACCTATGATGTTCAGTAGTAACTTGATCTGAAGTTTCATGATCATTATCATTAGCTTCCTCTCTGATTGGTGTAGGAATCACTGGAACTGATTTATGTGATGAACTACTTTCCAATTTGAGAGGAGGTAAAATTACCTCATCAAGTTCTACTTTCCTCCCACTCACTTCTTTCGAGAGAAACTCCTTCTCTAGAAAGGATCCATCCTTAGCAACGAATATCTTGCCTACGGATCTGTGATAGAAGGTGTACCCAATAGTCTCCTTTGGGTATCCTATGAAGACACATTTATCTGATTTGGGTTCAAGCTTATCAGGTTGAAGCTTTTTCACATAAGCATCGCAGCCCCAAACTTTAAGAAATGACTACTTGGGTTTCTTGCCAAACCACAGTTCATATGGTGTTGTCAACGGATTTAGATGGTGCCCTATTTAACGTGAATGCAGCCGTCTCTAAAGCATAACCCCAAAATGATAGCGGTAAATCAGTAAGAGACATCATAGATTTCTCCATACCCAATAAAGTAAGGTTACGACGTTCGGACACACCATGACACTAAGGTGTTCCAGGTGGCGTGAGCTGCGAAACTATTCCGCACTGTTTCAAATGAAGACCAAACTCATAACTCAAATATTCTCCTCCACGATCAGATTGTAGAAACTTTATTTTCCTGTTATGATGATTTTCTACTTCACTCTGAAATTCTTTGAACTTTTCAAATGTTTCAGACTTATGCTTCATCAAGTAGATATTCCCATATCTGCTCAAATCATCTGTGAAGGTCAGAAAATAACGATACCCGCCGCGAGCCTCAACACTCGTCGGACCGCATACATCAGTATGTATTATTTCCAACAAGTCTGTTGCTCGCTCCATTGTTCCGGAGAATGGAGTCTTAGTCATCTTGCCCATGAGGCATGGTTCGCAAGCATCAAGTGATTCCAAAAGCCCATCGGCATGGAGTTTATTCATGCGCTTTACACCAATATGACCTAAACGGCAGTGCCACAAATAAGTTGCACTATCATTATAAACTTATATCTTTTGGCTTCAATACTATGAATATGTGTCTCACTACTACCGAGATTCAACAAAAATAGACCACTCATCAAGGGTGCATGACCATAAAAGATACTAGATGATACCCCGCGCGTTGCTGCGGGAACTGTTAACAAATAGTTTTTAAAACATGAGAAAATTTATGAAACATAGTAGAATTTGGTGATATTTTTTTGAAATAAATATTGTTTAGAGTAAATATCTATTTTTTTATGAAAAATCTAAAGAGTGTGATTTCTGTTCTGTTAATTTATTACCATGACAATATATCGGTGAGCCGATATGTGATGTAAACAATGTTGTAGCTACAGTTTCTTCTCATATATCAGAAATAGTTCAGTTTGTTATAGTACTCTGCATATCGCCTCAAAAAAATCATAGTTTCTTCTCAGATGTACAATACCTTTAATCAGTAACTGAACCAACATGTACCAGCTTTAGGTCTGTACTAAAACTTCAGTCTCAGATTTAAAATTAACTACTGAAGTGATCCAAGAAATGAACTGATTGATCTACGTTGATCAAATGTATCAAAAAGGGTACTACTCATCAGATTGATGATCCAATATGAAAAGAGAGAACCAGCGCTAATCACACAGCCGAAGATTGCAACGGTGGTGGAGATGGGCTGCTGAACCATTCCTGTAGGCCGACGAGGTCAGCGGGCCCGGCGAAGATGGTCGAAAACGACATCCCCGTGAGCCGCACTTCGTGTCCCACCGGTTTATTTTTGTACCTACACGCGCACAAACACCATGATAGAGAGCTCAGATCCAGCCGACGGTAGATGCTAAGGTAGGGCGGGTGAGGCACGAGTGTACCTTGTGATGAAGACCCTGATGGACTGGGTGATGGCGAACAATGGCGAGAAGCGCGGAATTACCCACGGCCAATAAGAGGGTGACGCCACGGGCAGAGGCTGCGCGGCGGAGGCATCTTCTCGCATGGACCGTCTCCTTTTTGAGACCTGTAACAGTAGTCAGCAGGCGACGGGCATCAAACATGGGGGCTTCAAATTCATTAGTCTCCGGCTAATATTCTAGGGCTAATCCTGAATATGTGATCAAATTCTTTTGGGCAGAAGCGCTACTGGCCTACTGCTTAGTCCCCACTATTTATTCGATGGAGAAGAAGAAAAGGCACTGGTTTAGAAGATGGAGAGATTGATGCGGACTCGATTGGCGTGAGAGTTAATTATAGGAAGATATAAAAGTGCGTGGAAATTATTGGACCGCGAAGCTAGCATTCAAACGTCAAAACACAGCGACCACTGGTTTTATGTGAATCAAGCGTGCGCATGCTGCAGAAAACTTGCGGACGAAGCGAAAAAATGGGCGCGCGGCAGCGGCATGATCTATCAATGGCGTGGCTGTTGTTTTGTATGCTAGTCAACTGGTGGTGGGTCCCTCCTGTAAGCCTGTAAGTGAATGCTGATGTGGCGAGCTGCTAATGTGGACACCTTGCATGTTAAGATAAATAGGTTAGTGGGGATGAATCTCTTAGGTATATAGGATTACTCATATAAATAGAACAACCATTGTTCTCTGATTTAAATGAATAACCGTCTCGCATCAAACAAGATCGAGATATAATGTTCATGCTTAACGCTGGCACCAAATAACAATTACTCAGGTCTAAAACTAATCCCGAAGTTAGATGTGGAGGTAGCATGCCGACGGTGATCACATCGACTATGGAACCATTTCCTATGCGCATCATCACCTCGTCCTTAGCGAATCTTCGTTTAATCCGTAGCCCCTGTTTCGAGTTGCAAATATGAGGAACAGAACCAGTATCAAATACCCAGGTGCTACTACAAGCATTAGTAAGGTACACATCAATATCATGTATATCAAATATACCTTTCACTTTGCCATCCTTCTTATCCGCCAAATACTTGGGGCTGTTTCTCTTCCAGTGACCAGTCCCTTTGCAGTAGAAGCACTCAGTCTCAGGCTTAGGTCCAGACTTGGGCTTCTTCACTTGAGCAGCAACTTGCTTGCCGTTCTTCTTGAAGTTCCCCTTCTTCCCTTTGCCCTTTTTCTTGAAACTAGTGGTCTTGTTAACCATCAACACTTGATGCTCCTTCTTGATTTCTACCTCCGCAACCTTTAGCATTGCGAAGAGCTCAGGAATTGTCTTATCCATCCCTTGCATATTATAGTTCATCATGAAGCTTTTGCTTCTTGGTGGCAGTGATTGAAGAACTCTGTCAATGACACTATCAACAGGAAGATTAACTCCCAGTTGAGTCAAGTGGTTATGGTACCCAGACATTCTGAGTATATGTTCACTGACAGAACTATTCTCCTCCATTTTGCAGTTGTAGAACTTATTGGAGACTTCATATCTCTCAATCCGGGCATTTGCTTGAAATATGAACTTCAACTCCTGGAACATCTCATATGCTCCATGACGTTCAAAACATCGTTGAAGTCCCGGTTCTAAGCCGTAAAGCATGGCACACTAAACTATCGAGTAGTCATCAGCTTTGCTCTACCAGATGTTTTCATAATATATGGAGTTGCTCCTGTAGCGGGTCTCACACGTAGCGGTGCTTCCAGGACGTAATTATTCTATGCAGCAATGAGGATAATCCTCAAGTTATGGACCCAGTCCGTGTAGTTGCTACCATCATCTTTCAACTTAGCTTTCTCTAGGAACGCATTAAAATTCAAAGGAACGGTAGCATGGGCCATTGATCTACAACAACATAGACATGAAAAATACTATCAGGTACTAAGTTCATGATAAATTAAAGTTCAATTAATTATATTACTTAAGAACTCCCACTTAGATAGACATCCCTCTAGTCATCTAAATGATCACGTGATCCAAATCAACTAAACCATGTCCGATCATCACGTGAGATGGAGTAGTTTTCAATGGTGAACATCATTATGTTGATCATATCTACTATATGATTCACGTTCGACCTTTCGGTCTCAGTGTTCCGAGGCCATATCTGCATATGCTAGGCTCGTCAAGTTTAACCCGAGTATTCTGCATGTGCAAAACTGGCTTGCACCCTTTGTATGTGAACGTAGAGCTTATCACACCCGATCATCATGTGGTGTCTCGGCACGACAAACTGTAGCAATGGTGCAAACTCAGGGAGAACACTTATACCTTGAAATTTAGTGAGAGATCATCTTATAATGCTACCGCCGTACTAAGCAAAATAAGATGCATAAAGGATAAACATCACATGCAATCAAAATAAGTGATATGATATGGCCATCATTATCTTGTGCCTTTGATCTCCATCTCCAAAGCACCGTTATGATCACCATCGTCACCGGCTTGACACCTTGATCTCCATCTAAGCATCATTGTTGTCTTGCCAACTATTGCTTCTATGACTATCGCTACCGCTTAATGATAAAGTAAAGCAATTACATGGCGATTGCATTTCATACAATAAAACAACAACCATATGGCTCCTGTCAGTTGTCGATAACTTCTACAAAACATGATCATTTGATACAACAATTTATATATCATCACGCCTTGACCATATCATAGCAAGCCCTGCAAAAACAAGTTAGATATCCTCTACTTTGTTGTTGCAAGTTTTACGTGGCTGCTATGGGCTTCTAGCAAGAACCGTTCTTACCTACGCATCAAAACCACAACGATTTTTTTGTCAAGTGTGCTGTTTTAACCTTCAACAAGGACTGGGCGTAGTCAAACTCGATTCAACTAAAGTTGGAGAAACAGACACCCGCTAGCCACCTATGTGTGAAGCACGTCGGTAGAACCAGTCTCGTGAACACAGTCATGTAATGTCGGTCCGGGCCGCTTCATCCAACAATACCACCGAATCAAAGTAAGATGTTGTTGGTAAGTAGTATGACTATTATCGCCCATAACTCATTGTGTTCTACTCGTGCATATAACATCTACGCATAGACCTGGCTCGGATGCCACTATTGGGGACCGCAGTATTTCAAAAAATTTACCTACGATCACGCAAGATCTATCTAGTAGATGCATAGCAACGAGCAGGGAGAGTGTGTCCATGCACCCTCATAGACCGAAAGCGGAAGCATTTAGTAACGCGGTTGATGTAGTCAAACGTCTTCGCGATCCAACCGATCCAAGTACCGAATGTACGGGACCTCCGCGTTCAGCACACATTCAGCTCGATGATGTCCCTCGGGCTCTTGATCTAGTTGAGGATGAGGGAGAGTTCCGTTAGCACGACGGCGTGGTGACGGTGATGATGAAGTTACCGGTGCAGGGCTACGCCTAAGCACTACGACGATATGACCGAGGTGTGTAACTGTGGAGGGGAGAGCCGCACACGGTTAAGAGAAACTTGTGTGTTCTAGGGTGCCCCCTGCCCCCGTATATAAAGGAGGGAAGGGGGAGGCCGGCCGGCCCTGTAGGGCGCGCCAGGAGAAGGGAGTCCTACTAGGACTCCAAGTCCTAGTAGGATTCCACCTGGAGGAAAGGGGGAAGAAGGAAGGGAGAGGGGGAAGGGAAGGAAAGAGGGGCGCCGCCCCCTTCCCCTAGTACAATTCGGACCCAAGGGGGGGCGCAGCCAGCCCCTTGTGGCCCTTCCTCTCTCCCTACTAAGGCCCATTAGTTCCCCTGGGGGTTTCGATAACGCTCCGGCACTCCGATAATTATCCGGTACCTCTCGGAACTCATCCGGTGTCCAAATAACATCGTCCAATATATCAATCTTTATGTCTCGACCATTTCGAGACTCCTCGTCATGACCGTGATCTCATCCGGGACTCCAAACAAACTTCGGTCGTCAAATCACATAACTCATAATACAAATCATCATCGAACGTTAAGCGTGCGGACCCTACGGGTTCGAGAACTATGTAGACATGACCGAGACACATCTCCGGTCAATAACCAGTAGCGGAACCTGGATGCTCATATTGGATCCTACATATTCTATGAAGATCTTTATCGGTCAAACCGCATAACAACATAAGTTGTTCTCTTTGTCATCGGTATGTTACTTGCCCGATATTCGATCGTCGGTATCACCATACCTAGTTCAATCTCATTAGCGGAAAGTCTATTTACTCGTTCCGTAATGCATCATCACGCAACTAACTCATTAGTCACATTGCTTGCAAGGCTTATAGTGATGAGCATTACCGAGAGGGCCCGGAGATACCTCTCAGAAACACGGAGTGACAAATCCTAATCTCGATCTATGCCAACTCAACAAGCACCATTGGAGACACCTGTAGAGCATATTTATAATCACCCATTTACGTTGTGACATTTAATAGCACCCAAGGTGTTCCTCCGGTATTCGGGAGTTACATAATCTCATAGTTAGAGGAACATGTATAAGTCATGATGAAAGCAATAGCAATAAAACTAAACAATCATTAATGCTAAGCTAACAGATGGATCTTGTTCATGACATCATTCTCTAATGATGTGATCTCGTTCATCAAATGACAACACATGTCTGTGGTTAGGAAACTTAACCATCTTTGATAAACAAGCTAGTAAAGTAGAGGCATACTAGGGACACTTTGTTTGTCTATGTATTCACACATGTACTAAGTTTCCGGTTAATACAATTCTAGCATGAATAATAAACATTTCTCATGATATAAGGAAATATGAATAACCACTTTATTATTGCCTCTAGGGCATATTTCCCTCATTCCCCTCTCTATCTTGTTGTGATGAATTGAGTTTTTCCCTTTGAGATTTCGTTGTTATCGGTTGAATACTTTTATGGGTTTTTGAGAGCACTTGATATATGTCTTGCAATTGAATACTCGTGGTGACAATGGGGTATCATATTGATTCAGTTGATATATGTTTTGGCACTCAACTCATGGATTCCCGAGGTGACATTGGGGTAATCTATGCATAGGGATTGATGCACATTCTTGTCTTTGTTTCTCTGGTAGAAATCTTGGGGCAATCTTTGAAGTTCTTTGTGTTGTATTGAGTATTATGAATATGAAATTTTCTTTGGTGTTATTTTAGTACGAACTCTATTATAGATCGAACGGAAAAAATAGCTTTGTGTTATTTTAGTACGAACTCTTGAATAGGTCAGACGGAAAGAATAGCATTGAGGTGGTTTCGTACCATACAAACAATTTATTCTTATGTTCTCTGCTAGATAGGAACTTTGGAGTTATTCTTTATCGCACTTTGAGGGGTGGTTATATGATCCAATTATATTAGCATGGTTGAGAGATTTCACTAGCGAAAGTACGGACCCTAGGCCTCATTTTCAAGCATTGAAATGCCATTTTTGTGCCCGTTTACTATTTGCTACCTTGCTGTTTTTATTTATTCAGATTATAAAAATGTATTTCTACCATCAATATTACACTTTTATCACCATCTCTTCGCCAAACTAGTGCACCTATACAATTTGCCATTGTATTGGGTGTGTTGGGGACACAAGAGATTTCTTGTATTTGGTTGCAGGGTTGTTTGAGAGAGACCGTCTTCATCTTACACCTCCCATGGATTGATAAACCTTAGGTCATCCACTTGATGGAAAATGGCTACTATCCTATTAAACTCTGTGCTTGGAGGCCCAACACGTGTCTACAACAATAAAGTTGCATAGTATACATCAGAAGGTGTACCCAATAGTTTCCTTAGGGTATCCTATGAAGACGCACTTCTCTGATCTGGGTTCGAGCTTATCAGGCTATGAAGCCTTTTTACATAAGTGTTGCATCCCCAGACATTAAGAAATGACAGCTTAGGTTTCTTGCCAAACCATAATTCATACGGTGTTGTCTCAATAGATTTAGACGGTGCCCTATTTAACGTGAATGCGGCTATCTCTAATGCATAACCCCAAAACGATAGTGGTAAATCGGTAAGAGACATCATAGAATGCACCATATCTAATAAAGTATGGTTACAACGTTCGGACACACCATTATGATGTGGTGTTCTAGGTGGCGTGATTTCTGAAACAATTCCACATTGTTTTAAATGAAGGCCAAACTCATAACTCAAATATTCTCCTTCGCGATCAGATCATAGAAACTTTATTTTCTTGTTACAATGATTCTCTACTTCACTCTGAAATTCCTTGAACTTTTCAAATGTTTCAGAATTATGTTTCATCAAGTAGATATATCCATACCTACTCAAATCATTCGTGAAGGTTAGAAAATAAGGATACCCACCGCGTGCCTCAACACTCATTGGACCACATACATCGATATGTATTATTTCCAATAAGTCATTAGCTCGCTCCATTGTTCCGGAGAACGGAGTTTTAGTCATCTTGCCCATGAGGCATGGTTCGCAAGTATCAAATGATTCATAATCAAGTGATTCCAAAAGTCCATCCGCATGGAGTTTCTTCATGCGCTTTACAACAATATGATCTAGACGGCAGTGCCACAAGTATGTTGCACTATCATTATCAACTTTGCATCTTTTGGCATCAATATTATGAATATGTGTATCACTATGGCCGAGATTCAACAAGAATAGACCATTCATCAAGGGTGCATGTCCATAATAGATATTACTCATATAAATGGAACAACCATTATTCTACGATTTAAATGAATAACCGTCTCACAATAAACAAGATCCAAATATAATGTTCATGCTCAACGTTGGCACCAAATAACAATTATTGAGGTCTAAAACTAATCCCGAAGGTAGATGTAGAGGTAGCATGCTGACGGTGATCACATCGACCTTGGAACCATTCCCGACGTACATCATCACCTCGTCCTTAGCTAATCTTCGTTTATTCCGTAGCTCCTATTTCGAGTTACAAATATGAGAAACCAAACCAGTATCAAATACCCAGGCGCTACTACGACCATTAGTAAGGTACACATCAATTACATGTATATCAAATATACCTTTCACTTTGCCATCCTTCTTATCCGCCAAGTATTTGGGGCAGTTCCATTTCCAGTGACCATTTCCTTTGCAGTAGAAGCACTCAGTTTCAGGCTTGGGTCCAGCTTTGGGCTTCTTTACGGGAGCGGCAACTTGCTTTCCATTCTTCTTGAAGTTCTCTTTCTTTCCGTTGCCCTTTTTCTTGAAACTAGTGGTCTTTTTAACCATCAAAACTTGATGCTCCTTCTTGATTTCTACCTCCGTGTCCTTAAGCATTACGAAGAGCTTGGGAATCGTTTTCATCATCCCTTGCATATTATAGTTCATCACGAAGCCTTTGTAGGTTGGTGGCAGTGACTGAAGAACTCTGTCAATAACACTCTCAACTGGAAGATCAATTCCCAGCTGAGTCAAGTGGTTATGATACAGGAAACATTTTGAGTATGTGTTTTATGTGGCTTGAACTACGTCGGTATTTCCCCAAAGAGGAAGGGATGATGCAGCACAGCTACGGTAGGTATTTCTGTCGCTGTACAAAAGTAGGGGCCTTTTCTGTACCCCTTTACTTGTGCACGGGCAGTCATAGCCACACCTGCGGCCGGGCTTGGCAGGGCAGAGGAAGGGAAGGTACAAGGCTGTCGAGGCAGCACTCAAGCTAGAAGCATGAAGGGCAAAGGGGCAAGGTGGATTCCCCCGGCAAGACCCTTGCCAGGGCGGCCTACACAGCAGCGGCAAGAGCCTTGCCGAGGGAACTTGCCCAATGCCAACAAGGCTGCCACCCTTGAGCCTGAGAGTCCGGACACCATCGACAAACATCAAGACCAAGGCTCAGGGGCACCTGCGTGGTGGCATGCAGATCTTTGTGAAGATCAAAGGCCTGCAAATCTGGATGGGAACCAAAAGATGAAGACCCCCGGCGAGATCCTTGACGGTGACAGACGAAGGCCCCCAACAAGATCCTTGCCGAGATGGCCGTGAGACCCCCGGCAAGATCCTCGCTGGGGACGCCCACAAGACCCCGGCAAGACCCATGCCGACCCCGGCAAGACCCTTGCCAGGGACATCTTCGGGGCCACAACCAGGCCTGCACCCACCAAGGTTTCGCTGTCCCATGGCCATTCCGACGCGGCAACTAGCCTGCCAAACTGGGCACGCACCTACATGGAAGCAAGCAACCTCTAGGACAACCAGCCAAGCACCTGCGTGGTGGCATGCAGATCTTCGTGAAGACCCTGCCACCGCACCAACGCAGCAGCCAGCCAGCCAGCATGGCGCTGCATGCCTCATCAACTTGGACGCGACGGAGCAAGGCGATGCGGCGACAGACGGGACGAGCTTCGTTACCGACCCCCATAAAGAAAGAGGACACGTAGGAGGCGCATTAAATGCGTTTGTCCCATGATGTTAGGGATAGACTTGTACACTGTATATGCTTTCCACCTCCTGTGTGCCACTATGGCGACCCCTTTGACATATAAAAGGAGGCCCGAGGCGTACTGAGGGAGGATTCAGACTTTTTGGACTGGGCATGCACCACAGCTAGTTCAAGAGCTCAAGAACACTAAATACACACAAAGTAGGACTAGGATTTTACGCATCATTTGCGGCCCGAACCTGGGTAAAAATCCCTACACGACCCGCTCTTTGCGTAGCTTCACGCCCCGCCAACTGTAGTAGGGATTCCATGCGATCCCATAGGTGTCGTTCCTAAGCCCCGACATCCTTGGCGCGCTAGGTAGGGGCGCAAGCTGTGAAAATCTGGTTTAGAAGTCAGCGCATCGACTTCATCATCCCCTTGGCCCCCAAGAAGAAGGGGATCACAGCAATCGGGTCGTCTGGAGCCGGCCCGTACGCACCAGCGCGGGCGGGAAACGGGGTGGCTACGGATGTGCCAGAGGCGCGGCCCACGAGCATCCATGACACTCTGGCAATCGGAGCCAGGCGAGCAGCGTCGTTCGGGTCCAAGACGACGAGCCACACGCTGCTGGTTCAGGGGGCGGGGCGGTGCCGCCCATGGGCGGCGCGACAACCTCTAAGACGCCCCAACCGGCGCCCGTGCCATGGCCTTCCCAGGCCGCGCACGATGAGGAACACCACGACGTCGGTGCCCCCGGGCACCGCCGCGGGAAGAGCCCTTTGCGTCACTCTTAGGACGCACCGGGCCTGCGTGCGCACCTGGACGCCGGCGGGAGCGGCGCGCGGCCACGAGACCGTGATAGAGCTCCTTCTAACGTGGTTAGAAGTTGGAGCGCGTCACGGTCCATGCAGCTTTCGCCACCACCCACGCCAGCAGAAGCGTTGGCACGTGTGTAACTGCTCCTCGACTTTCCTCCTGCCGCGGAGAAGCTCGACGAGTGGAGAGCCACCATTCGGAGCCTCATCAGCTTTGCCAATAAAGATGAACCGCAACCAGCAGGACCCACGTGCCAGCGCTCCGTCGAGCCGGCGCACGCTAGTGGTGGGAGGACCGCGGCTGCGCGACCATGGTGCACTCTCCTCCCCTATGCCAGCAACAGCAGCCATCGGCTCGTCAGGCCGACGCCTGTGACAACGTTTCCACAGCGTCATCCGACCCGCGAGCCCGCTGCAACCAACGTCAAGTTCTTCGAGAGCGAGCTCAGGAGGATGCTCGGACCACCATCGAGCGGCGGCGGGAAGCACGCCATCAGTCGGATCGGTGTGCGGGGCCCACTATGGACCGCCCAGCCCGGGGGGCTTCGGCGACCTACCTTACGAGGTGGGTTGTCTAGCCTTTACTCGTGAGCTGCCGCAGTTCTAGTGGCCCACCCATCGCACGTTTAAGCCTGTGGTAGGAGAGAAGTGCAACGGCAAGACTCACCCGTTGGAGTTCCTCGACATCTACACTATCGCGATGCAAGCGGCCGGGCCTCGCGATGACAAGGTGCTTGCCAACTACTTTCCGTTGGCGCTTAAGCCCAACGTCATGTCATGGTTGATGCACCTACCAGTGGATTCCATCTCTTCTTGGTCAGATCTGTGCCATGAGTTTGTTGGCGCCTTTACCAGAGGCCACCAAGCTCCTGGCCAGGCAAGTGATTTGCATGTCATCCCACAGAAGGACGGCGAGACCCTGCGCAAATACATACAAAGGTTCAGCCGTGTGCAGTACAACATCCCAGATGTTCACCCCGCTGCTGTCATTATTGCATTCCACCAGAATGTGCACAACCGCAAGATGCGTGAAGAGCTGGCGATGAATAAGGTTAAGGATGTAGCCGAGCTTTATGTTCTGGATGATAGATGTGCTCGGGCTGAAGAAGGAAGGAAGTACCCCAGTGAGGACGCCGGTGCGGAAACCAATTCCACGGACGAAGACGACGTCGCCCCGGCAAAGAAGGGTAGACGTCGCAATAGGAAGCGTAAGGGCAAGACCGTGCTTGCTGTTGAGGGACCCAGCAACCCCGGTGCCGCTAAGAAGGCCAAGGCTGACGACCCCGGCAAGGAAGTTGCCGGGTGCGCCGCCTGCCGGGCCTTGGCGGCTGCCGACAAGCCAGGAGGCTCCGACAAGCAGTATTGCAAGATCCATCGCACCAAGGGCCATGACCTCTGATACATCCATTTTGCATCATGCTTTTATATCAATATTTATTGCATTATGGGATGTTATTACACATTATATCTCAATACTTATGGCTATTCTTTCTAATTTTACAAGGTTTACCATGAAGAGGGGGAATGCCGGCAGCTGGAATTCTGGCTGGAAAAGGAGCAAACATTGGAAACCTATTCGGCACTTCTCCAAAAATCCTGAAACTCCACCAAACTTATTTTTGGAATTAATAAGAATTATTGAGCGAAAGAAACACCTTAGGGGGCCCACACCCTGGCCAGGAGGGTGGGGGCACGCCCACCCCTACTGGGTGCGTCCCCCTGTCTCCTGGGCCCCCTGGTGGCCCTCCGGTGTCCATCTTCTGCTATATGAAGGCTTTTACCCTGGAAAAAATCATGGGCAAGCTTACCGGACGAAACTCCGCCGCCACGAGGCGGAACCTTGGCAGAACCAATCTAGAGCTCCGGCAGAGCTGTTCTGCCGGGGACACTTCCCTCCGGGAGGGGGAAATCATCACCATTGTCATCACCAATGATCCTCTCATCGGGAGGGGGTCAATCTCCATCAACATCTTCACCAGCACCATCTCCTCTCAAAACCCTAGTTCATCTCTTGTATCCAATCTTGTATCCAAACCACAAATTGGTACATGTGGGTTGCTAGTAGTGTTGATTACTCCTTGTAGTTGATGCTAATTGGTTTTCTTGGTGGAAGATCATATGTTTAGATCCTTAATGCATATTATTACTCCTCTGATTATGAACATGAATATGCTTTGTGAGTAGTTATGTTTGTTCCTGAGGACATGGGTGAAGTCTTGCTATTAGTAGTCATGTGAATTTGGTATTCATTTGATATTTTGATGAGATGTATGTTGTCTTTCCTCTGGTGGTGTTATGTGAACGTCGACTACATGACACTTCACCATTATTTGGGCCTAGAGGAAGGCATTGGGAAGTAATAAGTAGATGATGGGTTGCTAGAGTGCAGAAGCTTAAACCCTAGTTTATGCGTTGCTTCGTTAGGGGCTGATTTGGATCCATATGTTTAATGTTGTGGTTAGGTTTACCTTAATACTTCTTTTGTAGTTGCGGATGCTTGCAATAGGGGTTAATCATAAGTGGGATGCTAGTCCAAGTAAGGGCAGTACCCAAGCACCGGTCCACTCACATATCAAATTATCAAAGTACCGAACGCGAATCATATCAGCATGATGAAAACTAGCTTGACGATAATTCCCATGTGTCCTCGGGAGCTCTTTTCTCATTATAAGAAATTGTCCAGGCTTATCCTTTGCTACAAAAGGATTGGGACACCTTGCTGCACTTTATTTACTTTCATTGCTTGTTACTCGTTACAATTTATCTTATCAGAAAACTATCTATTACCTACAATTTTAGTGCTTGCAGAGAAAACCTTACTGAAAACCGCTTATCATTTCCTTCTGCTCCTCGTTGGGTTCGACACTCTTACTTATCGAAAGGACTACGATAGATCCCCTACACTTGTGGGTTATCAAGACTATTTTCTGGCGCCGTTGCCGGGGAGTGTAGCGCTTTTGGTGAGTGGAACTTGGTAAGGAAACATTTATATATTGTGCTGAAATTTTCTGTTACTTGTCACTATGGAAACTAATCCTTTGAGGGGCTTGTTCGGGGTATCTTCACCCCGACCAGAAGAGCAAAGAGTTGCTCCTCAACCTACTGAACTTTTTGAAAATATTTACTTTGAGATCCCTTCGGGTATGATAGATAAACTGCTAGCTAATCCATTTGCAGGAGATGGAACATTGCATCCCGATTTACATCTTATCTTTGTGGATGAAGTTTGTGGATTATTTAAGCTTGCAGGTATTCCCGATGATGTTGTCAAAAGGAAGGTCTTCCCTTTATCTTTGAAGGGAGATGCATTGACATGGTATAGGCTATGTGATGATACGAGATCTTGGAATTATAAACGATTGAAGTTGGAATTTCACTAGAAGTTCTATCCTATGCATCTTGTTCATCGTGATCGTAATTACATACATAATTTCTAGCCTCGCGAAGGAGAAAGCATCGCTCAAGCTTGGGGGAGGCTCAAATCAATGCTATATTCATGCCCCAATCATGAGCTCTGCAAAGAAATGATTATTCAAAAAATTTATGCTCGTCTTTCTCTCAATGATCGCAACCTGCTCGATACTTCCTGTGCTGGTTCTTATATGCTGAAGACTATTGATTTCAAATGGGACTTACTGGAAAGAATTAAACACAACTCTGAAGATTGGGGTTCCGACGATGGTAAGGAGTCAGGTATGACACCTAAATTTGATTGTGTTAAATCTTTTATGGATACCGATGCTTTTCGTGGATTTAGCGCTAAATATGGACTTGACTCTGAGATAGTAGCTTCTTTCTGTGAATCTTTTGCTACTCACGTTGATCTCCCTAAGGAGAAGTGGTTTAAATATAATCCTCCCATTGAAGTAAAAGTAGTTGCACCTATTACAGTTGAAGAAAAGACTGTCACCTATAGTGATCCTATTGTTCCTACTACTTATGTTGAGAAACCTCCTTTTCCTGTTAGGATAAAGGATCATGCTAAAACTTCGACTGTTGTTCATAAGAGTAATACTAGGACTTATACCCCTCCTGAGCAAATCAACGTTGAACCTAGTATTGCTATGGTTAAAGATCTCTTGGATGATGATTTAGATGGGCATGTTATTTATTTCTGTGGTGAGACTGCTAATATCGCTAGACCAGATACTAAGATACATAGACCTGTGGTAGGCACGCCTGTTATTTCTGTCAAATTAGGAGATCATTGTTATCATGGCTTATGTGATATGGGTGCTAGTGCTAGTGCAATACCCTATGACTTATATAAATAAATTATGCATGACATTGCACCCGTTGAATTGAAAGACATTGATGTTACTATTAAGCTTGCTAATAGGGATACCATTAAACCAGTTGGGATAGTTAGAGATGTTGAAGTCTTGTGTGGGAAGGTTAAATATCCTGCTGATTTTCTTGTTCTTGGTTCCCCACAAGATGATTTTTGTCCCATTATTTTTGGTAGACCCTTCTTGAACACTGTTAATGCTAAGATTGATTGTGAAAAGGATACTGTCACAATTGCCTTAGAAGGTATGTCTCATGAGTTTAATTTTGCTAAGTTTCGCAGACAACCTCATGATAGAGAATCACCTAGTAAGGATGAGATTATTGGTCTTGCTTCCATTGTCGTGCCTCCTACTGATCCGTTAGAACAATATTTGCTAGACCATGAAAACGATATGTTTATGAAGGAAAGAAGGGAAATAGATGAAGTGTTCCTTAAACAGGAACCTATGCTAAAACACAACCTTCCCATTGAAATTCTTGGGGATCCCCCTCCACCCAAGGGTGATCCCGTGTTTGAACTCAAACCATTACCTGAAAATCTTAAGTATGCTTATCTTGATGAAAAGAAAATATATCCTGTTATTATTAGTGCTAACCTTTCAGAGCAAGAAGAAGAAATATTATTGAAAACTCTAAAGAAGCACCACGCTGCTATTGGATATACTCTGGATGATCTTAAGGGCATTAGTCCCACGTTATGTCAACACAAAATTAATTTGGAGGCCGATGCTAAACCAGTTAGAGATCCTCAACGACGACTGAATCCCAAGATGAAAGAAGTAGTAAGAAAGGAGATACTAAAGCTCCTTGAGGCAGGTATAATTTATCATGTTGCTGATAGTGAATGGGTAAGCCCTGTCCATTGTGTTCCTAAAAAGGGAGGTATTACCGTTGTTCCTAATGATAAAGATGAATTGATCCTGCAAAGAATTATTACAGGTTATAGGATGGTAATTGATTTCCGTAAATTAAATAAAGCTACTAAGAAAGATCACTACCCTTTACCTTTTATTGATCAAATGCTAGAAAGACTATCCAAACATACTCATTTCTGCTTTCTAGATGGTTATTCTGGTTTCTCTCAAATACCTGTGTCAGCGAAGGATCAATCTAAAACTACTTTTACTTGCCCTTTCGGTACTTTTGCTTATAGACGCATGCCTTTTGGTTTATGTAATGCACCTGCTACCTTTCAAAGATGTATGATGGCTATATTTTCTGACTTTTGTGAAAAGATTTGCGAGGTATTCATGGATGATTTCTTCATTTATGGATCCTCTTTTGATGATTGCTTGAGCAACCTTGATCGAGTTTTGCAGAGATGCGAAGACACTAGTCTCGTCTTGAATTGGGAAAAGTGCCACTTTATGGTTAATGAAGGCATTGTTTTGGGGCATAAGATTTCCGAGAGAGGTATTGAAGTTGATAAAGCTAAAGTAGATGCTATTGAAAAGATGCCATGTCCTAAGGACATAAAAGGTATAAGAAGTTTCCTTGGTCATGCCGGTTTTTATACGAGGTTCATTAAGGACTTTTCTAAAATCTCTAGGCCTCTGACTAATTTATTGCAAAAGATATTCCTTTTGTCTTTGATGATGATTTTGTAGAAGCATTTGAAATACTTAAGAAAGCTTTGATCATTGCACCTATTGTTCAACCACCTGATTGGAATTTACCTTTTGAAATTATGTGTGATGCTAGTGATTATGCTGTAGGTGTTGTTCTAGGGAAAAGAGTTGATAAGAAATTGAATGTTATCCAGTATGCTAGTAAGACTCTTGATACTACCCAGAGAAATTATGCTACTACTGAAAAAGAATTCTTAGCAGTTGTGTTTGCGTGTGATAAGTTTACACCTTATATTGTTGATTCCAAAGTTACTATTCACACTAATCATGCTGCTATTAATACCTTATGGAAAAGAAGATGCTAAGCCTAGATTCATTAGATGGGTTCTCTTGCTCCAAGAATTTGATTTGCATATTATTGATAGAAAGGGAGCTGAGAACCCCGTTGCAGACAACTTGTCTAGGTTAGAGAATGTTCTTGATGACCCACTGCCTATTGATGATAGCTTTCCTAATGAACAATTAGCGGTTGTTAATGCTTCTCGTACTGCTCCTTGGTATGCTGATTATGCTAATTACATTGTTGCTAAATTTATACCTCCTAGTTTCACATACCAGCAAAAGAAAAAGTTCTTTTATGATTTAAGACATTACTTCTGGGATGACCCACACATTTATAAAGAAGGAGTAGATGGTGTTATTAGACGTTGTGTACCTGAGCATGAACAGGAACAGATCCTATGCAAGTGTCACTCTGAATCATATGGAGGACACCACGCTGGAGATAGAACTGCGCACAAGGTATTACAATCCGGTTTTTATTGGCCTACTCTCTTCAAAGATGCTCGTAAGTTTGTCTTATCTTGTGATGAATGTCAAGAATTGGCAATATCAGTAGACGTCAAGAAATGCCTATGAATTATTCTCTTGTTATTGAACCGTTTGATGTTTGGGGCTTTGATTATATGGGACCTTTTCCTGCCTCTAATGGTTATACACATATTTTAGTTGTTGTTGATTACGTTACTAAGTGGGTAGAAGCTATTCCAACTAGTAGTGCTGATCATAACACTTCTATTAAAATGCTTAAGGAAGTTATTTTTCCAAGGTTTGGAGCCCCTAGATATCTTATGACTGATGGTGGTTCACATTTTATTCATGGTGCTTTCAGTAGGATGCTTGCTAAGTATGATGTTAATCATAGAATCGCATCTCCTTATCATCCGCAGTCTAGTGGTCAAGTAGAGTTGAGCAATAGGGAGCTCAAATTAATCTTGCAAAAGACTGTCAATAGATCTAGAAAGAATTGGTCCAAAAAACTTGATGATGCATTATGGGCCTATAGAACTGCATACAAAAATCCTATGGGTATGTCTCCTTATAAGATGGTTTATGGAAAAGCTTGTCATTTACCTCTTGAACTTGAACATAAAGCATATTGGGCTATTAAAGAGCTCAACTATGACTTCAAACTTGCCGGTGAGAAGAGGTTGTTTGATATTAGCTCACTTGATGAATGGAGAACCCAAGCGTATGAGAATGCCAAGCTATTCAAAGAAAAAGTTAAACGCTGGCATGACAAAAGGATACAAAAGCGTGAGTTTAGCGTAGGTGATTATGTGTTATTATTCAACTCTCGTTTAAGATTTTTTGCAGGAAAACTTCTCTCTAAATGGGAAGGTCCTTACGTTATCGAGGAGGTCTATCGTTCTGGTGCCATCAAAATCAACAACTTCGAAGGCACAAGTCCGAGGGTGGTGAATGGTCAAAGAATTAAACATTATATCTCAGGTAATCCTATCAATGTTGAAACTAATATTATTGAAACCGTAACCCCAGAGGAATACATAAGGACACTTTCCAGAACGTTCCAGACTCTGAAAAGGAATAGTTATGTGGTACGGTAAGTAAAACGACTCCAAAAAAATTCTAATGGCATTTTTTATCAATTTTGGAATATTTAAGAATTTTAGGAAGAAAGAAGTAGTCCAAGAGGGACACGAGGCCTCCATGAGGGTGGAGGGCGCGCCCACCCTTACTCGGCGCGCCCCCCTATCTCATGGACACCTCGTGTGCCTCCCAGACTCCGTTTTCTTGCACGTTACATATTTTGGTCGGTGAAAATTCATTATATAAACTCCCGAAGGTTTTGACCACCGTATCACGTAAATATCCTCTGTTTTCGTTTCGAGCTGTTTCTGTTTCAGATCTAGAGCATCATGGCGTCTCCAAGTGCTCCCAAGGACAAGTTTTTCGAGAGGGTTATCAACCCCTATCTCGCGGAGGTGCTGCAACACCCTCAAACCAATGAGATGCATGAGGGGGTGCTGCACATCTGCGATGTGGAGGGACCAAGGCGTACCGGAAGAATGGAGACAAAGCTCGAAGTCGTGGAGCAGCAAGTTTTCAAGTGCCAAGGGATGGTGGAGCGTGGACTCAACGCCAACTAGATGATGATCACGGAGTTCACCAACAACCACAAGCTAGATGCCAAAGTCATTGGGGAGACCATCTTCAAGCTTCAAGAGAAAATCGAGCACCTCCAAGCCCAGATCTATGACCTGCAAAACCAGAACTGTGAGTATGAATATAGATTCAAGAGGATGAGTTTGGCTGCAGATTTAAGGATCTCGGAGACTCGATCATCCTTCTATGATGGTGAGCCTATGCCTTGGAAGATGGATGACAAGCCTACATCATCAACAACTCCTACTTCACCACGTCCGAGGACATAATGATATGGGTATGGGCACTCCCCTTGGCAACTGCCAAGCTTGGGGGAGGTGCCCCGATATCGTATCACCATCACACTCCTATCTTTACTATTTTATTTAGTTCGATCCTTTTAGTAGTATCTTGATCTATTAGATTGAAGTTTTGGTATCAAGTAGTTTTGAGTTTTGCTTTATGATCTCTTTATGTAATCGAGCCCGTGAGCTATCTATAATAAAGATTAGTGTTGAGTCAAGGGCTTTGCTATGTTGCTATGATCTTGAGAAAGTAGAAAGAATAAAAGAGTTCATATTGATCTTATGGTTAGTGATGACTTCACACATAGAAAGTATGAGGCATAAAAGTTGTTGATAGTTGATAAACGTAGTTTTGGTCATCGTTGCAATTAATAGGAAGTAATAAGGAAAGAGAGGTTCACATACAAATATATTATCTTGGACATCTTTTATGATTGTGAAGCACTCATTAAGTATGACATGCTAAAAGAGTTGACGTTGGACAAGGAAGACAACATAATGGTTTATGTTTTCGCACATCTTAGTTAAAGTATATTGTCATTGACCTTCCAAACATGTTGAGCTTTCCTTTCCCACTCATGCTAGCCAAATTCCTTGCACCAAGTAGAGATACTACTTGTGCTTCCAAATATCCTTAAACCCAGTTTTTCCATGAGAGTCCACCATACCTACCTATGGATTGAGTAAGATCCTTCAAGTAAGTTGTCATGTTGCAGGCAATAAAAATTGCTATCTAAATATGTATGACTTATTAGTGCAGAGAAAATAAGCTTTATATGATCTTGTTGTGGAAGCAATAAAAGCGACGGACTGCATAATAAAGGTCCACATACAAGGGGCAATATAAAGTGACATTCTTTTGCATTAAGATTCTGTGCATCCAACCTTAAACGCACATGACAACCTCTGCTTCCCTCTACGAAGGGACTATCTTTTACTTTATGCTTGAGTCAAGGTGATCTTCACCTTTCCCTTTTTCATTTTATCCTTTGGCAAGCTCCTCGTGTTTGAAAGATCATGATATATATATCCAATTGGATGTAAGTTAGGATGGGCTATTATTGTTGACATCAGCTAAAGGTGAATACATTGGGAGGCAACACAATAATCCCCTATCTTTCTCAGTGTTCGGCTGAAACTCCATAACCACAAGTATTGCATGAGTGTTAGCAATGGTAGAAGACTACATGATAGTTGAGTATGTGGACTTGCTGAAAAGCTCTATTCTTGACTCTTTCTGATGTTATGATAAGTTGCAATTGCTTCAATGACTAAGATTTTAGTTTGTTAGTTCCCAATGAAGTTTCTGAACCATGCTTGACATTGTGAATTGATCATTACTTGAGCATAAGAAATCTTATGATAAAATCTATTTATGTTGCTGTTATAAGAATGATCATGATGCCCTCATGTCCGTATTTTATTTTTATCGACACCTCTATCTCTAAACATGTGGACATATTTTTCGATTTCGACTTCCACTTGAGGACGAGCGAGGTCTAAGCTTGGGGGAGTTGATACGTCCATTTTGCATCATGCTTTTATATCAATATTTATTGCATTATGGGCTGTTATTACACATTATATCTCAATACTTATGGCTATTTTCTCTTATTTTACAAGGTTTACCATGAAGAGGGGGAATGCCGGCAGCTGCAATTCTGGCTGGAAAAGGAGCAAACATTGGAAACCTATTCTACACTGCTCCAAAAATCCTGAAACTCCATGAAACTTATTTTTGGAATTAATAAGAATTATTGAGTGGAAGAAACACCTAGGGAGCCCACACCCTAGCCAGGAGGGTGGGGGGCGCGCCCACCCCTACTGGGCGCGCCCCCCTGTCTCCTGGGCCCCCTGGTGGCCCTCAGGTGTCCATCTTCTGCTATATGAGGGCTTTTACCCTGGAAAAAATCGTGGGCAAGATTACAGGACGAAACTCCGCCGCCACGAGGCGGAACCTTGGCAGAACCAATCTAGGGCTCTGGCGGAGCTGTTCTACCGAGGACACTTCCCTCCGCGAGGGAGAAATCATCACCATCGCCATCACCAACGATCCTCTCATCGGGAGGGGGTCAATCTCCATCAACATCTTCACCAGCACCATCTCCTCTCAAAACCCTAGTTCATCTCTTGTATAAAATCTTGTATCCAAACCACAAATTGGTACCTGTGGGTTGCTAGTAGTGTTGATTACTCCTTGTAGTTGATGCTAATTGGTTTACTTGGTGGAACATCATATGTGTCACATCCCTGGTCCTGTTATGCACTAGGCCAGACCTCATGTGAGCATCATGTTTTAATTCAACTGAAATTTGAATTGAGGGATTTTCAAAGCCTCAGAAACCTTCTAAAAATGATCAACATTAAAATCTTCTCAAAGAAGTCCAAGAAAATGTTCCTCTTAGCCTCTGAAAATATTGCAAAGAGGTAAAACTCAAAACAATATTTTTGGTATCTCAGAGTTAATTATTTTGGGCCTTTGAATTAAATAAATAACTATTTGCATTGGATATATATTTGATATATAAATAATATATGTCCAATAATACTGGAACATTT
The DNA here is from genome assembly GCF_002162155.2 of Triticum dicoccoides. NCBI lineage: Eukaryota > Viridiplantae > Streptophyta > Magnoliopsida > Poales > Poaceae > Triticum > Triticum dicoccoides. The sequence continues at coordinate 276,353,765 of NC_041391.1, forward strand.
TATGTGGTTTGGTATATTTTAGTTCTAGCCACATAACTATTTTCAGGATTTTATAAAATGGTTTAGTATTTTACTAAACTAAAACAACACAGAACAAAATAAATAAATAAAATAGAAATAGGAAAAGCAGAGAGGAGAGAAACCTTACCTGGCGCTCACCTGGTAGCCCAGCCGGCCCATCTCCTGTGCGGCCCAGCCCACCAGGCGTTCCCCCCCCTGTCGTCTTCCTCCCCTCGCCCCGAAGCAGCTCGGTGGCGAGCGCTGGCGATGCCCCGGCCACCTCCTGCTTGCCGCCTTCCTCTCGTCGCCCTGGACCCCGTCCGCGACACCACGCAACCCCCCCGACCCTTCTCACTCTCCTCGCTCCTTCCCCCC
>NC_041391.1:276354196-276362327 GCF_002162155.2 Triticum dicoccoides
CTCCTCTGTTTCTCGCACGCAGCCACCGAGCGGAGCTCGTCGCCGCCGTCCACTGCCACCATGGCCACCGGGCCTCCCTCGCTTCCCCGACTAGCCCACAAGCTCCGCCACTTTGTCCTCGACCCACCTCACCAAGCCTTGCCCCTCCAGAAGCCCCCGAACGGCCTCACTGAGCTCGTCTTCTACCTCGGACCCGCCGGCCATCACCGTCAAATTCGTCGGCTCCGGACCGTCCCCGACCTCGCCGAGGCCACCGCTGCACCCGCTGTGAGCTCCGCCACCGTTTCCCCCTCTTCCCCTCTTTGTTTGATTGCCGTAGCCGTCGCCCCTTGATGACCGAGATGCACCGCCGCCTGAGCTCGCCGTCGACGATGCTCCGGTGACCAAATGGTCACCCTGGAGTGTCCAACCTACTCCTTGCGATGCGTAGCACCCTTCTAGCCCCTTGCCCCGCTCTTCTACGCACTGAAACGCGATCCCGCGCGCAACCGAACTCCGGCGGCCACCTAAGTCATCGCCGGCGCTGATTCCGGCCACCCCGACCCCAGCTAACTCCACCAAGAGCTTCGGCTCGTCCCCAGCTCCACCTAGATGCCCTCCACGGCCCTTTTGGTCGTCGGAGTGGCCAAAACCACTCTCGCCGCCGCGTCGGGCTCGCCGGCGGCTAAACGCCGGCGCAGCTGACGTTGACTTTGACCACGGGTGGGCCCTGGTTGACTTCGATGTGTCACTGACAGGTGGGGCCCAGCCCTGTTAATTAACCCAGTTTAGTTTAATTAAATTCTAACTAAACTAATTACACTGACACGCGGGACCCACTGTCAGGTTTGACCGGACAGTGACCTGTTGACCTGCTGACGTCACTATGAGGTCATGCTGACGCAATAATTCCTTTCTGGAATTTAAATAAATCTTAAATGATTTAATAATTTCAGAAAATAGCTAAAACTTCAATAAATCATAGAAAATTAACCGTAACTCCAAATTAAATAATTTATATATGAAAAATTATCAGAAAAATTCAAGGAATCCATCTGTACCATTTTCGTGCATGTTAGAACAACTTATAGCTGCTGTATAGCACAAATCAATTAAATGGCATTTGAATAATCACATATGGAGTTTGAATTTGAATCTTGTATTCAAACCAACCTCATTTAATCTGTTGCTAGTTGCATTAGCTCAAAACACATTCATATTGCCATGTCATGAGCATGCATCATATTGTGCATTGCATTGATTGTATTTCTTCTTTGTTGCCGGTATCTGTTCCCTCCCGGTAGACGATGTTCCGACGTTGTGATCATTGACACTGATGAAGACTCAATGTTATCTTCAGAAGTGCCAGGCAAGCAAACCCCCCCTTGTTCATTCCGATACAATCCTACTCTCTCGCTCCTGCTCTCTTTTACTGCATTAGGACAACAACGATTCATCTGTTACTTGCTGCGGTAGCTGAACCCCTTTATCCTTTGCATGACCTGTCATTGCCACAGTAAATAGATGAAACCCACTAGCATGAGTAGGAGTTGTTTGAGCCCTGTTGTGCCTACTCATTCATGCTTGTTTGTCATGCCTGCTACTGCTTAGAGTTGAGTCAGGTCTGATTCATCGGGGATGAATCAGAGGTGTGTGAACATGTCCTACTGTGTGTGAGCTAAGTGTGTGAATACGATTTGGTAAAGGTAGCGGTGAGAGGCCATGTAGGAGTACATGGTGGGTTGTCTCATTGCAGCCGTCCTCAGGAACTGAGTTCTGTGTTTGTGATCCATGATTCAGCTACTACCACGCATTGGGCCCGAAACCAATGGACCCTCTCGGCTTCTTAATCACCCTTGTCCTCTGTCCAGGAGTTGCAAGTAGTTTCTGGTGTTTGTAGTATGCTGGAGGCCGTGGGCAGCGCTGACCGGAGGGGTGGGCTGTGATGCGGTAGGCACGTGGCACGGTGTACCGGGCGCCCGTTTGGTGTCTCGGGAACCCTGTTCACATCATTTGGGGCTGTGAGCGAAACTCCGGCCGGATCTCCTCATGGATGGAACCCGAATAGGCGATAAACCTGGACTAGAGACTTGAGTGTTTAGGTAGGCCGTGGCCGACACCCACGTTGGGCTTCCGCTTGAAGGTTGCCGAGTACATGTCGTGTAAACGGCGGTAAGTGGTGAGAGCGTGTGTGAAGAAGTACACCCCTGCAGGGTTAACATCATCTATTCGAATAGCCGTGTCCGCGGTAAAGGACTTCTGGGTTGCTTATATCAGTTCATAGACAAGTGAAAGTGGATACTCTAAAGTACGCAAGATAAGCGTGAGTGCTATGGACGACGTTCTCGTAGGGAGACGAGAGCGGATCCATAGTGGTGTATTGATATGGTGAATATGTGGACTCATGTGCGCCACCTCAAAAGAGTTACTTGCAGTTGTAGTTCAAGATAGCCACCGAGTCAAAGCTGGCTTGCTGCAGTTAAACCCCACCCCCCCTTTGTTGATAATGATGCATATGTAGTTAGTTCTGATGTAAGTCTTGCTGGGTACATTTGTACTCACGTTTGCCTATTTTATGTTTTTGCAGAGAGACTTCAGTCTCGCTAGTAGTTCCGCGTGGACTTCGACGTTTAGCTTGTTACCTCAGCTACGATCTTGTGCCCTCGGCAGGATCTGGTAGATAGTCAGGCTTCTCAGCCTTTTTCATTTATAGATGTCTGTACCCAGACATGATAAGCTTCCGCATGTGCTTTGACTTGTATGCTCTGATTGTTGGGTCATGAGACCCATGTTTGTAATATCTCGCTCCTCGGAGCCTATTGAATAAATTACTTGAGTCGTAGAGTCATGTTGTGATGCCATGTTGTATTTGCACATATCGAGCATATTGTGTGTATGTTATTGAAATGCCTGGTATGTGTGGGATCTGGCTATCTAGTTGTTATCCTTAGTAGCCTCTCTTACCGGGAAATGTCTCCTAGTGTTTCCACTGAGCCATGGTGGCTTGCTACTGCTCCGGAACACTTAGGCTGGCCGGCATGTGTCCTTCTTCGTTCCTGTGTCTGTCCCTTCGGGGAAATGTCACGCGATGAATACCGGAGTCCTGTTAGCCCACTACAGCCCAGTTCACCGGAGTCCTGCTAGCCCAGTGCTACAGCCTGGATTAACTCGCTGATGACCGACACGTTCGATGCTGGGTCATGGATGCCTGTCCCTGTAAGTTAGTGCCACTTTGGGTTTACGACTAGCCATGTCAGCCCGGGCTCCTTATCATATGGATGCTAGCGACACTGTCATATACGTGTGCCAAAAGGCGCAAACGGTCCCGGGCAAAGGTAAGGCGACACCCGTGGGAATACCGTGCGTGAGGCCGCAAAGTGATATGAGGTGTTACATGCTAGATCGATGTGGCATTGAGTCGGGGTCCTGACAGCGTTGGTATCAGAGCTTGACTGCCTGTAGGATTACCAAGCCAAACTGGTCGAATATCAGAGCTTGACTGCCTGTAGGATTACCAAGCCAAACTGGTCGAAGTTGAGTCTAGAAATTCTTAGTTATGTAAGGGAATTGATTGTGGGATGGAACGTAAGGCTCTTTTTACTCCTTATACCTTATGCCCTTCTGATCTGAGTCATCTTATCTTTTCTACGGGGTTAAGGAACTAGGCTATCTCTTCTTTCTATTAGGATCACGTGTTACTAATCAGTAGACTTATAGATTGTTGGATTTAAGTCTCAGTTCAGTTCCTACTACTTCCGTATGTTAATTGTCGATCTCGAAACCTTGATATTGTGCTTCTGAGTGGTTATGCCACCATATTTGTAGCATGTCTCAAATCTTTTGAGCATTTACAGCCGTTATGCTGTCCGAGTCACCCCAGGTTTCTGAATAGTCTGAAGCATTTGCAAAATCCCTTCCTCCCGTTCCGATGTTCCTTTGGGCCAGATTAACCACACTAATCGGTGAGTTGAGGTAAATTATTGCCTTGACATATATGTTGGAGCTATTATTATGACCCTAGGTGTTTTAGGGAGTCACCTAGTAATCTAGCCATGATCTGTGTTCCCGGTGTGAAGATTCTGGCCATCATTCTCGAAAGCATCTCGTGGTGCTACTTAGGAGTAGGTATTCTATTCCCGGGTTCTGAACCCGAGATTCACTCTATTTACTTCATGTTGATAGGGTTTGCTAGTTCCTTTAGGATATTAGTAACCTTTGCGATAGTCCTTGAAGTCCGTGGTATCTTCTTCTTCCAAATACCATGAACTACTTATGGCAGAAGTTCCTCGTTGAACTGAACGATCACAACCAGAGTGCTCACGATGAGTCCTCTATGCTATATTGTGACTCTGCCAGCTCAATTTTTTCTGCATGCGTTATCCGGAAGAATTATGTTGAACTTGGTTCGACATACTAATCTATGCATCCACAACTCAAAAAGTTATATGTTCCTTTGAGTTGTCCCTCTTTAGTTGTCTACTGACCTTCGTTTATCAATTGATAGTCAAGAGTATGCGTGCGTTCGTTTATCGATGCCTACTACTCTTGTGGTCCGTCAAGCCATTCTATCGCGGAATGACTAGGAGAAACAAACTCCAGTACCTCTTCCATATCTAGGATTGGGTCGAAACAATTGTACTCCGCAGATCAAAATGCCAATCCAGCTTTTGCTCTGTTCTACCTTGGAGTATTACCATCTTTTATATCGGGATTGTTATAGGAATTGCACACCATCCTATGAACTCTTGGTACAGTGATACTTCTTGCCATCATTGTTCATTCCTCGGTTCCTGTGTTATTGTAACCGGAATGCCGACAAATGAATCATGGCGTGTGAAATCAATACTGCTAGCAACTCTGTTGCTTGGTAGTTAAATGGACGATAACCTCATTCTTAGCGTGTTGATTATTGAATCGTCACCCTAAGACTGATTGTGCTACCTAGTCCTTGTTCTCGGTGCACTCCTCGATCGATGAGTTAGGATTATTTCAAATCTTCGCTCTATTGATCATATCATCTTGCCTCAAAAAGCAAGATTGTTCTCGAGCTTAGTAACATACCGGTGGTTCGTGATTTTTCGAATATCTTCTCGGAAGTATTACCAGGTTGTCCCCTGACTGCTATGTTGAGCTCGTGATCAAGTCGGTTTCTTGTGAACCACCCTTTCTCCAAGAATCTGTGTTGGATATCCCGGAGCTAGTTGGTTAAGCTAGACAACAACTTGGAGAATTGGAAGATAAAAGCTTGCCTAACTTAGTTCGTTCCAAAGGGATATTCTTGTGTAGTGTGTGTTGAAGAAAGATGATATCTTCATTGATTGGTCCCTGTGATCAGTTGCTGGACCTATTGTCTTATCAATCCTTTGATTTGAGTGTGGGCTATCGTCAAATCAAACCAGAACCAACGATATTCGTAATGTTGTCTTACTCGTGGTTGATCCCTCGAGCATACACCACTATATCTTTTGGGTCTGACCAATGCTATCACTTGTTCACTTAACTATGGAATCCCTTTTAAAAGGAAACCCAGATGAATTGTTGTTGAGCCCATCGACAACATCCTTGTCTCCTCCATGATTTTGTTGAACATTAAGCTAGTGTTGGAAACTTTAGAAAGCATTTCTTCATGCTAGCTCATGAAGCATATGTCGGATGTAAGAAGTGACTTTCTCTAATTCATGTGCATCTGATGCAAGTTGCCGCCGTGGATTTGAGAAAGTTAGTTTTGCTTCCTCTGGAATCATCCCAAGTCAGTCATACACATGTGCGAAGTATTCTGTGGTTTGGAGATTTGCAACCTTCATTCTATATGTATCCCTAGCACACCAAGCCACTGATTGATTTGTTCAAGGGAAAGGAGTTGCTGTGTAAATACTAGTTCGTGCACAAGATTCCTATATCCTCAATGATGGTTCCCTACCAGAACTCGGTAGTGTTTTATTGTAAGACTACCATGTGATCATGTTTTTCTGAGACAGCGTGTTCACACATGTGTAGCAGAACCAGCTCATGTTTTGGAGCTTGCTATCGTAGTTCATTTCCCGAGAATCTCGCAATGTTATCTCGTCGAATTGTGTTGCAAACTTTCATTTTTCTTCCTAGACTCGATGGGTCTGGAATATCCTGACACCAACCAGATCTGAATCTCGGGCAGATATAATGGTTGGAACATTTCCCAAAAACTATAATACTGGTCCCTCGATAACCGGTAAAGTGGATGTCATGACCAACACACCCAGTCGGAAGACCTATTATTGTAGTATCTTGATTGAAGAAGTTGGCCACCTTCCCATAAGGACTTCGTAGGATTTACTCCCTAGTTGTGCCTTATGATTTTTGTCTTCCGAAGTCCGACCTTTTACTTGATGTTCTAGATACCAAACCATTTCAATGAATGGGATACGCTAGCACATCAAGGAGAACATTAGAAGCGGAGTGCTAAATGTCTCTCGGTCGATCATCCAGATTTTATTCCCTTGGCCCCGCCAAGGTGAAATCTGAGAAGGTGTTATCTTCTTTCGCATTCGCATCGTCCATCAGTATTCATCATGGTAGCAAGTTGTGTTGCCAGGATCCTTGACACGGATATTGGTAAAATCTTGATGATTATGGAAATGCTCAAGTTCTTGAGAGCACGCACAAGCGTTAGGTGTTACCATCGACACTAACTAGGTTTGCTCTCAACTTCCTCGGTTATGCTATAACTTCTCAAACAGTGGATCCACTCTCTATTGTTGGGTTCTTCCCCAGTTACCAGAATCATTCCCAGCATTTGCATTTTGTTCCCAGCTTGCACCGCCAATGTGCCATTCTACCATGGGTCCCTTCCATTTCCGGTGGTAAGCAAATTCATCCATTACGTTGTCTTCAACAAGGTAATCCACATCATCCAAGTCCGAGTATGCCATTCTACCGACCCCCTCCAAACGATCGCTCGAGAATTGCCTTAGGCTGGTTTAAAGAGTCTCAATGATCTCTGAATCAAAGGTAATTCTTTTTGCCACTTAAGGGGATATATCTACGAGTCACCATCCCTAAGGTGTCTCGTTGTGGTATCATGGCAACTCAACTCCTCGCTACGTTGACAACCGTTCACCACCCTCTTAGGTGTGGAATTGTTGTCTACCTAGTGAACCCTTGTCATCTGCTTCACTCCATTCCTATGGGTGTGTGCTTCGTCTCTCAGCTCGAGAGATGTTGCTATGTCTCATTCCGTGGGTTAATCCTGAGTTGTTCGACCTTCGAGAAGAACAATTCTTTTAGGGTCTTTCCTTCCTCTCGTTGTCATGATAGTTGGAGTTCTCAGAGCAAGACTTCCAGACAAGATGATGATCGAATCAAGGTTCTTATGAAGTGCAACCTGGATCGTGAAGATTGTGCTAGTTTGGGTTCCCCCTTCACCTTACCCTACGCTTGAATCTCGGGACGAGATTTTTGTTTAGTGGGGGTGAGTTGTCACATCCCTGGTCCTGTTATGCACTAGGCCAGACCTCATGTGAGCATCATGTTTTAATTCAACTGAAATTTGAATTGAGGGATTTTCAAAGCCTCAGAAACCTTCTAAAAATGATCAACATTAAAATCTTCTCAAAGAAGTCCAAGAAAATGTTCCTCTTAGCCTCTGAAAATATTGCAAAGAGGTAAAACTCAAAACAATATTTTTGGTATCTCAGAGTTAATTATTTTGGGCCTTTGAATTAAATAAATAACTATTTGCATTGGATATATATTTGATATATAAATAATATATGTCCAATAATACTGGAACATTTTATGTGGTTTGGTATATTTTAGTTCTAGCCACATAACTATTTTCAGGATTTTATAAAATGGTTTAGTATTTTACTAAACTAAAACAACACAGAACAAAATAAATAAATAAAACAGAAATAGGAAAAGCAGAGAGGAGAGAAACCTTACCTGGCGCTCACCTGGTAGCCCAACCGGCCCAGCTCCTGTGCGGCCCAGCCCACCAGGCGTTCCCCCCCCTATCGTCTTCCTCCCCTCGCCCCGAAGCAGCTCGGTGGCGAGCGCTGGCGATGCCCCGGCCACCTCCTGCTTGCCGCCTTCCTCTCGTCGCCCTGGACCCCGTCCGCGACGCCACGCAACCCCCCGACCCTTCTCACTCTCCTCGCTCCTTCCCCCCCTCCTC
>NC_041391.1:276362391-276430900 GCF_002162155.2 Triticum dicoccoides
GCCGCCGTCCACTGCCACCACGGCCACCGGGCCTCCCTCGCTTCCCCGACTAGCCCACAAGCTCCGCCACTTCGTCCTCGACCCACCTCACCAAGCCTTGCCCCTCCAGAAGCCCCCGAACGGCCTCACCGAGCTCGTCTTCTACCTCGGACCTGCCGGCCATCACCGTCAAATTCGTCGGCTTCGGACCGTCCCTGACCTCGCCGAGGCTACCGCTGCACCCGCTGTGAGCTCCGCCACCGTTTCCCCCTCTTCCCCTCTTCGTTTGATTGCCGTAGCCGTCGCCCCCTTGATGACCGAGATGCACCACCGCCTGAGCTCGCCGTCGACGATGCTCCGGTGACCAAATGGTCACCCTGGAGTGTCCAACCTACTCCTCGCGATGCGTAGCACCCTTCTAGCCCCTTGCCCCGCTCTTCTACGCACTGAAACGCGATCTCGCGCGCAACCGAACTCCGGCGGCCACCTAAGTCGTCGCCGGCGCCGATTCCGGCCACCCCAACCCCAACTAACTCCACCAAGAGCTTCGGCTCGTCCCCAGCTCCACCTAGATGCCCTTCGCGGCCCTTTTGGTCGTCGGAGTGGCCAAAACCACTCTCGCCGCCGCGTCGGGCTCGCCGGCGGCTAAACGCCAGCGCAGCTGACGTTGACTTTGACCATGGGTGGGCCCTGGTTGACTCCGATGAGTCACTGACAGGTGGGGCCCAGCCCTATTAATTAACCCAGTTTAGTTTAATTAAATTCTAACTAAACTAATTACACTGACACGCGGGACCCACTGTCAGGTTTGACCGGACAGTGACCTGTTGACCTGCTGACGTCACTATGAGGTCATGCTGACGCAATAATTCCTTTCTGGAATTTAAATAAATCTTAAATGATTTAATAATTTCAGAAAATAGCTAAAACTTCAATAAATCATAGAAAATTAACCGTAACTCCAAATTAAATAATTTATATATGAAAAATTATCAGAAAAATTCAAGGAATCCATCTGTACCATTTTCATGCATGTTAGAACAACTTATAGCTGCTGTATAGCACAAATCAATTAAATGGCATTTGAATAATCACATATGGAGTTTGAATTTGAATCTTGTATTCAAACCAACCTCATTTAATCTGTTGCTAGTTCATTAGCTCAAAACACATTCATATTGCCATGTCATGAGCATGCATCATATTGTGCATTGCATTGATTGTATTTCTTCTTTGTTGCCGGTATCTGTTCCCTCCCGGTAGACGATGTTCCGACGTTGTGATCATTGACACTGATGAAGACTCAATGTTATCTTCAGAAGTGCCAGGCAAGCAAAACCCCCCTTGTTCATTCCGATACAATCCTACTCTCTCGCTCCTGCTCTCTTTTACTGCATTAGGACAACAACGATTCATCTGTTACTTGTTGCGGTAGCTGAACCCCTATATCCTTTGCATGACCTGTCATTGCCACAGTAAATAGATGAAACCCACTAGCATGAGTAGGAGTTGTTTGAGCCCTGTTGTGCCTACTCATTCATGCTTGTTTGTCATGCCTGCTACTGCTTAGAGTTGAGTCAGGTCTGATTCATCGGGGATGAATCAGAGGTGTGTGAACATGTCCTACTGTGTGTGAGCTAAGTGTGTGAATACGATTTGGTAAAGGTAGCGGTGAGAGGCCATGTAGGAGTACATGGTGGGTTGTCTCATTGCAGCCGTCCTCAGGAACTGAGTTCTGTGTTTGTGATCCATGATTCAGCTACTACCACGCATTGGGCCCGAAACCAATGGACCCTCTCGGCTTCTTAATCACCCTTGTCCTCTGTCCAGGAGTTGCAAGTAGTTTCTGGTGTTTGTAGTATGCTGGAGGCCGTGGGCAGCGCTGACCGGAGGGGTGGGCTGTGATGCGGTAGGCACGTGGCACGGTGTACCGGGCGCCCGTTTGGTGTCTCGGGAACCCTGTTCACATCGTTTGGGGCTGTGAGCGAAACTCCGGCCGGATCTCCTCATGGATGGAACCCGAATAGGCGATAAACCTGGACTAGAGACTTGAGTGTTTAGGTAGGCCGTGGCCGACACCCACGTTGGGCTTCCGCTTGAAGGTTGCCGAGTACATGTCGTGTAAACGGCGGTAAGTGGTGAGAGCGTGTGTGAAGAAGTACACCCCTGCAGGGTTAACATCATCTATTCGAATAGTCGTGTCCGCGGTAAAGGACTTCTGGGTTGCTTATATCAGTTCATAGACAAGTGAAAGTGGATACTCTAAAATACGCAAGATAAGCATGAGTGCTATGGACGGCGTTCTCGTAGGGAGACGAGAGCGGATCCATAGTGGTGTATTGATATGGTGAATATGTGGACTCGTGTGCGCCACCCAAAAGAGTTACTTGCAGTCGTAGTTCAAGATAGCCACCGAGTCAAAGCTGGCTTGCTGCAGTTAAACCCCACCCCCCCTTTGTTGATAATGATGCATATGTAGTTAGTTCTGATGTAAGTCTTGCTGGGTACATTTGTACTCACGTTTGCCTATTTTATGTTTTTGCAGAGAGACTTCAGTCTCGCTAGTAGTTCCGCGTGGACTTCGACGTTTAGCTTGTTACCTCAGCTACGATCTTGTGCCCTCGGCAGGATCTGGTAGATAGTCAGGCTTCTCAGCCTTTTTCATTTATAGATGTTTGTACCCAGACATGATAAGCTTCCGCATGTGCTTTGACTTGTATGCTCTGATTGTTGGGTCATGAGACCCATGTTTGTAATATCTCGCTCCTCGGAGCCTATTGAATAAATTACTTGAGTCGTAGAGTCATGTTGTGATGCCATGTTGTATTTTCACATATCGAGCATATTGTGTGTATGTTATTGAAATGCTTGGTATGTGTGGGATCTGGCTATCTAGTTGTTATCCTTAGTAGCCTCTCTTACCGGGAAATGTCTCCTAGTGTTTCCACTGAGCCATGGTGGCTTGCTACTGCTCCGGAACACTTAGGCTGGCCGGCATGTGTCCTTCTTCGTTCCTGTGTCTGTCCCTTCGGGGAAATGTCACGCGATGAATACCGGAGTCCTGTTAGCCCGCTACAGCCCGGTTCACCGGAGTCCTGCTAGCCCAGTGCTACAGCCTGGATTCACTCGCTGATGATCGACACGTTCGATGCTGGGTCATGGATGCCTGTCCCTGTAAGTTAGTGCCACTTTGGGTTTACGACTAGCCATGTCAGCCCGGGCTCCTTATCATATGGATGCTAGCGACACTGTCATATACGTGTGCCAAAAGGCGCAAACGGTCCCGGGCAAAGGTAAGGCGACACCCGTGGGAATACCGTGTGTGAGGCCGCAAAGTGATATGAGGTGTTACATGCTAGATCGATGTGGCATTGAGTCGGGGTCTTGACAATATGTTCAGATCCTTAATGCATATTATTACTCCTCTGATTATGAACATGAATATGCTTTGTGAGTAGTTACTTTTGTTCCTGAGGACATGGGTGAAGTCTTGCTATTAGTAGTCATGTGAATTTGGTATTCGTTTGATATTTTGATGAGATGTATGTTGTCTTTCCTCTAGTGGTGTTATGTGAACGTCGACTACATGACACTTCACCATTATTTGGGCCTAGAGGAAGGCATTGGGAAGTAATAAGTAGATGATGGGTTGCTAGAGTGACAGAATCTTAAACCCTAGTTTATGCGTTGCTTCGTTAGGGGCTGATTTGGATCCATATGTTTAATGTTGTGGTTAGGTTTACCTTAATACTTCTTTTGTAGTTGCGGATGCTTGCAATAGGGGTTAATCATAAGTGGGATGCTAGTCCAAGTAAGGGCAGAACCCAAGCACCGGGTCCACCCATATATCAAATTATCAAAGTACCGAACGCGAACCATATGAGCGTGATGAAAACTAGCTTGACGATAATTCCCATGTGTCCTCGGGAGCTCTTTTCTCATTATAAGAAATTGTCCAGGTTTATCCTTTGCTACAAAAGGATTGGGCCACCTTGCTGCACTTTATTTACTTTCATTGCTTGTTACTCGTTACAATTTATCTTATCACAAAACAATCTATTACCTACAATTTCAGTGCTTGCAGAGAAAACCTTACTGAAAAGTGCTTATCATTTCCTTCTGCTCCTCGTTGGGTTCGACACTCTTACTTATCGAAAGGACTATGATAGATCCCCTACACTTGTGGGTCATCAACCTCCAGAACTGCTGATAGGTTGAGTTGCTTGCAGAAAAGGAGAAAGCTGAATATGAAAGGTGGGACAAGGAGAAGGGTCAGGATGGTGCTGAGGGTTCTGGCAAGAAGCATGGCGGCCAAGGAGGTTGCCGCAGCAAAGATAATCAACAAGAGAGGCCCGCTCAGGGCCGTGATAAGAAGGAGGAAGATGATGATCATGATGAGGACGACGAGTCCGGCGAGCACGAGTTCTAGAAAGCTACGGAGGCCATGTGCGTCGACGGTGGTGCCTCACTGCACACCTCTCACCGCCAACTGAAGCAGTGGGCACATGAAGTCACTGCGGCGGAGCCATCGTTCGACACCCAGAGGCCCCTGAAGTGATCCAGCACGCCTATCATTTTTGACACCGAGGATCACCCTGACCGCACAACTGCGGTCGGGTGTTTTCCGTTGTTGGTTTCCCCAACAATACGCAACCTCAAGGTGACAAAAGTGCTAGTTGATGGTGGGGCCAGTCTGAACTTGATCTCTCCTGCCGTGATCAACAGGCTGCAAATCCCCGATGGAGATCTCGAGGAAACGGGCACGTTTCATGGGGTCAACCGAAGGAGGAGTCAGTCAAAGGGTAAGATCATGTTGCCTGTTACATTTGGGGGTGAGCTGAACTATAGGACGGAGAAGATCGTATTTTTATGTCACCAAGATCCCCTTGCCCTATAATGGGTCCTTGGCCGCCCAGCGCTGGCCAAGTTCATGGCGGCATCACATTACGCCTACGACATGTTGAAGATGCCCGGGCTAATGAGCATCATCACCATCCCCTCTGACAAGAAAGACGCGCTCATCTGCGCCGACCAACTCTACCAGGAGGCAGTTGCAGCGGCTGCCGACAAGGCACTTGCTCCTGCCGCTAAAGCATCGGGAGGGAAGAGAGCCGGCAAGGCCCCTTCCAGTGAGACCTCTTCCGGCAAGACCTCCTGGACCCACTCAGGCAAGCGCGCCTCTTCGGAGTGCTGCGCTCCCGTCGAGGGCGTGCCAGAGAGCTCCACCGGCAAGAGCAAGAAATCCAAGGCAGCACCACCTGAGACCAAGAAGGTGCCTGTCAAGGAGGATGGCACAGGCGGGGCTTTTACTATAAGCTCCACCCTCGATAGCAAATAGGAAAGCGCACTCGTCGCCTTCCTGCGGGCGAATGTTGATGTGTTTGCATGGCAAGCATTCGACATCCCCGGCGTTCCCAGGGAGGTGATTGAGCACCACCTTGCTGTTTGTCCCCATGTGCGGCCCGTCAAGCAGAAGGTCACAAAGAAAGCTTTGGAGCGACAAGAGTTTGTCATCAAAGAGATCAGGAAGTTGGAGGCAGCAGGCTTGGTAAGAGGAGTGCTCCACCCCACGTGGTTGGCCAATCCGGTGGTAGTGCATAAGGAAAATGGGATGTGGAGGTTGTGTATTGACTACACTGATATCAATAAGGCCTACCCAAAGGATCCTTTCCCCTTGCCACGCATTGACCAGATAGTGGACTCCACTGCCGGGTGTGACCTGTTGTCATTCCTCGACGCCTACTCACGATACCACCAGATCTTCATGATGAAGGAAGACGAGGAAAATACCACGTTCATCACCCCATGTGGTACGTACTGTTTTGTACGGATGCCTTTCGGGTTGAAAAGCGCTAGTTCTACATTTTCCCGAGCAGTCCAAATTGGTTTTGAGCCGCAGCTGCATAAGAATATGGAAGCTTATATGGATGATATAGTGGTCAAAACCAAGGACAAGGCTACGCTCGTGCAGGATCTGTAGGAGACATTTGCAAACCTACGCAAGATCAACCTCAAGCTCAATCCAGAGAAGTGCGTGTTCAGCGCCCCGTCCGGCAAGCTTCTTGGTTTCTTTGTGTCTCAACGCGAAATCGAAGCAAATCACAACAAGATCAAAGCGATTGAGCAGATTGAGGCGCCAAGATGGGTCAAGGACATTCGTAGGCTCGCCGGCTGCGTTGCTGCTCTAAGTAGGTTCATCTCCAAATCTGCTGAGCGCGCCCTCCCCTTTTTCAAAGTTTTGAAAAAGGCGGGTCCAATGAAATGGACTCTGGAGGTAGAGGCAGCGCTACAAGATCTGAAGAGGTACCTCTCCTCCACGCCAACATTGGTCGCGCCTAAGCCACAAGAGCCATTGCTGCTATATCTAGCGACAACGAATCAAGTGGTCAGTACTGTGCTAGTGGCACAAAGGGAACTTGGCGAAGAAACAGCGGCAGCGGCCGAGCCGTCGGATGATGGACCGGGGCATTCCCCAGCACGGCCTGATGCCGGCAAGGTGGGACCCCCGGAAAGGCCCGATCCTGGCAAGATAGAGTCTGTGCAAATAGGCGAAATTGAACAGAAGAAGAAGGTGGTGCAGCACCCGGTTTATTTTGTCAGTTCCCTCTTGCAGGGGGCTAGATCAAGATATTCTGGTATGCAAAAGCTACTTTTCGGCCTCCTCATGGCCTTGAGAAAGCTGCGCCACTATTTCCAAGCACGTGAGATCACCGTCTCACCCGCCTCCCTTTGCAATGAATCTTGCACAACCCAGATGCGACTGGGAGGGTTGTGGAGTGGGCATTGGAACTGTCGAGCTTTGGCCTCAAGTTTGAAAGTACTTCAACAATCAAGAGCTAAGACTTGGCAGAGTTCATAGCAGAATGGACCGCAACACCCGACGAAGAGATTCAAGAGACCACCCTTCCCGGCAAGGAGACGTGTCGCGATTGGATTATGTACTTTGATGGAGCTTTCTCGCCGCAAGGTGCTGGTGCCAGCGTGCTACTCGTCGCGCCCACCGGAGAGTGCCTCAAGTACGTAGTCCAGATGCACTTTCCCCGAGAAAAATCAACGAACAACACGATGGAGTACGAGGGATTGCTTGCCGGTCTCAGGATCGTGGCAGACCTCGGAATCAGGAAGCTCATCATCAGAGGTGATTCACAGCTCATCGTTAAGCAAGTTAACAAGGATTACCAAAGCCCGTTGATGGAGGCCTATGTGGATGAAATGAGGAAGTTGGAAGAGCGCTTGGAGAGACTGCAAGCAGAGCATATTCCCCGAGCAGAGAACAACATTGCCGACGACCTGTCAAAACGCGCTGCCCTCAAGTTGCCTGTGGAACCAGGTACCTTTGTGCTTCGGTTAACTCAGCCATCCATTGAGCCATCAGCAGGATAGAACAAGCGAAGGAAGGTAGGCCCTGGCAAGTACTTTCCTGTTGAGCTCCCAGGAGCCGCCGGCCAGGAAGTTGCCGGGTATCCCAAGCTTGTCGGGGAGCAGCAACCTCTGACAGGGCCCCAGGCCCTGACCATAGAGGCAGCCGCCCCTACGGCCGAAGATGAGCCTTTAGTCCTTGCCGTCGAGCCCCAGGCTCCGGCATGGGCGCAGCGCACCATCCGTTTCCTCCAAATGGGGGAACTCCCTAAGGAATAGGAAGAAGCAGAGAGTAGCCTGTCAGTCTAGCATGTACCAGTTTGTGGATGATACCCTATACAGAAGGAGACCAAACGGTGTGAAATTGAAGTGCATTCCTCAGGAGGACGGACTGAAGCTGTTGGTAGAGATACATGGAGGCATATGTGGCTCTCACATAGGATCAAGGGCCCTTGCCAGCAAGGTGTTCCAGCAAGGTTTCTTCTGGCCCACTACTCTCCAGGATGCAACTACACTAGTAACGAAGTGTGAAGCATGCCAGTTCCATTCAAAGAAGCTTCATCAACCAGCCCAAGCCCTTCAAACAATTCCTCTTTCCTGGCCCTTTTCGGTCTGGGGGCTCGACATACTGGGCCCCTTTCCCCGTGTTGTCGGGGGCTTTGAGTACTTGTACGTCGCGATCAACAAGCTCACAAAGTGGCCAGAAGTGGAACCGGTGAGAAAGGTGACAACACAATCAGCCGTCAAGTTCTTCAAGGGACTCGTCTGCCGTTCTGGTGTGCCGAATAGAGTCATCACCGACAACGGCACACAGTTCACAAGCCGCACCTTTATGCAGTATACTCAAGACCTAAGCGACAAGGTTTGTTTTGCTTCTGTTGCTCATCCCAGAAGAACAGCCAGGCTGAGAGGGCAAATGCAGAGGTGTTGCGGGGCCTCAAGACCAGGACTTTTGACAGGCTACACAAGTGTGGAAGGCGCTGGATTGATGAGTTGCCAACGGTTCTTTGGTCGATAAGAACGACACCAAATCAAGCCACCGGACAGACACCCTTTGCCCTGGTATACGGGGCAGAAGCAGTTCTCCCCATGGAACTCATATACGGGTCACCTCGAGTGCTCGCTTATGATGAGCTTGAGCAAGAGTAGTGTTGCGCCAAGATGATGCGACCCTCCTTGAGGAAGATTGTCTTCGGGCTGCTGTGCAAGCCGCTCGCTACCAGCAAGCCTTGCGCCGCTACCATAGCCGCAAGGTTCATGCCCGAAGCCTTGAGGAAGGCGACCTTGTTCTTCAGCGAGTTCAATCCGCCAAGAATTCCAACAAGTTGATGCCAAAGTGGGAAGACCCTTATCGGGTAATACGAGTCACTAGGCCCGGTGCAGTCCGCCTGGAGACCGAAGATGGTATCCCAGTGAGCAACTCCTGGAACATCGAACATCTTTGCAAGTTTTACCCATAAGGTGCAGTTGTCGGGCCCCCCGGCAGACCACTTTTTGTACAAGCCTCGCCGACAAGGCATGTAACCCTTTGTACAAAGCCAGGCGCAGACCCTGAGCAACAGATGAAGTACTAGCGCCCTACAAATTAGCATGCATGCTAGGTTGAGTCTCCCTCTCCGATAGGGTTGATAGTGCTTGGTGGCAACTAGAGGTTGAGTGCGTGTCTTTCTGTCTCTTCCAGTCCTTTTTGGTTCGCAAGCTGCACAGGTGCTTTTGCAGAACCGTTTGGAGGAAAGAAGACGGACCGACACCCCCGACCCTAGCAAGGGTTGCTGGGGGCTGCAGATTCAGATTAGTCTTTTCTTCCCCGCTATGCACTTCTGTATGAAACTTGAACATATGAAACTTCGTTCATTCCTATGCCACCGTGCTCCCTCCTACCTATGCCCAAAGTCCCTTTCAGGCCGGAATTTGGTTGTAGCTGCGGTGGAAGGGAAACAAATGAAGGGCCCGATCCTACTTTGCCCCTACTCCCTCCAAGGGCGTGGGTATAATCATGGTATAAAGCGGGAGGACGGCAAGGGTTGTTGCGGGGCGATGTTGTTTGCTTAAAAGAACAAGGACTCGCTCCTTAGTGTGGGCCTCGCTCACACACAAAAGAACCTGGCAAACACCCTTTTTCATTATTACGTTGATTAAACAAATACAATTCATACAGAACATAAACATGAGCAAGGGGTTACAAAGTCTAAATTCGACAAGTGCCCGCGGGCTTAAGATCTAAAAAAGACAAGATGCCCGTAATCCCTTTCTTGTCCCTCTCCTCAGGAAGCGGATCAGGATAGCAGGAGGGCGAAAGGAGTGCCTAGGCGAGGTACGAGCAGCAGATGGCACCAAGAGAACGTCCCAGTGGCCGCCCAGAAGAGGGCTGGTGATGATGGTGCCAAGGGAGAAGCCGAAAGATGAGGCAGCAAGCCGGCAATACGAGACAAAGGCGTCAATGCCATCGTACTCTGACTTGACGGCCCGCCACCCGCCTTCTTCGTCTTCACCGGCCTTATGGTGCTAGCAGCCAGAAGCAACGGCCCCGAGAAGTTCAGGGAGCTGGCTCGAGGAGCCGCCGCCAAGAACTACCCCCCGGCAAACCATTCTGCCGGGGAGAAGGCCAAGTGCATCCGGTGTCTTGTCGGACCCATCCCGGTTGTCCTTCCCACTGGTCCCCTCCTCGTCGCCGTCGCTCGAGGAGGAGCTCTCATCGTCGGTCAAGCTCTCCGCGCCGCACCCTAACCTGATTCTCGAGCGCCTGAAGACCTTGACGGAGAGCAGGTCACTCTGTACTAATTTGAAGTGGAGAACGTGCCCCTTCATCAAGCAGTGGGCACGTGCGAAGGTTTTCCAACCCCGATGAAGAAGCATTACATGAGGGACGGGGAACCTTGTGTTCACACACATGTCTCCATTGCAACACCCCTTCATGTGAAGCCTCAGCCTTGGCGGCTGGTCGATCTCCAGCACCCTCGTGAACGCCTCACGAAGATGAACACGGCTATGCGGCGGCTCGCACAATTGCAAGATGAACTCCAGTGATATGTCTCCGACATGGCCACTTGACGAAGCAGGAGGAGATGGTGGTGGAGACGGTGGCGTCGCGAGTGTCCCCCTTCCGCGCCCAGCTCTGCCTCGACCACCTCGCCGACCGCGACCCCGTCCGGCGCCTTCGCCTTGAGTGTCTGGCTCTTCCTTAACCGCCGCAGCTCTCTAGTGGGAGGAAGACCTGGTCGCCTCCGCAGAAGGACGGCCATGGCCATGCCCTCTCAGCATGGTAGTAGATGGAGAATGGGGAAGAAGGGAAGACACGACAGGATGCCTCTCCTCCTCCTCCTGGTCCCTTTTTTATAGCCAAGCAAAGAAGGCTGAAGACCGGCTCTACACCTCTGAAGAGCCCTTTCAAGTCTGGCTCATTAAAGCCATTGGTAACGAGCGACGTCATCGACTGCCCTCCTCCCGCCAATCAAAGGCACGTGGGTATCGGCCATGGCGTGCTTTCCCATACCCTGCACGCCCGCCACCTACCCCACACCATGCATGCAGCATACATGGCAAAAAAGACGGGCATGGTGGGAAATGTGGAACGGTGGTTCCAAGATTGGAAAGGGCGCAGAGGGTAAATGAGTAGCGTCCCTGTGATTTCCTCTTTTTTATGGGGAAGGCGCGGGCCGCCTCTTTACTATTCATCACAAGATGACACAAGCATGCTCCGGCCACTCCACGCACGACCCACACGTCATGTACTCAATGCGGATCGTGGGGAAGCACAACTGGTGAGGGAGTTACCACAGTTAAAACTCCGCCACACATGCCCGCGCACCATTCTGGGCTTGGCCCAACAACGCCTTGTGCTTGTGTGTGGCCCAGGCCCGGGGGCTCCTGTCGGTGTATAAAAGTAGGGGCCTTTACTATACCCCTTTACTTGTGCACGGGCAGTCATAGCCACGCCTGTGGCCGGGCTCGGTAGGGTAGAGGAAGGGAAGGTACAAGGCTGCCGAGGCAACACTCAAGCCAGAAGCATGAAGAGCAAAGGGGCAATGCAAATTCCCCCGGTAAGACCCTTGCCGGGGCGGCCTACATAGCCCCGGTAAGAGCCTTGCCGGGGGAACTTGCCCAATGCCAGCAAGGCCGCCACCCTTGAGCCTGAGAGTCCTAACACCATCGACAAACATCAAGACCAAGGCTTAGGGGCACCTGCGTGGTGGCATGCAGATCTTTGTGAAGATCAAAGGCCTGCAAATCTAGATGGGAACCAGAAGATGAAGACCCCCGGCGAGATCCTTGACGGGGAGATACGAAGGCCCCCGGCAAGATCCTTGACGGGACGGCCGCGAGACCCCGACAAGATCCTCACCGGGGACGCCCACAAGATCCTGGCAAGACCCTTGCCGGGGACATCTATGGGGCCACAACCAGGCCCACACCCACCAAGGTTTCGCTGTCCCACGGCCATTCTGACACAGCAACCAGCCTGCCAAACTAGGCACACACCTACGTGGAAGCAAGCAACCTCTAGGCCAACCAGCCAAGCACCTGCGTTGTGGCATGCAGATCTTCATGAAGACCCTGCCACCGCACCAGCGTAGCAGCCAGCCAGCCAGCATGGCGCTGCATGCCTCGTCAGCTTGGACGCGCGTCGAAGCAAGGTGAGGCGGCGACAGACGGGACGAGCTTCGTTACCGACCCCGATAAAGCAAGAGGACACATAGGAGGCGCATTAAATGAGTTTGTCCCACGATGCCAGGGATAGACTTGTACACTGTAGATACTTTCCGCCTCCTGTGTGACATTGTGGCGACCCCTTTAACATATAAAAGGAGGCACGAGGCGTACTGAGGGAGGATTCGGACTTTTTGGACTGGGCATGCACCGCAGCTAGTTCAAGAGCTCAGGAACACTAAATGCACACAAAGCAGGACTAGGGTTTTACGCATCGTTTGCGTCCTGAACCTGGGTAAAAATCCCTCCCCGCGTTGATCTTCTAGACCCGCTCTTTGCGTAGCTTCATGCCCCGCTAACCGTAGTAGGGATTCCCTGTGATCCCATAGGTGTCGTTCCTCAGCCCCGACAATTTCCCTCAGTGATGAGACCAAGGTTATCGAACTAGTAGGAGAACCACACAACACTACGTGAATGGCACCTGCACACAAATAACAAATACTCTCAACCCGACGTATTAAAGGGGTTGTTAATCCCTTTCGGGTAACGAGCCAGAAATTGGCAAGTAGACGGGATAAAAATTGTGATAGATTGGATAAATAGATCCTGCGGGAACGTGAGATAAAATAAATAAATAAAAATTGCAGCAAGGTATTTTTGTATTTTTGGATTAATAGATCTGAAAATAAAAGCAAATAAAAATAGATCGTGAAGGCAAATATAATAAAGAATAGACCCTGGGGCTTCTCTCGAGAAAAATAGCATATGGTGGGTAAACAAATTACGGTTGGGCAATTGATAGAACTTCAAATAATCATGACGATCCACGCAATGATCATTATATAGGCATCACATCCAAGATAGTAGACCGACTCCTGCCTGCATCTACTACTGTTACTCCACACATCGACCGCTATCCAGCATGCATCTAGTGTATTAAGTTCATGGAGAAACGGAGTAATCCAATAAGAACGATGACATGATGTAGACAAGATCTATTTATGTAGAAATAGACCCCATCTTGTTATCCTTAATAGCAAGGATACATACGTGTTGGTTCACCTTCTGTCACCGGGATCCAGCACCGTAAGATCGAACCCATCACAAAGCACCTCTTCCCATGGCAAGAAAAATCGATCTAGTTGGCCTAACTAAACCAAAGATTCGAAGAAGAAATACAAGGATATAAGCAATCATGCATATAAGAGATCAAAAGACTCAAATAACTTTCATGGATAAAAACATAGATCTGATCATAAACTCAAGGTTCATGGGATCCCAACAAACACACCGCAAAAAGAGTTACATCAAATACATCTCCAAGAGACCATTGTATTGAGAATCAAAAGATAGAGAGAGGAAGCCATCTAGCTACTAACTACGGACCCCGTAGGTCTACAATGAACTACTGATTCATCATCGGAGAGGCACCAACCCCTCCGTGATGGTGTCTAGATTGGATCTGGTGGTTCTGGAACTTGCGGCGGCTGGAATTGATTTTTGTCGACTCCCCTAGGGTTTCTGGAATATTAGGGTATTTATAGAGCAAAGAGGCGGTGCGGGAAGCCACCGAGGTGGGCACAACCCACCTAGGTGCGCCTAGGCCCCCAGGCACGCCCTGGTGGGTTGTGCTCCCCTTGGAGCACCCCTCAGGTACTTTCAGGGCCCATCTGGTGTCTTCTGGTCCAGAAAAAATCCACAAAAATTTTAGCTGTGTTTGGACTCTGTTTGGTATTGATTTCCTGCGATGTAAAAAACAAGCAGAAAACAGCAACTGGCACTGGGCACTATGTCAATAGGTTAGTCGCAAAAATGATATAAAGTTGCTATAAAATGATTGTAAAACATCCAAGAATAATATAACAGCATGGAACAACCAAAAATTATAGATACATTGCAGACGTATCCGCGTCCCCAAGCTTAATTCCTGCTCGTCCTCGAGTAGGTAAATGATAAAACAGAATTTTTGATGTGGGATGCTGCCTAACATGTTCATCACATATTATTTTCTTTGTAGCATGGACATTTGGACTTTTATATAATTCAAAGCAATAGTCTAGTTTTGACATGAGGATTTCAATACTTAACCATATCAACAAGCAACCATGTCTTACCAAATATCAACACTAAAGCAAGTTATCCCTAGCCCATTATGCTCAATCATTGATCCATTCATGAAACACACTCGCATATTAGCTACACCCAATGCTCAAGTACGATCATAATGCCTCTTAGTTGGTGCTTTATAAGAGAGGATGGAGACTCAAGTAAAAATAAAAATTGCTTACAGTAAAATAAAGGCCCTTCGCGGAGGGAAGTAGGGATTTGTAGAGGTGCCAGAGCTCAAAGCGAAAGAGATGGAGATAAAACATTTTGGGTGGCATGCTTTTCCTGTCAATGAAAATGATCGAGTAGTTCCCAATACTTTCCATGCTATATATATCATAGGCGGTTCCCAAACAGAAAATAAAGTTAATTCCTTTTTCAACCATACTTTCACTTTCTATGGCTAACCGTATCCATGTGTGCCTTCCATACCAACACTTTCCAAGGAATTTATTATTTGACAACATAAAGTAAATTCGTTTTTCATTTCGATACTGGGCATCCCTAATACCTTTGTCGTACTCTCATGCAATGACAAGTGAATAAACACTCATCTTGAGAATAACACATCTAGCATGGAAATATATTAGCCACTCCCTACCGTTTCATGAGCGGTACGAGAACACAAAAGAGAAATTATTTTGAAAATTAGAGATGGCACATACAAATTTTCTTGGAATGGCAAAAGAATACCGCATATAGGTAGGTATAGTGGACTCATATGGCAAAACTGGTTTAAAGGTTTTTGGATGCACAAGTAGTGATTATACTTAGTGCAAATGAAGGCTAGCAAAAGATTGAGAAGCATCCAACCAAGAAACGAAAAATCTCATAAGCGAGAATTAAGCATAACTAACACCGAATAATGCAACACAAGCAGGATGTAGTTTCATTACATAACTATTGACTTTCGTGCTTGCATAGGGAATCGCAAACCTTAACACTGATATTCTTACTAAAACATAATTACTCATCAACATGGCTCACATATTATATCATCATATCTCAAAACTATTACAAAGAATCAAGTTTATTTTGTCCAATGATATTCATGAAAGTTTTTATTATATCCTTCTTGGATATCTATCACTTTGTGACTAGTTTCATATGTTGCTTTTAATAGCTCAAACAAATATAAGTGAAGAACATGAGCATCATATTTCTTTCTCTTAAAATAATTTAAGTGAAGAAAGAGAGACTTTCTTAAAAAAATTACTAACTCTCGAATAAATCTAAGTGAAGCATGAGAGCATTTCTTCAAAAATACTAAAGCACACCATGCTGAAAAAGATATAAGTGAAGCACTAGAGCAATTCCATAGCTCATAAAGATTTAAGTGAAGCATAGAAAGCAATTCTAACAAGTCATAGCATAATTTGGCTCTCTCAAATAGGTGTGTCCAGCAAGGATTCATGAATTAAAATAAAAAGCAAAACAAGCAAAGACTCATATCATACAAGACGCTCCAAGCAAAACTCATAATATGTGACGAACAAAAATATAGCTCCGATTAAAATACCGATGATCGTTAGAAGAAAGATGGGATGCCACTCGGGAATCCCCAAGCTTAGATGCTTGATTCTCTTTGGATAATAGCTTGGGATGCCATGCGCATCCCCAAGCTTAGGCTCTCCTTACTCCTTATTCCTTCATCCATCGTAATATCATCCAAAACTTGAAAACTTCAATCACACAAAACTCAACAAAACCTACGTGAGATCCGTTAGTATAAGAAAGCAAATCGCTACTATAAGTACTGTTGCAAACCCATTCATATTTTATTTTTGCATTATATCTACCGTATTCCAACTTTTCTATGGCAAAAACACTTCAAAGGAAACCATAGAATCATCAAAACAAGCACACAACACAAAGAAAACAGAATCTGTCAAAAACAGAACAATCTGTAGCAATCTGGATATTTCGAATACTTCTCTAACTCCAAAAATTCTGAAAAATTAGGACAACGTGAGAATTTTGTATATTAATCTTATTCAAAAACAATCAGTATTTTATTACGCTTCTGTTAAAAATGTAAATTATTTTCGTGACCGCAAAAGTTTCTGTTTTTCACCAAGATCAAATCAACTATCACCCAACATGATCCCAAAGGCTTTGCCTGGCACAAACACTAACTAAAACACCAAAAACACAATCATAACAGTAGCATAATTTTGCAAACACTCAAAGCAGAAAGGAAAAGGCAAAAATAAATTTTATTCATTGGGTTGCCTCCTGTCGGTGTCAAAACCGGCGGATCTCGGGTAGGGGGTCCCGAACTGTGCGTCTAGGCGGATGGTAACAGGAGACAAGGGACACGATGTTTTTACCCAGGTTCGGGCCCTCTCGATGGAGGTAAAACCCTACTCCTGCTTGATTGATATTGATGATATGGGTAGTACAAGAGTAGATCTACCACGAGATCAAGGAGGCTAAACCCTAGAAGCTAGCCTATGGTATGATTGTTGTTCGTCCTACGGACTAAAACCCTCCTGTTTATATAGACACCAGAGAGGGCTAGGGTTACACAGAGTCGGTTACAATGGTAGGAGATCTACATATCCATATTGCCAAGCTTGCCTTCCACGCCAAGGAAAGTCCCATCCGGACACGGGACGAAGTCTTCAATCTTGTATCTTCATAGTCTTGGAGTCCGGCCAATGATGATAGTTCGGCTATCCGGACACCCCCCAATGCAGGACTCCCTTAGTAGCCCCTGAACCAGGCTTCAATGACGATGAGTCCGGCGCGCATGTTGTCTTCGGCATTGCAAGGCCGGTTCCTCCTCCGAATAATCCATAGAAGATTTTGAACACTAGGATAGTGTCCGGCTCTGCAAAATAAATTCCACATACCACCGTAGAGAGAATAATATTTACACAAGTTCAATCTGCTGACGTATTTCGTGGCATGACGTCACACCATGGCCAAGCCTTTACTCGAATCATTTTTATTGTCCCACCTCAGCGCGTTTAGCGAAGCGGTTTCCTTGGCACGTCTTGTCAAAGCAGAGATCGTGTCCCCTTATTCCGGGATTCTCATCAATACGGATGTGGGTAACCCAACCGCTCCATTGATTGCGGCGCTTGGGAGATAAGCGAGTTTTACCGGGCTGGTGGGGATGCATAGTTTTGCCCGCCCATATATAAGGGGATAAGGATCCACCTTTTCACCTACGCCTTCTTCCTCCTTTGCTTATCCATCTCCGCGCACTCGAGCTCCAGCGCCCAAGTCTGCACATCTCACCTCGACCTTCTCCAACCATGTCTGGAGTGGGAGGCAAGTGGATGGCCTCCTCCGTCACGGAGGGGCACATCAAAAAGCTGCGCAAAGCCCGTTACTTGTCTAGCGATATCGCGCACCGGCTCCTCGACGAGGGGAAGCTCATCCCCACCCCCGGGCCCCATGAGAGGGTAGTGTTCCTTCCCCATTTCCTCCGCGGACTGGGCTTCCCACTCCACCCCTTTGTCCGGGGGCTCATGTTCTACTATGGCCTGGATTTCCATGATTTGGCCCTGAATTTTATCCTCAACATCTCGACGTTTATCGTCGTGTGCGAGGCTTTCCTCTGCATCCAGCCCCACTTCGGTTTATGGCAAAAGACCTTCAACGTCAAGCCGAAGGTAGTGGGCGGCAGCCAAGCGGACTGCGGAGATGCCATGGTGGGCAAGATGCCCAACGTCACCTGGCTCGAGGGCGCCTTCGTGGAAACCATCAAAGGGTGGCAATCGGGGTGGTTCTACATCATCGAGCCGCGTGACCCTGAATGGGCAGCGGCCCCCGAATTCAGATCTGGCATCCCCACGCGGCTCACCTCCTGGAAAGAGAAGGGCCTGTTGTGGGGCGATTTGGAGGAGCTGACCGGACTCCAATCATGTCTCCAAACCCTGGTGAACAAGAAGCTCAAGCTTGTCAACGTGGTCCAGGTCATGCTCATCCGCCGGATTCTCCCGTGCCAACAGCGGGATTTCAACCTGTGGGAGTTCGATCCGGCACAGCACCAGACCTTGAGCAGGCTCTTCGACACTACGTACGAAGAGGCCTAGAGGGTGCTGTTCAAGGGCGCCGAGGCTCCCGCATCCGCTACCGAAGATCGCGGATTCAGCTCGCAGCGTCAGGCTGTCTAGGTAAGCTATATTATCCTTTCAGGACACTTGCTTTCCATAGTTTGACTCTATGTGGGATTTAAACTCCCAATACCTTTAACAGGCCTGGCAGAAGACGTCCGGACAGGTTAACTGTCCGGCTCCCCTTCCAGAAGACCCAGCGGATGCCCGTTTGATAGGGCTGCTGGTCCTGGCGCCTTACGTGGTGCCGGAGAAGAAGGCCAAGAAGAAGGCCACGGGAACCCGGAGGAGTTCCCGGCGCCAGGTGTTATCGGACTCATCGTCCGATGACTCCGAGGCGGACTCCTCCCACGAAGACGAGGAGGAGAAGAAAGAGGCCTCTCCCCCAGCGGGGGCAGAGAAGAAGAGGAAGGCTTCCCCAACAGGGGAGGCCGAAGGGTCCAAGAAAGGAAGGACCCTTCCCCCGGACTGTTCCACCAACGCCGACGACAACAACGAGGAGTGGACCTCGAGGGCCAGGCCCCTGGCGAGATCGTCAGTGTCCGGACTCCTGAATAACTCATAATTTTTCTTTTTGTCGCATAGTGTCTTCTAACGCTGCATACAACCCTGTAGTCCGCCCAAGGACGATCTCCCCGCTTCGTCGAGCGGGTCCTTGGGTTCGTCGGATGTAAATAGCGCTTCACTTTCGACCGCCTCCTCCCCCCGTGATGCAGACGATGCCAAGGTGGGGTCCCAGAAGGGGACCAGCTAGGAGGAGGAGGCCCCGGAGGTGCCGTAGGGCAACCTCCCGGACTTTGGACCGGACTCCGCACCGGAACCTTTAGTGGTGCCGGAGTCCGGCGGGCGGCCCCTTCATAAGAAGGGCAAGACTGTGACGCCGGTGACCTCCGTCCAACCGGAGGCGCCGGATAATTTGCTGGACACGCTCAACGGTGCCTCCATCGACGAGGAGCACCGCACTGTTATGAGTGCGGTGATTCAGAAAGTTCGGTCCGCCAAGAGCGGGCTGACCGAAGCCTGCACCAGCCTTCTAACAGGCTTTGAGGTAAGGGTTTTAAGATATGTAAAATAGTACCGCATAGACAGTAGCCCCTGATGCTCAGTTCGGTGTTCGGAAAGAAAAGCTGAACTGAGGATCTAAAAAGATATACACAGGAGTCTAACACAAATATGTCAATATGGGAATGCAGGCTGCACTGCTGACCTCTGCCGCACTGACTGCGGAGGTCAATTCCTTGAAGCAGAGCCTCGAGCGGTCCGAGATCGAGCTCGGCCGTGCCAAGAAGCAGCTCGAGGACAAGGAAGGTAAGTAACACCTTATTAAAGTTGTACCTTATAGAAAAGGATTTTGGTTGCGAAAAATGACAGGAATAACTTGGGTACTCCAGGGGCTACGAACGAGGTGGCGACCCTGAAGGAGGCGGTGTCCGCGGCCGAACGCAATGCGGCCGCGGAACGCACCAAGCGAGAGAAGCAGGAGGCGCGGGTGGCGGAGGTGCGGCAAGAGCTCCAGGCTCTCGTGGAAAAACACGAGAGTTTGGAGCGTGACTCGAGGACTCGGGAGTCCGAGCTCGCCTCGGCTCTTGAGAGTGCCAAAGCCGCTAAGGCCAAAGCCCAGAAGGCCCTTCAGGAAATTGAGGCAGTAAAGAAGATAGCGGCGGGTAAGGCATTCTTCATGCAAAGCAAGCATGTAAAAGTGAATTACTTGTTACTTACCCGAATTCGGAGCTCTCTAGGAGCGTTCGCAGATCTGCCCCATAGCCTGTCCGATGCTGCCGCATTCTACAGAGCCGAGGAGGGGAGCTCGACAGAAAAAGGTGTTCTGATCTCAGTATGCTGAGGCCGGACATCCGGTGCCCCCGAGCGACCAGCTGAAGCAGCTGGTCGAGCTCCACAAGGTGGCCGAACAGGCCATGAAGGGCCTCATAGTTCGGCTGTGGCCCAAAGAAGCCATGCCTGGGAGCTACTTCGGTCTGGTGTGGCGGCTGGTGGACGCCTGTCCGTGGGTTGACGTCATCAAGCATTCTGCATGCATTGAAGGTGCCCGTCAGGCCGTTGCCCGCGCTAAGGTGCACTGGGGCAAGATGGACGCCGAGAAGCTTGTGACGGACACGCCACCGTCGGGCAAGGAGTATCGCACGCCCGAGATGTATATAAGGGTGTCCTGAAGGGTGCCCGCATTATTGCGGGTGAGTGCTCCAAAGATGTAATTTTTGAGTAGACTCGCGTTTTGTTATCCCATGCGCTGAAAACTTTGTTCATATGCACGAAGTAACACTTGTTAATTTAAAATATTACCTTCTGTGCGGCCATTTATCAAATCTGAGAGATGGCAAGTTGTTGACTTCAGCCCCCATGCCACGAGTGCTGGGGTGTTCGGGATAAACTTGAGCGCTCTTGTTCCCATTTTTGGGTCCTTCTAGGGAGGCGCTCAACACAACGAATGAGGCAACCGGACTTATAATGCTTGAACACTCTCACTTAGCCATAGAATTCTATAATTTTAAATTTCGGCGAAGCCCCTAGTGTTCGGAAGGCCGAATTCGGGGCGCTATCCATGCCTGGGCCGGACAAAGCCGGTTCCTCACTCTAAGCGGCATAAGTCTTTAGGGACTCGAAAAAAACTCTCGAACAGCGACCGGCTCTTGCCCCATCATGACAGTCAGTTTTAGCTTTCTCCACTGAGGTGCTCACCCAGCTCAACTGGGGCACAATTGAGTAGTTCTCCCAGCGCTACCTTAGCCGATATAACGGAACGTAAGGTACCAAAACATGGGAGCCGGGCAAACCCAACTATTGACCCAAGACATGATTCGGAGCCGATGCATATAATGCTATAAGTTCGGGGTGCCGCACTTGTGAAAGTGTTCGGACTTATCACACCATAATTTGGGGAAATTAATCCATTGGTGTATTTAGCCGTACCAAAGCGTACGGATACAACATGTCATAAGTGAACATATATATAAAAAGGAATGAATGATTAAGCAAAAAATGATGCATTGTTTATTCGAAAAATACTGCAATGAATGTAGAACGATACAAATAGTGCGATAAGCAAGGGGTGGGACTATTTAACATGCCCTCCTCCAGGGGTATGCTGCGGAATGATGTATAAAACAGGTATAATGCTTGTAATGGAGACCACCTGGATACTCGTCGTAGCTTTTCTGCTTCCCTGGCTATTGCATCGTGAGTTCGGCAGGTCTACTGCCGGGCAGGGCTTCCGGGAAACAGAGTCCTGAGGATAAAAAGAAAAAAAAGAAAGAAAAGGATGACACATTTGGGAGCCCCTGGTGTGGTTGAGCCGCACTCTGGGGCTGCCGTGGTCGTGCCCCTCCCCCTATGCCCATGGTATCTCCAGAGCATAGTGATGTACGCGTAGTACTGGTCTTGCAATTTTGCGAGGGCTGGGGTTGGGGCCGCATTGCTACGCATGCTCGGAACGTGCCAGGTGGTCTTGTTGTAGGTTACTCCGGGCGCGCTTGACGGTGTCCGGTCGCTTAACAGCCGGGCTCGAGAACTGCCTTAAGAGGCTACTCTGTACTTCCGCCGCGAGAGCCGCTGTATGCTCCTCCGTTCGGAGAGAGTGTTCAGTGTTTCCGTTGACCGTGATGACTCCTTGAGGGCCTGGCATCTTGAGCTTGAGGTATGCGTAGTGCGGCACCGCATTGAACTTTGCAAACGCAGTTCATCCGAGCAGTGCATGATAGCTGCTGCGGAACGGAACTATGTCGAAGATTAACTCCTCGCTTCGGAAGTTATCCGGGGATCCGAAGACCACTTCAAGTGTAACTGAGCCTATACAATTGGCCTCTACACCTGGTATGACGCCTTTGAAGGTCGTCTTTGTGGGTTTAATCCTTGAGGGGTCTATGCTCATCTTGCACACTGTATCCTGATACAGCAGGTTCAGGCTGCTGCCACCGTCCATCAGGACTCTAGTGAGGTGAAATCCGTCGACGATTGGGTCAAAACCAATGCGGCATATCCGCCATGGCAGATGCTAGTGGGATGGTCCCTTCGATCAAAAGTGATCGGACAGGAGGACCATGGATTGAACTTTGGGGCGACTGGCTCCATCGCGTATAAGTCCCTGAGCGCACGCTTCCGCTCCCTTTTGGGTATGTGGGTTGCGTATATCATGTTCACCGTCCGCACTTGTGGGGGGAAACCCTTCTGTCCTCCATTGTTCGGCGGCCGGGTCTCTTCCTCGTCATCACTATGCAGCCCCTTGTCATTGTTTTTGGCAATTAACTTGCCTGCCTGCTTGAACACCCAACAATCCCTATTGGTGTGATTATCTGGCTTTTCGGGGGTGCCGTGTATCTGGCACGAGCGATCGAGTATCCGGTCCAAATTGGACAGGCCCGGAGTAGTTCTTTTGAATGGCTTTTTCCGCTGACCGGGTTTACAGCCTCTGAATCCAGCGTTGACTGTTGTATCTTCAGTATTGTCGTCGTTAATGCGGCGCTTGTGCTTATTGCGACTCGAACTGCCATTGCTGTCCTTGGTATCCGGACTACCCGAATTTTTGGTGAGGTTGTTACTGCGGGCTAGCCAGCTGTCCTCTCCCGCACAGAAGCGGGTCATTACTGATGTGAGGGCTGCCATGGATTTCGGCTTTTCCTGTCCTAGGTGCCGGGCAAGCCACTCGTCGCGGATGTTATGTTTGAAGGCTGCAAGGGCCACTGCATCCGGACAGTCGACGATTTGATTTTTCTTGGTTAAGAACTGCGTCCAGAATTGTCTGGCCGATTCATCTGGCTGCTGAATTATGTGGCTTAGGTCATCGGCGTCTGGTGGTCGCACATACGTGCCCTGGAAGTTATCAAGGAATGCAGCTTCCAGGTCCTCCCAACACCCAATTGATTCTGCTGGCAAGCTGTTGAGCCAATGCCGAGCTGGTCCTTTAAGCTTGAGTGGGAGGTATTTGATGGCGTGAAGATCATCACCGCGGGCCATGTGGATATGAAGGAGATAATCTTTGATCCAAACCGCAAGATCTGTCGTGCCGTCGTAGGATTCAATGTTTACGGGTTTGAAACCTTCGGGGATTTGATGATCCATTACTTCATCTATGAAGCATAGTGGGTTTGCGGCGCCTCTGTATTGGGCTATATCACGACGCAGCTCAAACGAGCTTTGTCTACTGTGTTTGGCTCGGCCGGGATTGCTGTATCCGGCATGACGGTTGTCGTCGCGTATCGTGGGGCGCCCACGCGATCCGTAGATCGATCTTGATTATCTTGCCTTATCCTCCAATATGTCCCGCAAGTCCGGTGCGTTCTCCCGTGACTTTGTACTTTTCGAGCGACGCCGGGGTATGGCTTTAGTGGAGGGCCTGGAGGCCTCTCTATCGCGGCCACGAGGTGGCCGGTCGGCCGTATTGTGCACTGGTGATGTAGGTTTATGTGCTTCCTCCTCTAATCGGGGTAGCAGCTTGCGTTTGGGGTAGCTTTTGGAGGGGCGTTCGAGTTCATACTCTTCGGCCGCAAGGACTTCAGTCCATCTGTCGGCTAGCAAATCTTGGTTAGCTCTAAGTTGTTGCTGCTTTTTCTTTAGGCTGCTTGTCGTGGCCATAAGCCTGCGTTTAAAATGCTCTTGTTCGACAGGATCCTCAGGCACGACAAATTCGTCGCCGTCGAGGCTTGCCTCGTCTTCAGAGGGAGGCATGTAATTATCGTCCTCTACCTCTTTGTCTGCCGCTCTCTCACGAGGGCTGGCTTCTCCATCCTCCTGTGCTGAATCTTGCTGGAGGGGGTTGTCTTCGGCACTGTCCAGGGTGTTACTATCTCCGGTGCAGGAATCTTCATTTCTGCATGGCGGGATTTAGAGCGGCGCCGCTGACGCTGGCGCTTAGGCTGTTTCTTAGAGGGGTCATCCTCCGTTGTTCCGTTGCCATTCCCATCCTTTGGGATGTCCACCATGTATATGTCGTATGACGAGGTGGCTTTCCAGTGCCCCGTAGGTGCTGGTTCTTGGTCGTCTCCGGCATCATCGTCCATACCGTCGATGTCTTCGGAGTCGAAGTCTAGCATGTCGGTTAAGTCGTCGACAGTGGCTACAAAGTGGGTGGTGGGTGGGCTTTGAATTTCTTCGTTTTCCGCATCCCAACCGTCCTGACCGTAATCCGGACAGGGCTCTCCTGATAAAGAGAGATACTTTAGCGAATTTAAGATGTCACCAAAAGGCGAGTGCTGAAAGATGTCCGCAGCGGTGAACTCCATGATCGGCGCCCAATCGGATTCGATTGGAAGGGGCGCGGGAGGTTTGGAGTCTGGCAAGGAGTCCGGCACCTCGGAGTCACGAGCTTCACAAGGGACAGGGTCTATATTCGGCTCCATCGCCGTAGAGGTAGCAGCCCCCAAGGCGGTGTCTAGCCACCCATCCTCGATCGGCTCAGTCGGCTCCGAGTTAAGGGTCAGAGCAGACTCTTGTGCGGCCTCCAGAGCACTGTCCGGCAGCAGAGCTAAATCATGCCCATCGTGACAGTGCGGCGTGCTCAGCTGTGGCTCAAATCCGTCGAAGATCAAGTCTCTGCAGATGTCGGCCGTGTAGTTCAAACTTCCAAATCTGACCTGATGGCCAGAGGCGTAGCTTCCGATCTACTCTAGATGGCCAACCGAATTGGCCTGCAGTGCGAAGCCGCCGGATACGAAGATCTGTCCGGGGAGAAAAGTCTCACCCTGGACCGCGTTGTTGTTGATGATCGAAGGAGCCATCGGGCCTATGGGTGACGACACAGAGGAACTCTCAATGAAAGCACCAATGTCGGTGTCAAAACCGGCGGATCTCGGGTAGGGGGTCCCGAACTGTGCGTCTAGGCGGATGGTAATAGGAGACAAGGGACACGATGTTTTTACCCAGGTTCGGGCCCTCTCGATGGAGGTAAAACCCTACTCCTGCTTGATTGATATTGATGATATGGGTAGTACAAGAGTAGATCTACCACGAGATCAAGGAGGCTAAACCCTAGAAGCTAGCCTATGGTATGATTGTTGTTCGTCCTACGGACTAAAACCCTCCGGTTTATATAGACACAAGAGAGGGCTAGGGTTACATAGAGTCGGTTACAATGGTAGGAGATCTACATATGCGTATCGCCAAGCTTGCCTTCCACGCCAAGGAAAGTCCCATCCGGACACGGGACGAAGTCTTCAATCTTGTATCTTCATAGTCTTGGAGTCCGGCCAATGATGATAGTTCGGCTATCCGGACACCCCCTAGTCCAGGACTCCCTCACCTCCCAACAAGCGCTATCGTTTTACGCCCCTAGCTAGGCATAATGCGAAGGATCTAGTATTGTCATCTTTGTTTCTACATCCATACGATGCCCTCATGATTGATTCATATGGTGGCTTAATTCTAGTTCTATGGAAGTGTTCCATACCCTTCCTTAGTGGAAATTGAAATTTAATATTGCCTTCTTTCGTATCAATCACGACACCAATAGTACGTAAAAATGGTCTACCAAGAATTATTGGACAAGACGGATTGCAATCAATATCAAGAACAATAAAATCTATGGGCACATAATTCCTATTAGCAAGAATAAGAGCATCATTAATTCTTCCCATAGGCTTTTTAATAGTGGAATCCGCAAGTGCAAATTTAAAGAACATTCTTCAATATCGGTAAGACCAAGCACATCACATAAAGATTTCGGAATTGTAGAAACACTTGTACCCAAGTCACATTAACCAAAACACTCATAATTTTTAATCTTGACTTTGATGGTAGGTTCCCATTCAACATGCAATTTTCTAGTAATTGAAACCTCTAATTCCAACTTTTCTTCCAAAGCTTTCATCATAGCATCAACAATATGTTTAGTAAAAGCTTTATTTTGTTCATAAGCATGGGGCGAATTTATCATGGATTGCAACAAAGAAATGCAATCAATCAAAGAGCAACTATCATAATTAAAGTCTTTCTAATCTAAAAGAGTGGGCACATCACTAGTTAAAGTTTTGACCTCTTCAAACCCACTTCTATCAATTTTCTCAACAGGATTTTCACCCTCCGGATTATTGGGACGCCTTCTAGCTAAAGTTGACTCTTATTCAGTCCCTTTATTATCAATCTTAATTTTAATAAACAAAGAATCAATAGAAGAAACACCAATCATTTTAAGATCTTCATCACTTTTATGAAAACAATCACTAGAAAACACTTTTTCTAAAAATTCTCTTCTAGCTATAAGCATAGAGGTTCTTTTCTTAATTTCATCCATAGAAACATAAAGAGCCTTAATTGATTCCTCAACCTTAGGCACAAAATTTTCATCTTGAGATTTTCTACATCATGAGAAATTCTATCAGTACTTCTAGACATATCATCAATCTTATTCAATTTTTCTTCTATTGTAGCATTGAAAACCTTTTGAGTATTGATAAATTCTTTAATATTATTCTCAAGATCAGAGGTGTTCCTATTATTATTATAAGAAGGATTACCATAGGAATTACCATAATTATTAGAGGAATTACTAGGAAAAGGCCTAGGATTAAAATTACCTCTATAAGCATTGTTATTGAAATTGTTTCGCGAGATAAAATTCACATCTATGGCATCACTATTTTGCTCAATCAAAGTAGAAAAAGGCACATCATTAAAATCAATAGGAGCACTTTTGTTAGCAACCAATTTCATAAGAGCATCAACTTTTTCATTCAAAGAAGAAATTTCTTCAATTGAATTAACTTTTTTACTAGTAGGAGCTCTTTCGGTATGCCATTGTGAATAATTTGCCATGATATTATCAAGCAATTTGGTGGCTTCACCCAAAGTAATTTCAATAAAAGTACCACCCGCGGTGGAGTCCAAAAGATTTCGAGAAACAATATTCAACCCCGCATAATATTTTTGTATGATCATCCAAAGATTTAAGCCATGAGTTGGGCAATTCCTTAGCATCAATTTCATTCTTTCACAAGATTGCGCAACATGTTCATGCTCAAGTTGCTTAAAATTCATGATTTGTGTCCTAAGGGAAATAATTTTCCCGGGCAGAAAATACTTAGTAATAAAAGCATCTTTGCACTTATCCCAAGAATCGATACTACTGAGGCAAAGAAGAAAACCAATTTTTTGCGCGATCTCGCAAAGAAAACGGGAATAATTTCAACTTCACAATATCATTGTCCACATCTTTTTTCTTTTGCATATCGCATAATTCCACGAATGTGTTAAAATGGGACGCGGCATCCTCATTAGGAGTACCGGAAAATTGATCTTTCGTAACAAGATTTAGCAAAGCGACATTAATATCACAAGACTCTGCACTAGTGGCGGGAGGAGCAATCGGAGTGCTAATAAAATCATTGTTCTTGGTATTGTAGAAATCACACAACTTGGTGTTCTCTTGAGTCATTGTGACTACGCAACAAGATTGCACTCAAAAACAGATCTGACGAGAAAATGACGAACGAAAAAGAGGGCGAATAAAACGGCAAATTTTTGTGAAGTGGGGGAGAAGAAAACGAGAGGCAAATGGCAAATAATGTAAATTGCAAGTAGATGAGATTTATGATAAGGAACCTGGTACATGTTGATGATGTCTCCCCGGCAACGGCACCAGAAATTCCTTTTGATGCGGCTTGAACTATGTCGGTATTTCCCCAAAGAGGAAGGGATGATCAGCACAGCTACGGTAGGTATTTCCCTCAGTGATGAGACCAAGGTTATCGAACCAGTAGGAGAACCACACAATACTACATGAATGGCACCTGCACACAGATAACAAATACTCGCAACCCGACGTATTAAAGAGGTTGTCAATCCCTTTCAGGTAACAGCACCAGAAATTGGCAAGTAGAGGAGATAAAAATTGTGATCGATTGGATAAATAGATCTCACGGGAACGCAAGATAAAATAAATAAATAAAAATTGCAGCAAGGTATTTTTGTATTTTTGGATTAATAGATCTGAAAATAAAAGCAAATAAAAATAGATCGCGAAGGCAAATCTTCTATATCTAAATAAGAGCCCCCCACTACCTGCTTTTCTTGGATTCTCATGCAGCCACGTCACCTGAATTATTATTAGCCATTCGATCAAGTATGAACGCAATTAACTGTCGTGCGCTAACTCTCGCTGCCTTCCCCGACTTCCATCGCTTGGGCTTTACAAAGCCACGTACTAACAGCACGTGGGTTGCCCGAGCTGCATGTGGGTTGTGTTTGCGCACATGGGGCCCGATTCAATGTTAGTATGTTATGCATGTGGGCTGTATAGCCCATGGGGGTCAACCACGGCACTAGGTCATCTTCTCCGCTATGACTTTCTTGAAAAATAAAACTTTTCCGCTATGAATCATCATCGTCATTATCTCTTCTGATGTCGCGGGCTCGCGGCCGAATCTCTCCCTGGCGCAAATGCACATGAAACCGGAACATTCATCGTGCCTCATTAATTCGCCCTCTGTTACCCAAAGAAGAGGCTACGTTAAACGGCACGGCCACAGCCTTCGCGTCTACAAACCTGTCTCTGCTACCATCTTCTCGCACCATCGATGCTCTTCCTCTGTCCGAATGCCACTATGGGAGCGGGTCGCGACGCGATTCCATTGTCGAGCACCCACATCATCGTGGAAGACATGTCATTGTGTACCCCATTTCTCTGCTTCGAATCTCCTGCCGCACGCCAGCCGATTTTCCTCGCCTCGCCTGCCTGGCCTCCGGTGTCTCTTTGATGGTGGGAACACAAGATGGATTATCGTTCCGTTGCGGGATACCCAGAATCCCGGATCGTCGAAGAAGGGCACAACAGCTGTGGCTTTGGAACGTCTTTGCTATGCCCCTGCGGTTGCCGCCGGTGACGAGGAATCCAACTCAATCAGCAAACATGGCTTCCAATGGTACTCCACGTTTGGGGCTAGCGCATCAGCTCTGTGTGGTAGGTCGTTCTGATTTTGCCTTTCCGGTCACTTCCCAGTCCCTACTCTGTAATCTGCAACATTTGCTCATCCGCTCCACACACGTTCAACACTCTCTGGTCTAGGCTTATAAGCTCCATGTGCTCCCATATGGACTTCATGAAGATGCTCTTTTACTTGGACATAAGGTACCAGATATCATTTTAGATTGTTAATGAAATTTTGATTTACTTTTTCCCATTCGTCCCAGAAAAGTGCTTGATTGATAATATATGTCTCTGAATTTCTTATGCCTTTTCAGCAGTGGAGATCTCTTTCACTTGGACATAAGGCAACATATATCATTCTAGATTATACAGTGTGATTTTGATTTATACCCCGGTCATGCCTTGGCAAAATTAATTATTGTGGTTAATTGTATTGATTCAAAGTTTGTAACCAAAGTTTTTTTATGGATAAAAGAAAACTTTCACATTGACAAGCTGATTTTTCATATGGAGTGCTAGGGATCATATGGAGTGCTAGGGATCAGTAGAAATTGTAACACCAAGCCACATATCATAAGTTTTGTTTATGTGGATTCTCAGTGTTATTTCCTTTGTATATGAGACTTATGTACGGGATTCTTTTTGCACCTGCGGTAGTCCACGGGGCACCTAGAAAATGTTTCTTTATATTTTATAATTGTTTTATCTTTAATTCTATGAATATGTATTTACGCATTTTGTCCCGCAGCAACGCGCGGGCATCATCTAGTATAATAAAGAAGAGACCCGGGGCCGTAGATTTCACTAGTGGCTTCTCTTGAGAAAAATAGCATACGGTGGGTAAACAAATTACTGTTGGGCAATTTATAGAACTTCAAACAATCATGGTGATATCCAAGCAATGAACATTATATAGGCATCACATCCAAGATTAGTAGACCGACTCCTGCCTGCATCTACTACTATTACTCCACACATCGACTGCTATCTAGCATGCATCTAGTGTATTAAGTTCATGGAGAAACGGAGTAATGCAATAAGAACGATGACATGATGTAGACAAGATCTATTTATGTAGAAATAGACCCCATCTTGTTATCCTTAATAGCAAGGATACATACGTGTCGGTTCCCCTTCTGTCACTAGGATCAAGCACCGTAAGATCGAACCCATCACAAAGCACCTCTTCCCATGGCAAGAAAATCGATCTAGTTGGCCTAACTAAACCAAACATTCAAAGAAGAAATATGAGGCTATAAGCAATCATGCATATAAGAGATCAAAAGACTCAAATTACTTCCATGGATAAAAACATAGATCTGATCATAAACTCAAAGTTCATCGGATCCCAACAAACACACCGCAAAAAGAGTTACATCAAATAATTAAGAGACAACCCTAAGGCTCCTGTCGGTTGTCGATATTACAAAACAATGATCATCTCATACAACAACGTATATCACATCACGTATTGACCTTATCACATCACAACATGCCCTGCAAAAACAAGTTAGACGTCATCTACTTTGTTGTTGCAAGTTTTACGTGGCTGCTACGGGCTTCTAGCAAGAACCATTCTTAACTACGTAAAAACCACAACGGTGATAATCAAGTTCGTTGTTTTAACCTTCTTCAAGGACCGGCCGTAGTCAAATTTGATTCAGCTAAAGTAGGAGAAACAGGCACCCGCCAGCCACCTTTATGCAAAACAAGTTGCATGTCAGTCGGTGGAACCGGTCTC
Organism: Triticum dicoccoides; assembly: GCF_002162155.2. Lineage (NCBI taxonomy): Eukaryota > Viridiplantae > Streptophyta > Magnoliopsida > Poales > Poaceae > Triticum > Triticum dicoccoides. Next base: position 276,393,161 of record NC_041391.1, read on the forward strand.
ATGTGCATGGACATGTAAGGTTGGTCTGGGCCGCTTCATCCCACAATACCGCCGAATCAAAATAAAATGTTGGTGGTAAGCAGTATGACCATCACCGCCCACAACTCCTTTGCGTTCTACTTGTCCATATCATCTATGCATAGACCTAGCTCGGATGCCAGTTGATACGTCTCCAACGTATCTACTTTTCCAAACACTTTTGCCCTTGTTTTGGACTCTAACTTGCATGATTTGAATGAAACTAACCCGGACTGACGCTGTTTTTAGCAGAACTGCCATGGTGTTATCTTTGTGCAGAAACAAAAGTTCTCGGAATGACCTGAAAATCCACAGAGATTACTTTTGGAAAATATAAAAAATACTGGCCAAAGAATCAAGGCCAGGGGGCCCACACCCTATCCACGAGGGTGGGGGGCGCCCCCCCTCCCCCTGGGCGTGCCCCCTGCCTCGTGGACCCCTGGATGTCCACCGACCTCAACTCCAACTCCATATATTCTCTTTCATGGAGAAAAAAATCAGAGAGAAAGTTTCATCGTGTTTTACCATACGGAGCCGCCGCCAAGCCCTAATCTCTCTCGGGAGGGTTGATCTGGAGTCCGTTTGAGGCTCCTGAGAGGGGGATTCGTCACCGTCGCCGTCATCAACCATCCTCCATCACCAATTTCATGATGCTCACTGCCGTGCGTGAGTAATTCCATCGTAGGCTTGCTGGGCGGTGATGGGTTGGATGAGATTTACTATGTAATCAAGTTAGTTTTGTTAGGGTTTGATCCCTAGTATCCACTATGTTCCGAGATTGATGTTGCTATGCCTTTGCTATGCTTAATGCTTGTCACTAGGGCCCGAGTGCCATGATTTCAGATCTGAACCTATTATGTTTTCATGAATATATTTGAGTTCTTGATCCTATCTCACAAGTCTATAGTCACCTATTATGTGTTATGATCCAACAACCCCGAAGTGACAATAATCGGGATACTTCTCGGTGATGACCGTACTTTGAGGAGTTCATGTATTCACTATGTGTTAATGCTTTGGTCCGGTACTCTATTAAAAGGAGGCCTTAATATCCCTTAGTTTCCACTAGGACCCCGCTGCCACGGGAGGGTAGGACAAAAGATGTCATGCAAGTTCTTTTCCATAAGCACGTATGACTATATTCGGAATACATGCCTACATTACATTGATGAATTGGAGCTAGTTCTGTGTCACCCTATGTTATAACTATTACATGAGGAATCGCATCCGACATAATTATCCATCACTGATCCAATGCCTACGAGCTTTTTACATATTGTGCTTTGCTTATTTACTTTACCGTTGCTACTATTACAATCACTACAAAACTGCTATCATTACTTTTATCACTGTTACCGTTACTATCATACTACTTTGCTACTAAATACTTTGCTGCAGATACTAAGTTATCTAGGTGTGGTTGAATTGACAACTCAACTGCTAATACTTGAGAATATTCTTTGGCTCCCCTTGTGTTGAATCAATAAATTTGGGTCGAATACTCTACCCTCGAAAACTGTTGCGCTCCCCTATACTTGTGGGTTATCAAGACTATTTTCTGGCGCCGTTGCCGGGGAGCATAGCTCTATTCTTTGAGTCACTTGGGATTTATATCTGCAGATCACTATGAGGAACTTGAAAGACGAAAGAACTAAGATTTTTCCCTCAACTACGAGGGAAGGTAAGGAACTGTCATCTAGCTCTGCACTTGATTCTCCTTCTGTTTTGAGTAAGCTTGCGACACCTAAAACCTTCTACTGCTATGAACTTTGATATGTCGCATGTTATTGATGATGCCACTTCTGCTATGCATGATACTTATGATGAAACTACTTCTATGCTTGATACTACTGTGCCATTAGGTGAATATCTTGATGAACAACTTGCTAGGGTTAGAGAGAATGATATTATTGAAGATAGTGATGATGAAGGTTCTCCCCCTAAGTATGAATTGCATATTGTTCCTGAGGGTTATGTTATGGGTGAAGAAACTGCTAGAGATCTTTTTGCTTGCAATGATAGATCTGATCTTAAGAAGTTATTAGCTAAACTTAAACAGAAATCTCTAAATGCTAGAATGAAATATGACCCTGCTTTTGCTATTTCACCTATCTTTGTTACTGATAAGGATTATGAATTCTCTGTTGATCCTGAGATAATTACTTTGGTTAAATCTGATCCTTTCTATGGCTATGAATCTAAAACTGTTGTGGCACATCTTACTAAGTTGAATGATATAGCCACCCTGTTCACTAATGATGAGAAATCTCGCTACTATTATATCCTTAAGATATTTCTGTTCTCATTAAAGGGTGATGCTAAAACTTGGTTTAATTCTCTTGATCCTGGTTGTGTGTGTAGTCCCCACGATATGATTTATTACTTCTCTGCTAAATATTTCCCTGCTCATAAGAAACAAGCTTCCTTGAGGGAAATATATAATTTTGTGCAAATTGAAGAAGAGAGACTCCCACAAGCTTGGGGAGGATTCTCTGATTACTTAATGCTTTGCCTGATCATACTCTTAAGAAAAATGAAATACTTGATATCTTTTATAATGGACTAACCGATGCTTCCAAGGACCACTTGGATAGTTGTCCTGGTTGTGTTTTCAGGGAAAGAACGGTTGACCAAGCTGAATTGCTATTGAATAATATGTTGACTAATGAAAATAATTGGACTCTTTCTGAGCCAATTCCTGAGCCAATTGAGCCAACTCCTGAGCCTATTCCTAAACCAACTCCGAAGAAGAGGGGTGTTCTATTTCTCAGTCCTGAAGATATGCAAGAGGCAAAGAAATCAATGAAAGAAAAAGGTATTAAAGCTGAAAATGTCAAGAATTTACCTCCTGTTGAAGAAATACATGGTCTTAATATACCACCTATTGAAGAAACACATTGTCTTGATAACCCGACACATGTAGTAAAGGTAAATTCTCTCTATAGATATGATAAAGTTGAAATCCCGTCTACTAGATTTCCTAGCCAGTGTTTAGATGAATTTGATGACTTTATGGCTAGACAAGAAAGTTTTAATGCTTATGTTGGTAGAGAATTAGAGAGTAATGCTTACATGATTGGACGCTTGAGTGATTATATGGCTAGAGTTAAAGGTGAACTTAAACTCATTAGTAAATATGCTTCTATGGTTACCACTCAAGCTGAACAAGTACTTAAGGCTCAAAGTGATCTGCTCGGTGAATTAAATAATAAACATGATTTTGATGTTAGAGTGGCTACTAGAACTGGTAGAATGACTCAAGAACCTTTGTATCCTGAAGGCCACCCCAAGAGAATTGAGCAAGATTCTCAGAGAAATAATTTAGATGCACCTAGCCCTTCTAAAAAGAAGAAAAATAAAAATGATAGGACTTTGCATGCTTCTAGTGAACCTGTTGTAGATACACCTGAGAATCCCAATGATATTTCTATTTCTGATGCTGAAACACAATCTGGTGATGAACATGAACCTAGTGATAATGTTAATGATAATGTTCATGTTGATGCTGAACCTAGCAATAATAATGATGTAGAGATTGAACCTGTTGTTGATCTTGATAACCCACAATCAAAGAACCAACATTATGATAACAGAAACTTTGTTGCTAGGAAGCACGGTAAAGAAAGAGAACCATGGGTTCAGAAGCCCATGCCTTTTCCTCCTATGCCATCCAAGAAAAAGGATGATGAGGATTTTGAGCGCTTTGCTGAAATGATTAGACCTATCTTCTTACGTATGCGCTTAACTAATATGCTTAAAGTAAATCCTTCTGCTAAATATATGAAGGATATCAACAAATAAAAGAAAGATATCAGAAGCTGAGATTTCCACCATGCTTGCTAATTACACTTTTAAAGGTGGAATACCTAAGAAACTTGGAGATCCAGGGGTACCAACTATACCATGCTCCATTAAAAGAAACTATGTTAAAACTGCTTTATGTGATCTTGGAGCCGGTGTTAGTGTCATGCCTCTCTCTTTATATCGTAGACTTGAATTGAATAAGTTGACACCTACTGAAATATCTTTGCAAATGCCTATGTTATACATGTCGGTATTTGTGAGGATGTGCCTGTTGTGGTTGCATATGTCACTATCTTAACGGACTTTGTTATTCTTGATATTCCTGAGGACGATAGTATGTCGATTATCCTTGGTAGACCCTTTTTGAATACTGTAGGGGCTGTTATTGATTGCAACAAAGGCAATGTCACTTTTCATGTTAATGGTAATGAGCATACGGTACACTTTCCGAGGAAACAACCTCAAGTTCATAGCATCAACTCTATTGGAAAAATTCCAACTATCATTATTCGAGGTTTTGAATTTCCTCTTCCTATTGTTAAGAAGAAATATGATATTCTTATTATAGGGGATGTTCATATCCCCGTTGAGGTAACCTAGTGTTATTTGAAATTTCTCCGGTTCCATGCTATTCGGAATGAGTTTGTTAACAAGACTTGATCAACCTTGTTAGTGGATTCCTTTTGATGATCATGAGATGGATGATACTAGAAGGCACAACCTTTTGTACCCTATTTTTACTTTCTGTTATTTAGAATAAATAAAGCAAAAATAATATTTTCTGTCTGTTTTCGAAATTACCCATGCAATAAAAAAATATCCCGAAAATAAAAGTTCTCCAAATGCCCTACAAATTTAGTATGATCTTTTCTGGAATATTTGAGGATTTTAGGCACTAAGAACACAGCAGGGAGGGCAAGCACCTAGCCACAAGGGTCCAGGGCGCGCCCACCTTGACTGGGCGCGCCCCCTACCTCGTGGTCCCATGGTGGCCCCCTCCACTTATTCCTGCACCCACACACTCCATCTTCCTCCCAAAAAAATCACCATCCAGCTCAAGCACGAGCTCTAGCTCATTTTGCTGCGATTTTCGATCTCTTTACTCAAAGCTCCATTCACAAAATTGCTTTGGGAGATTGTTCCTTGGTATGTGACTCCTCCAATGGTCCAATTAGTTTTTGTTCTAGTGCTTTATTTATTGCAAATTTTTGCTACCTAGGTGACCCTGTTCTTGAGCTTGCATGTCAAATTTATGAGGTCCCAAGTAACTCTAATGCATGATATAGGCTCTAGGCACTTATGGGAGTAGTTGCTATCAATCTTGTTTAGTTTAATTCACTTTTATTTTGAGTTACTAAAAATTTCAGAAATTTTCAAAAAAAGATGAAGAGGTTGTTCTTGAGGGGCTCTCCAAGGATAAACAAGCTAAGGGGAAAGAAAAGGCCAAGTATAATCTTCCTCGCGTAGCGGAAGTACGGCCGTGTGAGTGGCCCTGTGATAATTTCTTGAGAGCAGCCGGGATTTATGAAGACTTTTATTCTTTGGCTGATAATGCGGGCCTCACCGACTTCCTCCATGACCGGATCAAACAGTATCTCTTACTCACCAATACTTTTGTGCAATACTTCTACTATTATCCTAAGAATTCACCTCCTTCAGTAGCTTTTCATTTATATGATGAGGCTAAGGAGATGTCATTACGTAATTTTTGCGTGTTTTGCAGAATACCCTTCGAGGGTAGGTTAGATGAACCACATCGTAAATATGTGGATGGTTTTATTGATACTATTACTGTAGGGAAATCGAGGAAGGTTTCCGATGCAAGAATAACTAGCATACATTTCCCTGTTTTACGCTACTTTGCCATATTTGCTAGTCGATGCTTAATTGGTCGCGGAAACTATGGAAACTTAGTGTTCCTGATATTATTATTTTGTTCCATGCCTTATTTCGCGATAACTCTTTTAGTATGGGTGTCGTTATTGCTAAACGATTAAGCCTGAACCATACAAATGGCCCCATCTTTGGAGGTATCTATGCTGCACGCCTTGCTAAACATTTCGAGATACCTATTAGGCATTATGAGAAAGAGGAGACGCTGCTGCCTCTTACCTTTTTAGATTACAGTAGCATGGTAGCGAATGAGTTTATTGTTGACAATGATGATAAGATGCTTATGTATAACCTGAGATTTAATAAGAAACACAATGAGATTATTACCCTGCATGTGCCTTCTTTGTTTGGTTTAACTGCAGGCCATTACCTTGTCCTGCCGACGGCTGTGTACACGCATCGAGGCCAGACATCAGCTCCAAAGCCTGAGCCGGAATCACCACTGGACCCTTATCGTCCATCATCTTATCAGTGGGTCTGGAAGAGATCACCAGCCAGTGGTATCCTAATGACACTCCTTAGTACAGCGGGGAGAGTAGCCGCTATCCATGGGCATAGACCAACTTAGGCCAAAAGCCTAAGCTTGGGGGAGTACGTATTTCTCACCGACATTACATTCATATTCACACACTTACTCCAGTTGTCGGTGTTCATACTCTTTCATTGTACTATCCATGCTAGTTTAAATTCTTTTTCTAGCTTTCTTCTTGTGTGTTTGATAAACCTTAAGAAAAACCAAAAAAAATTAGTTAGTTTAATTTCCATGTTGTAGTAGTAATTAAAAAGAAAACCCAAAAATATTTCTCGTTCTTATTTTGCTTCTTGGGAGCTTTACTGTGTAAATAGTTTTATTTATTTTCTTTCCTTTGGGGGTAGAGAGGAGAAGATCATAATGAAAATGCTTAGTGTCTCTCATATTCATGATTGTTAATTTAACTTAGAGCCCATATTACTTTGTCTTCCCCTTGAATTGAATGCTTGCAGATTCCAGCTTAGTCCAATGCACATGCACTATTATTATTATTATCCACACCGTTAGGTCGTGCAAGTGAAAGGCAATAATGACGATATGTGATGGACTAATTGAGATGAGAGAAGCTGGTATGAACTCGACCTCTCTTGTTTTTGTAAATATGATGAGTTCATTGTTCCTGATTCAACTTATTATGAATAAACATGTTTGCAATGACAATTAGAGATTATAGTTGCTTATGCCATGCTTAATTAGCTAGGAGCTTATAATGGTTTACCTTGCGTGCCAACATGCTATTAAATGGTTGTGATGTGGTATGATAGGGTGGTATCCACCTTTGAATGATTCGGGTGACTTGACTTGGCACATGTTCACGCATGTAGTTGAAACAAAATCAACATAGCCTTCATGATATTTATGTTCATGGTGGATTATATTCTACTCATGATTGCACTCAATATTGATTAATTTTAATGCATGTTCATGACTGTTGTCGCTCTCTTAGTTGGTCGCTTCCCAGTCTCTTTCTAGCCTTCACCTGTACTAAGCGGGAATACTGCTTGTGCATCCAAACTCCATAAACCCCAAACTTATTCCATATGAGTCCACCATACCTTCCTATATGCGGTATTTACTTGCCGTTCCAAGTAAATTTGTATGTGCCAAACTCCAAACCTTCAAATGAAATTTTGTTTTGTATGCTTGAGCAGCTCATGTATCAACTAGGGTTGTTTGTATCTTCCATGTTAGGTGGGTTATTCTCAAGGGGAGTGGACTCCGCTCCTCATTCACAAGAAAATGGCTGGTAACAAGGATGCCCGGTCCCATGATCAAAAAGATCAAAACAAATCAAAATAATTAAACAAAACTCCCCCAGGGCTGTTGCTAGTTGGAGGCACTCGTTGTTTCGAGCAAGCCATGGATTGATGCTTGTTGGTGGTGGGGGAGTATAAACTTTACCATTCTGTTTGGGAACCGCCTATAATGTGTGTAGCATGGAAGATATCGAGATCTCATAGTTGTTGCGTTGACAGTGAAAGTATACCACTCAAAAATGTTATTCATTTGAATTTTAAAATCGAGCTCTGGCACCTCTACAAATCCTTGCTTCCCTCTGTTAAGGGCCTATCTATTTACTTTTATGTTGAGTCTTCACCCTCTTATTAAAAAGCACCCGTTGGAGAGCACCGTTGTCATTTGCATGCATTACTATTAGTTTATATTGGGTAAGACTTGATTGGATCTCTTTTACCATGAATTACAATGTTTAGTCAGTCCTTGATCTTTAAAGGTTCTCTGCATTTATGTTTTGCGGTCTCAGAAAGGGCTAGCGAGATACCATCTTGTTATATCATATTATGGTTATTTTGAGAAAGTGTTGTCATCCCAGTTTTATTATTATTGCTCGCTAGTTGATTATGCCATTGATATGAGTAAACATGAGACCTAAGTGATATTGTGAATATGGTTAGTTCATAATCTTTGCTGCAAACTTGAATGCTCGCTTTACATATTTACAACAACAAGAGCAAACAGAGTTTGTAAAAGTTTTTCTTTATCACTTTCAGTTTATCAACTGAATTGCTTGAGGACAAGCAAAGGTTTAAGCTTGGGGGAGTTGATACGTCTTCAATGTATCTACTTTTCCAAACACTTTTGCCCTTGTTTTGGACTCTAACTTGCATGATTTGAATGAAACTAACCAGGACTGACATTGTTTTCAGCAGAACTGCCATGGTGTTATTGTTGTGCAGAAACAAAAGTTCTCGGAATGACCTGAAAATCCACGGAGATTACTTTTGGAAAATAGAAAAAATATTGGCGAAAGAATCAAGGCCAGGGGGCCACACCCTGTCCACGAGGGTGGGGGCGCGCCCCCTCCCCTTGGGCGTGCCCCCTGCCTCGTGGACCCCTGGATGTCCACCGACCTCAACTCCAACTCCATATATTCTCTTTCATGGAGAAAAAAATCAGAGAGAAAGTTTCACCGCATTTTACGATACGGAGCCGCCGCCAAGCCCTAATCTCTCTCGGGAGGGTTGATCTAGAGTCCGTTCGAGGCTCCGGAGAGGGGGATTCGTCACCGTCGCCGTCATATACCATCCTCCATCACCAATTTCATGATGCTCACTGCCGTGCGTGAGTAATTCCATCGTAGGCTTGCTGGACGGTGATGGGTTGGATGAGATTTACTATGTAATCAAGTTAGTTTTGTTAGGGTTTGATCCCTAGTATCCACTATGTTCCAAGATTGATGTTGCTATGCCTTTGCTATGCTTAATGCTTGTCACTAGGGCCCGAGTGCCATGATTTCAGATCTGAACCTATTATGTTTTCATGAATATATTTGAGTTCTTGATCCTATCTCGCAAGTCTATAGCCACCTATTATGTGTTATGATCCGACAACCCCGAAGTGACAATAATCGGGATACTTCTCGGTGATGACCGTACTTTGAGGAGTTCATGTATTCACTATGTGTTAATGCTTTGGTCCGGTACTCTATTAAAAGGAGGCCTTAATATCCCTTAGTTTCCACTAGGACCCCGCTGCCACGGGAGGGTAGGACAAAAGATGTCATGCAAGTTCTTTTCCATAAGCACGTATGACTATATTCGGAATACATGCCTACATTACATTGATGAATTGGAGCTAGTTCTGTGTCACCCTATGTTATAACTATTACATGAGGAATCGCATCCGACATAATTATCCATCACTGATCCAATGCCTACGAGCTTTTCACATATTCTGCTTTGCTTATTTACTTTACCGTTGCTACTGTTACAATCACTACAAAACTGCTGTCGTTACTTTTATCACTGTTACCGTTACTATCATACTACTTTGCTACTAAATACTTTGCTGCAGATACTAAGTTATCCAGGTGTGGTTGAATTGACAACTCAACTGCTAATACTTGAGAATATTCTTTGGCTCCCCTTGTGTCGAATCAATAGTTTAGGTTGTATACTCTATCCTCGAAAACTGTTGCAATCCCCTATACTTGTGGGTTATCACCACTGTTGGGGAACGTTGCATGGAAAACAAAAAATTTCTACGCACACGCAAGATCTATCCATGGAGATGCATAGCTACGAGAGGGGGAGAGCATCTTCATACCCTTTAAGATCGCTATGAGGAAGCGTTTATCAACGCGGTTGATGTAGTCCTACACCTTTACGATCCGTCCCGATCAAGTACCGAACGTACGACACCTCCGCGTTCAGCACACGTTCAAGTCGATGACGTCCTCGCCTTCTCGATCCAGCAAGAGAGGTGAAGTAGTATATGATTTTCGGCAGCACAATGGCGTGGTGACGGTGGTGGTGAAGAACAATTTCCGCAGGGCTTCGCCAAGCACAACGAAAAATATGACGGAGGATAAACTAGAGGGGGCGGGATTGCCGGCACATGGCTTGGTGAATCTTGATGTGTCTTGGATGCTAGCCCTGCCCCTCTATTTATATGTTGAGCCCTGCGGTCAAAACTTGGAGTAAAAGTCTCCTCAAAGTCGGTTTTGCCCGAAAGGCAAGAGTCCTTCTCGGACTCCAGGACCAGACGCCAGGGTTCCTGACGTATGGACCTAGACGCCAGGGTCCCTAGCGTCTGGCCCCTGGCCTTTGCAAGACTTCCTTTTGCACTTTCCAAAGGCCTCGTGGGCTTTACCCCTTGGCTCAAATAAAGTGTTCTCGCAGCAGAACATTTCAGGAAACATCTGAAACCCCTTCCATTGAATTCCGGAACCCTTCCGAAGACCAAACACTATTATCATGTATATCAATATTTACCTCTGGACCATTCCGGAGCTCCTCGTCATGTCCGTGATCTCATCCGGGACTCCGAACAACATTCGTTTACCAACATACATAACACATATAATACTATATCATCAACGAACGTTAAGCGTGCGGACCCTACGGGTTCGAGAATGATGTAGACATGACCGAGACACTTATCCGGTCAGTAACCAATAGCGGGACTTGGATGCCCATATTGGTTCCTACATATTCTACGAAGATCTTTATGAAGGAAATATGCCCTAGAGGCAATAATAAAGTTGTTATTTATATTTCCTTATATCATGATAAATATTTACTATTCATGCTAGAATTGTATTAACCGGAAACTTAGTACATGTGTGAATACATAGACAAAATAGAGTGTCCCTAGTATGCCTCTACTTGACTAGCTCGTTAATCAAAGATGGTTATGTTTCCTAGCCATAGACATGTGTTGTCATTTGATGAACGGGATCACATCATTAGAGAATGATGTGATGGACAAGACCCATCCATTAGCTTAGCATAATGATCATATAGTTTTATTGCTATTGCTTTCTTCATGACTTATACATGTTCCTCTGACTATGAGATTATGTAACTCCCGAATACTGGAGGAACACTTTGTGTGCCATCAAACATCACAACGTAACTGGGTGATTATAAAGATGCTCTACAGGTGTCTCCGATGGTGTTTGTTGAGTTGGCATAGATCAAGATTAGGATTTGTCACTCCGTGTATCGGAGAGGTATCTCTGGGCCCTCTCGGTAATGCACATCACTATAAGCCTTGCAAGCAATGTGACTAATGAGTTAGTTGTGAGATGATCCATTACGGAATGAGTAAAGAGACTTCTAGGTAACGAGATTGAACTAGGTATGATGATACCGACGATCGAATCTCGGGCAAGTAACATACCGATGACAAAGGGAATAATGTATGTTTTCATTATGGTACGACCGATAAAGATCTACGTAGAATATGTAGGAACCAATATGATCATCCAGGTTCCGCTATTGGTTATTGACCAAAGATGTGTCTCGGTCATATCTACATAGTTCTCGAACCCATAGGGTCCGCACGCTTAACGTTTGATGATGATTTGTATTATGAGTTATGTGTTTTGGTGACCATTTGTTCGGAGTCCCGGGTGAGATCACAGATATGACAAGGAGTCTCAAAATGGTCCGGAGGTAAAGATTGATATATTGGAAGGTAGTATTCGGACACCGTAAGGGTTCCGGAGTGTATCGGGTACATACCGAAGTACCGGAGGGGTTACTGGAACCCCTCGGGGAAAGATATGGGCCATAGGAGGGAGGCTAACCAGCCCACAAGGGGCTAGCACGCCCCCCCCCCCCACAAAGGAGGAAGCTGAATTGGATTAGGGAAGGGGGCGGCTCCCCCCTTTCCTTCTCCTACTCCCTCTCCTTTCCCCCTTTCCCCCTCCGGAAGAAGGAAAAAAGGGGGGCCGAATCCTACTAGGACTGGAGTCCTAGTAGGACTCCCCTCTCTATGGCGTGCCCCTTGGTGGTCGGCCTCCTCCTCCCCTCCTTTATATACGGGGGCAGGGGGCACCCCAAAGCACATCAATTGTTCTCTTAATCGTGTGTGGTGCCCCCCTCCACAGTTTACTCCTCCGGTCATAGCATCATAGTGCTTAGGTGAAGCCTGCGCGGATCACATCACCATCACTGTCACCACGCCGTCGTGCTGACAAAACTCTCCCTCGACCCTCTGCCAGATCAAGAGTTCGAGGGACATCATCGATCTGAACGTGTGCTGAACACGGAGGTGCCATACGTTCGGTACTAGATCGGTTGGATCATGAAGACGTTCGACTACATCAACTGCGTTAACCTAACGCTTCTGCTTTCGGTCTACGAGGGTACGTGGACACACTCTCCCCCTCTCGTTGCTATGCATCTCCTAGATAGATCATGTGTGATCGTAGGAACTTTTTTGAAATTGCATGTTACGTTCCCCAACGATGGCATCCGAGCCAGGTCTATGCATAGATGATATGCACCAGTAGAACACAATGAGTTGTGGGTGATAATAGTCATACTGCTTACCACCAACGCCTTATTTTGATTCGGCCGTATTGTTGGATGAAGTGGTTCGGACCAACATTACATGACCACGTTCAAGAGACCGGTTCTACCGACGTGCTTTCGCACACAGGTGGCTGGCGGGTGTCTGTTTCTCCAACTTTATTTGAATCAAATTTGACTACGATCGGTCCTTGTTGAAGGTTAAAACAGCACACTTGATGAAAAATTGTTGTGGTTTTGATGCGTAGGTAAGAACGGTTCTTGCTAGAAGCCCGTTGTACCCACGTAAAACTTGCAACAACAAAGTAGAGGACGTTTAACTTGTTTTTACAGGGCATGTTGTGATGTGATATGGTCAAGACATGATATGAAATAAGTTATTGTATGAGATGTTCATGTTTTTTAAAAGTTATCGACAATTGGCAGGAGCCTTATGGTTGTCGCTTTATTGTATGAAATGCAATTGCCATATAATTTCTTTACTTTATCACTATGCGGTAGCGATAGTTGTAGAAGCAATAGTTGGTGAGACAACAACGATGTTGCGATGAAGATCAAGGTGTCAAGCCGGTGACGATGGAGATCATGGCGGTGCTTTGGAGATGGAGATCAAAGGCACAAGATGATGATGGCATATCATGTCACATATTTTTATTGCATGTGATGTTTATCTTTTATGCATCTTATTTTGCTTAGTACGATGGTAGCATTATAAGATGATCCCTCACTATATTTCAAGGTATAAGTGTTCTCCCTAAGTATGCACCATTGCGACAGTTCGTCATGCCGAGACACCACGTGATGATTGGGTGTGATAAGCTCTACGTTCACATACAACGGGTGTAAGACAGTTTTGCACGTGCAGAATACTCGGGTTAAACTTGACGAGCCTAGCATATGCAGATATGGCCTCGGAACACTGTGACCGAAAGGTCGAACGTGAATCATATAGTAGATATGATCAACATATAGATGTTCACCATTGGAAACTACTCCATCTCACGTGATGACCAGACATGGTAAGTTGATATGGATCACATGATCATTTATATGACTAGAGGGATGTCTATCTAAGTGGGAGTTCTTAAGTAATATGATTAATTGAACTTAAATTTATCATGAACTTAGTCCTGATAGTTTTTGCATATCTATGTTGTTGTAGATCAATAGCTTGCGATGTAGCTCCCCGTTTATTTTTGATATGTTCCTAGAGAAAAATAAGTTGAAAGATGATAGTAGCAATGATGCGGATTGGGTCCGTGATCTGAGGATTATCCTCATTGCTGCACAGAAGAATTATGTCCTTGATGCACCACTAGGTGACGGACCTATTGCAGGAGCAGATGCAGAAGTTATGAGTGTTTGCCAAGTTCGGTATGATGACTACTTGATAGTTTAGTGCACCATGCTTTACGGCTTAGAACCGGGACTTCAAAAATGTTTTGAACGCCGTGGAGCATATGAGATGTTCCAAGAGTTGAAATTGGTATTTCAGACTCAACCCGGGTCGAGAGGTATGAGACCTCTGACAAGTACTTTGCCTACAAGATGGTGGAGAATAGCTCAACCACTGAGCATGTGCTCAGAATGTCTGAGTACTACAATCGCTTGAATCAAGTGGGAGTTTATCTTCCAGATAAGATAGTGATTGATAGAGTTCTCTAGTCACTATCACCAAGTTACTGGAACTTCGTTATGAACTATAATATGCAAGGGATGACGAAAACAATTCCCGAGCTCTTCGCAATGCTAAAATCGGCGAAGGTAGAAATCAAGAAAGAGAATCAAGTGTTGTTGGTTAACAAGACCACTAGTTTCAAGAAAAGGGGCAAAGGAAAAGAAAGGGAACTTCAAGAAAGAATGGCAAGCAAGTTGCCACTCCCGTGAAGAAACCCAAAGCTAGACCTAAGCCTGAAACTGAGTGCTTCTACTACAAAGGGAATGATCACTGGAAGTGGAACTACCCCAAATACTTGGCGGATAAGAAGGATAGCAAAGTGAACAAAGATATATTTGATATACATATTATTGATGTGTACTTTACTAGTGTCCATAGTAGCCCCAGGGTATTTGATACTGGTTCAGTTGCTAAGATTAGTAACTCGAAATGGGAGTTGCAAAATGAACAGAGACTAGTTAAGGACGAGGTGACGATGTGTGTTGGAAGTGATTCCAAGGTTGATAAGATCACCATCGCATACTCCCTCTACCTTCGGGGTTAGTATTGGACCTAAATAAATGTTATTTGGTGTTTGCGTTGAGCATAGATATAATTGGATCATGTTTATTGCGATATGGTCATTCATTTAAGTCGGAGAATAATTGTGTTTCTGTTTACATGAATAAAACCTTCTATGGTCTTACATCCAATGTAAATGGTTTACTGAATCTCGATCGCAGTGATACACATATTGATAATACTGATGCCAAAAGACGCGAAGTTAATAATGATAGTGTAACATGTTTGTGGCACTGTCGTTTAGGTCATATTGGTGTAAAGCACATGAAGAAACTCCATGCTATTGGGCTTTTGGAATCACTTGATTATGAAACACTTGATGCTTGCGAACCATGCCTCATGGGCAAGATGACTAAAACTCCGTTCTTCGGAACAATGGAGCAAGCCAATGACTTATTGGAAATAATACATACCGATTTATGCGGTCCAATGAGTGTTGAGGCTCGCGACGGGTATCGTTATTTTCTGACCTTCACAGATGATTTGAGCATATATGAGTATATTTATTTAATGAAACACAAGTCTGAAAATGTTTGAAAAGTTCAAAGAATTTCAGAGTGAAGTGGAGAATCATCGTAACAAGGAAATAAAGTTTATACGATCTGATCGCAGAGGCGAATATTTGAGTTACGAGTTTGGCCTTCATTTAAAACAATGTGGAATAGTTTCACAACTCATGCCACCTGGAACACCACAGCGTAATGGTGTGTCCGAACATCGTAACCGTAATTTATTAGATATGGTGCGATCTATGATGTCTCTTACCGATTTACCACTATTGTTTTGGGGTTATTCATTAGATACATCTGCATTCACGTTAAATAGGGCACCATCTAAATCCGTTGAGACGACACCGGATGAACTATGGTTTGGCAAGAAACCTAAGCTGTCGTTTCTTAAAATTTGGGGTTGCGATGCTTATGTGAAAAAACTTCAACCTGATAAGATCAAACCCAAATCGGAGAAGTGTGTCTTCATAGGATACCCAAAAGAAACTGTTGGGTACACCTTCTTGCACAGATCCGAAAGCAAGACATTTGTTGCTAAGAATGGATCCTTTCTAGAGAAGGAGTTTCTCTCGAAAGAAGTGAGTGGGAGGAAAGTAGAACTTGATAAGGTAGTTGTACCTTCTCTCGAATTGGAAAATGGTTCATCACATAAATTAGTTCTAGTGATGCCTACACCAATTAGTGAGGAAGTTAATGATGATGATCATGAAACTTCAGATCAGGTTACTACCGAACCTCGTAGGTCAACCAGAATACAGTCCGCACCAGAGTGGTACAGTAATCCTGTTATGGAAGTCATGTTACTAGACCATGACGAACCTACGAACTATGAGGAAGTGATGATGAGCCCAGATTCCGCAAAATGGCTTGAGGCCATGAAATATGAGATGGGATCCATGTATGAGAACAAAGTGTGGACTTTGGTTGACTTTCCCGATGATCGACAAGCCGTAGAGAATAAATGGATCTTCAAGAAGAAGACTGACACTGACGGTAACATTACTGTCTACAAACCTCGACTTGTTGCAAAAGATTTTTTGACAAGTTCAAGGTGTTGACTACAATGAGATTTTCCCACTCGTATCGATGCTTAAGTCTATCCAAATCATGTTAGCAATTGTCGCATTTAAAAACTCTGGCAAAAGGATGTCAAAACTGCATTCCTTAATGGATTTATTAAAGAAAAGTTGTATATGATGCAACTAGAAGGTTTTGTTGATCCTAAAGGTGCTAACAAAGTGTGTAAGCTCCAGCGATCCATTTATGGACTGGTGCAAGCATCTCAGGGTTAGAATATACGCTTTGATGAGTTGATCAAAGCATATAGTTTTATACAGACTTGCGGTGAAACCTGTATTTACAAGAAAGTGAGTGGGAGCACTACAGCCTTTCTGATAAGTATATGTGAATGACATATTGTTGATCGGAAATGATGTAGAATTTTCTGGAAAGCATAAAGGAGTGTTTGAAAGGAGTTTTTCGAAGAAAGACCTCGGTGAAGCTACTTACATATTGGGCATCAAGATCTATAAAGATGGATCAAGACGCTTGATAAGACTTTCGATGAGTACATACCTTGATAAGATTTTGAAGGAGTTCAAAATGGATCAGTCAAAGAAGGAGTTCTTGCCTGAGTTGTAAGGTATTAAGTTGAGTAAGACTCAAAACCCAACCACGGCAGAAGATAGAGAGAGAATGAAAGTCATTCCCTATGCCACAGCCATAGGTTCTATAAAGTATGCCATGTTGTATACCATATCTATTGTGTACCTTGCCATGAGTTTGGCAAAGGGGTACAATAGTAATCCAGGAGTAGATCACTGGACAGCGGTCAAAATTATCCTTAGAGGACTAAGGAAATATTTCTCGGTTATGGAAGTGATAAAGAGTTCATCATAAAGAGTTATGTCGATGCAAGATTTAACACCGATCTGGATGACTCTGAGTCTCAATCTGGATACATATTGAAAGTGCGAGCAATCAGCTAGAGTAGCTCCATGTGGAGTATTGTAGACATAGAAATTTGCAAAATACATACGGATTTGAATGTGGCAGACCCGTTGACTAAACTTCTCCCACAAGCAAAACATGATCACACCTTAGTACTCTTTGGGTGTTAATCACATGGCGATGTGAACTAGATTATTGACTCTAGTAAACCCTTTGGGTGTTGGTCACATGGCGATGTGAACTATGGGTGTTAATCACATGGTGATGGGAACTATTGGTGTTTGAATCACATGGCGATGTGAACTAGATTATTGACTCTAGTGCAAGTGGGAGACTGAAGGAAATATGCCCTATAGGCAATAATAAAGTTGTTGTTTATATTTCCTTATATCATGATAAATGTTTATTACTCATGCTAGAATTGTATTAACCGGAAACTTAGTACATGTGTGAATACATAGACAAAACAGAGTGTCCCTAGTATGCCTCTACTTGACTAGCTCGTTAATCAAAGATGGTTATGTTTCCTAACCATAGAAATGTGTTGTCATTTGATGAACGGGATCACATCATTAGAGAATGATGTGATGGACAAGACCCATCCGTTAGCTTAGCATAATGATCGTTAAGTTTTATTGCTATTGCTTTCTTCATGACTTATACATATTCCTCTAACTATGAGATTATGCAACTCCCGAATACCGGAGGAACACCTTGTGTGCTATCAAATGTCACAACGTAACTGGGTGATTATAAAGATTCTCTACAGGTGTCCCCGAAGGTGTTTGTTGGGTTGGCATAGATCAAGATTAGGATTTGTCACTCCAAGTATCAGAGAGGTATCTCTGGGCCCTCTCGGTAATGCACATCACTATAAGCCTTGCAAGCAATGTGACTAATGAGTTAGTTGCGGGATGATGCATTACAGAACGAGTAAAGGGACTTGCCGGTAACGAGATTGAACTAGGTATGATGATACCGACGATCGAATCTTGGGCAAGTACCATACTGATGACAAAGGGAATAACGTATGTTGTCATTACGGTACGACCGATAGAGATCTTAGTAGAATATGTAGGAACCAATATGAGCATCCAGGTTCCGGTATTGGTTATTGACCGAAGATGTGTCTCGGTCATGTCTACATAGTTCTCAAACCCGTAGGGTCCGCACGCTTAACGTTTGATGACAATTTGTATTATGAGTTATGTGTTTTGGTGACCGAAGTTTGTTCGGAGTCCCAGATGAGATCACGGACATGACGAGGAGTCTCGAAATGGTTGAGAGGTAAAGATTGATATATTGGAAGGTAGTATTCAGACACCGGAAGGGTTCCAGAGTGTATCGGGTACATACCGGAGTACCGGAGGGGTTACCGAAACCTCCCGAGGAAAGATATGGGTCATATGGACCATAGGAGGGAGGCTAACCAGCCCACAAGGGGATGGCACGCCCCCCACAATGGAGGAGGCCGAATTGGATTAGGGAAGGGGCGGCGACCCCCTTTCCTTCTCCTACTCCCTCTCCTTCCCCCCTTTCCCCCTCCGGAAGAAGGAAAAAAAGGGGGTTGAATCCTACTAGGACTGGAGTCCTAGTAGGACTCCCCTCTCCCTGGCACGCCCCTTTGTGGCCAGCCTCCTCCTCCCCTCCTTTATATACGGAGGGCACCCCAAAGCACATCAATTGTTCTCTTAGTCGTGTGCGGTGGCCCCCTCCACAGTTTACTCCTCCGGTCATAGCGTCGTAGTGCTTAGGCGAAGCCCTGCGTGGATCACATCACCATCATTGTCACCACGTCGTCGTGCTGACGAAACTGTCCCTCAACCCTCTGCCAGATCAAGAGTTTGAGGGACATCATCGAGCTGAACGTGTGTTGAACACGAAGGTGTCGTACATTCGGTACTAGATCGGCTGGATCGTGAAGATGTTCGACTACATCAACCGCGTTAACCTAACGTTTCCGCTTTTGGTCTACGAGGGTACGTGGACACACTCTCTCCCTCTTGTTGCTATGCATCTCCTAGATAGATCTTGCATGATCGTAGGATTTTTTTTGAAATTGCATGCTATGTTCCCCAACACTTTATTGGTCGAACCTTTATGACAACATACGTAATTCCCTTTGTCTCTCGGTATGTTACTTGCCCGAGATTCAATTGTTGGTATCTTCATACCTAGTTCAATCTCATTACTGGCAAGTCTCTTTACTCGTTCCATAATAAACCATCTCGTAACTAACTTCTTAGTCACTTTGCTTGCAAGCTTCTTGTGATGTGTATTACCGAGAGGGCACAGAGATACATCTTCGATACATGGAGTGACAAATCCTAATCTTGATCCATGCCAACTCAACAGACACCTTCGAAGATACCTGTAGAGCATCTTTATGATCACCCAGTTACGTTGTGACATTTGATAGCACACAAGGTATTCCTCCGGTATCCGGGAGTTGCATGATCTCATAGTCGAAGGATCATGTATTTGACATTAAGAAAGCAGTAACAATAAACTAAACGATCATATGCAACGGATGGGTCTTGTCTATCACATCATTCTTCTAATGATGTGATCCCGTTATCAAATGACAACTCATGTCTATGGTTAGGAAACCTTAACCATCTTTGATCAACGAGTTAGTCTAGTAGAGGCTCACTAGGGACACGGTATTTGTTTATGTATCCACACATGTATTTAAGTTTCCAGTCAATACAATTCTAGCATGAATAATAAACCTTTATCATGATTAAGGAAGTATAATAATAACCACTTTATTATTGCCTCTAGGGCATATTTCCATCACCACCAACTGGTCGGTGGGGTGAAGGCGCGTGGGCGGCCTTCCCCTCATAGCCCTTCCCTATGAAGGGCCCACAAGGGTGGCAGTACCAGTGGCGGTGCGGCTAGGACCCGAACCAACCCCGGGCTCTCTCTGCCCAGGGTTATCGGTGGCCGGGGCGCCCAGATACCCATGCTCCGCTTGAGCACGAGCCTCTGCAAGCGCCCCATCTAAGATCTCCTTTGCACAGATGGCAAAGATCTGTTCAAGGCGAGGGCCCTTCTCACCTCGGAACACAATGTCACATTCCGAGGCCACCTCCCTCGGGTAGGAGATTCTTGAACGTGGTTATTTTTCTTATATTAAATAAAATACAAACATAGACACACACATCACATACGCACTCTCACCTTTATGAATCGATCTTGCGAGTTACCTTCATGGATCGACCTTCCTTAATACCAATGGACGTGGTTGTTCATATCACATGTTATATTATGTGTTTACTTTCCCCCGCAAAAAAAATATATATATATTATGTGTTTACTTTCATAGTTGCGTTCATGTTGCCGCTTTCTTGTGTTTTTCGATTGAGTGTTAGGTCAGGATACACGAGCCTCTTGAGGTCCTTTGCTCTCATTCACTTTACAAATTTTGTGGCAACTCTTTGACATGAGCCGTTTCAAAATTTACTCCTCGTGTTGTTTTTGTTTTTAGGGTAATGATATGGCATTTGATTGAATAATTGAAAATGCTTGCATAATTTCCATCATTTTTATTTATGTCCAAGGGGCAGGGAGTTGTGGACTGCTATGTCTACTGTTTGGAGGCTTCCTGCGATTAAGAATGTTGTGCGTACTGGGAAGGAGTGGCTGCTCAATGCACCAGAACCTATGGATGCTACAGAAGGTAGCATGTTCCTGTTGACACCGTGGAGAGCTTAGTTTATTCGCAACGAAATTGTTCATGATAAAGCTCCGCCGCCTCTTGAGGTCTCGAAACGCTTTCTCTGCAGTTATCTAGACACTCTAATCGCTATTAAGCATGACCCCTTCGCTGATTCATGCAAGGGAAAGTCGGTTTTGCACATGAATGTGATTTCCAGGTCACATGAACAATCGATCAAGATCGCTCAACCCTGCTGGAATGTGCCTCCTGCTGGGTGTATAAAATTAAACGTAGTTGGGTCATTCACACCGGATGGATCTACTGGTACTTGTATATGGTTTTGTGTGATAATGAGGGCGCAATTATATTTTCTTCATGCAAAGTTCTTTACTTTTGTCGGGACGCGCTCGAAGTTGAGCTTGGTGGGTCTTTCCCAAGCACTAATGAAAAGTAATCTACCTGTGATGATTGAGATGGATTCGCTAGAAGCTGTTCATATGATCCAGTTAGGCGACATTGATAGATCGATTTATTCTTGTTTGGTCGAGGAGATTAAGCTACTTCTAAAACTCCATAGAACTAGTATTACTCATGTTAGACATTCACGGAACATGGCCAGCAGTTGTTTAGCTTTTTTTGTTCGTATGGAAGGTAGAACATTGACATGGTTGGGGTCTGGCCCTCCTCCAGTGATTTACGGAAAAACTTCATATCATTTATAACCCTACATAATAAATTCCATAGAAAAATTCATGAGAAATAAAAACCTTCGATCTTGTTATGGAATTTCTGAGACTAAAAAATTGTCTATGACATCTGATGTCTTTTTGTTCATCTCGCGTGGGATCTATGCTGATACATAAGAGGAGAAAACAGTTTTTTTACCTAGGAGCAGGAGTGCAGAAACCTACAAAACCTCCACCGAAGCTATTGCAGCAGCAATAAAACGTCAAGGCACGATTTCATTAAGAAGCAAAGACTCTCATCCATCAACAACTGCATTGTCATCTTAAAACTGCTCTTTTCAATGTTATTACTATCACAACCGAACCCAAACATGCATGTTATAGCAGTACAATCGCGTTTGCACAGGAGAACTGCTGAACATGTACACACAAATACATCACTGGTAATGTACATGTTTTTGTTTTTTTATGTCAAAGAAATGGAACAAGAAGATTTGTGCCAGTAAATTATTGGCGCAGATAGCCCAATCACTCGACCATTCCTGTAGAGGACTCGGTAGCAGCCATGTTTAGTTCGGTTCAGCCTCAGTGTTTCCTTCTCAGTAGGGAACGATGATTGATTCGATGAGCTCCTGGAGGGGAGCCAGTTCTTTCTTGTCAATCAGCCCAAATTCCTGCACCACAAGCCAATAGATGTAAATTCTTAGCTACTTTTCTATTTTCCCAGCCAAGAGCAGATCCACGATGCTCGATGGCACAATCACTGTCAATGGTGAGAGACTCACGTTTGTAAACAGAATGAAGTGCTTGAAGCAGGTGTTAAGATGAGCCTCCTCCTTGAGGCTGACAATCTTCTGAAAATGGGAATGGTATATGTGGGCATAAACACGAAACAAGCGCTTGAAAATTGTGTTTACAACATCCTTGAAGTTGGGTGGAAATGGTGTGCCTGGATAAAGGAAAATAACCCAGATCAGGTAAACTTGACAGCTCCACTAATATGAAGTACTTTTGAGAAACTAATGATCCAGGATGCGGGCAACATACCAAGCTTCTGAGGAAATAAGGATTCATTGTCAAGCTGGCCTTCAATCCAGTCCATTAGGTACTCCACGTATTTTGGTGCTGACACTTCTATAGGCTTCTTTATCTGTACACCGTCAGCCCATCGGTACTCATACCTACATGAAGATAGCAATTCTTTTGTCATGAGATATCACCTAAATATTCAACTAATTATGAAGATAATTTAATCAGGGGATTATGGGCATGAGAAAGTCTAATTTATAATATATGGAGCGCTGTATGCCTGCATCATACTGCTATTGAAATGCTATCACATCTTGGAAATTCGATTCTTTCAGAAAGGGGTGTAACCACGACTATCACATTAGTTAATGTTAAAACCTAATTATATATTTGCCACAAAATAATAATTACGGAGTACATCAGGACAAGTGAAAGTAGCAGGACACTGAAGAGAATTCTGGGTGTAGAATAACATGGAACCATGAGGAATATATTTGCCTGGCGCAGTAATCTTCCTAAACCAAAACCTAAGCATTAACACCCTGATAATTAGACAACATTGAGCCAAATTTAAATAACATTACAACCTTTTTTCTTTTCTTGTTCAAATATGACAAAGAACTTCATTTGTCTACTAGCTTCAAGTAAAGAAAGATAAATCAGCTTGCATATACTGCTGTATATGGTGCCATATTCCCTCCATTCCTAAAAAATAAGGCGTGAAACCTTTTTCGCAAGGACCAAGGCAGCTGCTTCTTACAAGTTTTAGACCATTTTGCCTCTGGTAAATCACACACTGAGCAGTTATTAGCACACCACGTACGCTGTGCATGACCAATAAGAGGCAGCTAGCTCTACACGGATTGACACTGGCCATTACTCTCTCGATGCATGCATGCGGGAATAATGGCAAGAGGAGGTGAGCAGTTCACAATGCAGCTAAGGCAAGCATGTCTTTAGAGGGGCAGAGTGCAGCATGGAGGGGCATATTCGGTAAATCAGAGGGGAAACAGGAGTGCACCCTGTTTAGTGGAATTCTGAGAAAAGTTTCACGCCTTGTTCTTAGGAATGGAGGGAGCATGGTTAGGGAAATAATTAAAGACACCATGAGTCACTTGTTAAGCTTTTAGCATAAACATGGACAAAGAAATTAAACATGCACTCAGTAGAAGCCTTCACTAGTTATAAAATAAGATGTCAATTTAGAAGATCTACAGCAGATAATGACTAGGTGCTATAAATTGCAGCACCTTAAAACAATTTATCAAAATTAAATAGCAATCCATGAAGAGACTAAAAAGGCTTCCAACTTGTTCCTTTTTGAGAAGTTCAAAGAATGAGAATAATGGACAAGCGTACTTTGGGCCTGCAGTCATTGTTGGGCAGCTCTCGGAAGTGCAGAACTCTGTGAGTGTGCCATACAGCAGGTTAACTTGATTAAAGAAATCCACAGCTGAGAAGCAAAACACACATGTTAGCTCTAGTGAATTTACTGGTTTCAATAACATTTTTTACAGCAGTATTATTCAGTACCAACCACAGAATATTCTAGATCCAAAATATATATATAGAAAGAAATATGTCAAGTATGGGTCACGGCAAAAAGGAAACTGAAGAACATTACTATTAACAGCAAGCCATTCATTGATATCCTCTCCAGGAGGCAGCCTCACAGCTTCCCTAAGGTTTCCACTGCCGAGCGTTGCATCTATGTGCTTTCGGAGCTGTGCCCCCTGCAGATAAAAAAAGGAAGACAATAAATGGATACTATCAAATTATGTACGGCATTACTCACGGTGTAACCTAAATGTTTCCCCCCAGTTTCTGAGTGGCGTATATAACTAGCAAACTGTGGCAAATTTAATATACTGAGGACACCCCAGAGATGGATGTTCATTCCATGTAGCAAATCTAGTGATGGAAGTACATTTTATGCCTAAATCTGCACCCATCTTTGGTGATTCAGGAACACAGTACAAGTAATAAAAATTGAATCTGCTAATCAACGACAAATGAGCATTGCTTAAGGCTTAGCCATCAATCCAGCACAAGTATTTGCAGACCAAACTCACCCTGAGCCGTGGCAGGTTTGTAAAACGCCCCATTTCCCATACAAACATGACGTACAATGAGTTACGATTCATTTCCATGATGTACTTCTATTAAAGGAATCCACTGCAGTGGATATATGATACAATGGATCGAATCTGAGAAGTTCGATACGACGAAATGTTTGATACTGCCTTTTAGGAATAGATGGGACCATGGGAGTATAGTAGGAACATTGACCATGCACTAAAACCTTTTCGCTTACCTGAACATAACAAAAACACCAAGCTCATGTCTATGTCGATGAAAGCCAACAAGAATATCAATCGAGTAACATGGTGTTTGACTTTGGAGAAGTTTGAACTAAAAGTAGATGAATCACAATTTGTCTACTTTACTTTTAAAACAAGTTCAATTCCCTGATTTATCATCACCAGTCCATGTATACCTAACAATAAAATATATTCCGCAATCCTCAAGTTCATGTAAACAATTGACTTGTTCTAGCTCCACCATATACATTTCCAATGACAAGCAAAATGTGCATGCCCCATAGATAGGTTATGACAACCAATGAAAGGCCTGGATGTAGCACCATTTAAGTAACACTAGTTATGACTATAAATAACCGCCTACTTACTACTTAGCCAGGAACCTATTCATCTCCCAATCAACTCACACCACCACCGTAAACCACACAAATCTTGTAATGCAACTGGAATTTTACCATGCATGGGGATAATTGCGAGCGAACGAGGAGGAATTTTAGGTGAGAACTCAACCCACTCGTTGCTCTCTTCATCCCGCTGCGGAGAATCTCGCAAATCTGATATCAGTTGTAATGCCTGACTTGATACAGATAACAATTGTTTGTGGGATACAATCAGCCATGGTTGTTTGTGGATGCAACTTGTCACAAAATGAGGGAGCAAGAGACGCAGAGAGGACAGAGTAGAGTTCTACTTTCAGTTCATTCAATACATGCCGATCTCCTGGTTACAAGTTAGTTACTAACAACACCTGCTCATGCAACACGCGGCCACCCACTCCACACCTCACGCTCGAGTCACGTGCTCGAAGACGTATTGTTCAGTGGCCCCTTCCCCTTGTCAGACATGGAATTCCTTCCAGACCAAATCTCTGTTTTTGAGTCGCTCGACTAGTCGCGACTAGTCGTCGACTAGTCTATGAGTCGCACTGGCAGGGTCGACTCAGCCTGGCGACTCGACTCATGGGATGAGTCGAGCGACTCGAGCGACTAGTCACGACTAGTCGTGTTTTCTGGGTCGAACGACTCAATTTTTTTGGGCCCGCCTGTCATATGTTTTTTTACTGTATCGAACCATCCCCCGTGGAAACCTAGATCGAACCTGTTCCCCTCCCACGACCCAACCCTCTCCTTGGCAGCCGCCGCCGCACCTAGTTGCTGGCTTGCTGCTCCTTCCCTGGTTGCTGCTGCTGGTCTGCTCCTCCCCTGGTTGCTGCTCTTGCTGGTCTGCTCCTCCCCTCCTCCGCTGGTTGCTGCTGCTGGTCTGCTCCTCCCCTCATCCCCTGGTTGTTGCTTCTGCTGGTCTGCTCCTCCTCTCCTCCTCTGGTTGTTGTTATTGTTGGTGGTGGTGGTCTGCTCCTCCCCTGGTTGTGCATGAACAAGGGTGGTTGTGCATGATGAAGAGTTGAGGGATGAATTGGAACCACTCAAGAACAAGGCTGGTTTTATTGTACCTACTTTCTACTGCTTAACTCACGTCGACTCGTCGCATGTCGACTCATCGACCATGAGTCTAGACTAGTCACGACTAGTCTAGAGTCGCTCCCCCCGAGCGACTCGTCGACTCATCGACTCGAAAACCTTGGACCAAATTCCTTTCGTCGATGAAAACATACTAACATAGCAATTTCTATACACATACTACAGATGCTAGGATACTGAAATGCTGTGATTCACTGCCATTTGTTCTTGTTGGTACCGAATACAGTTGAATCAGAGACTTGGGAGGTCAGTTTCCTCACCTTGCTGCCTGATGGAGCACTTTTCTTGGGACGGAACGTCTTCTGATTCCTGGCGAAAAGGGAGAAGGGATTGTCAGGGTGATTGCGTCAAGAAGCAAAACAGGCCGGGAAGAGAACGAAGTTGAGCATAGCAGCAAAATTGCGGGAAACTAACAGCTAATGTATTACTACTCCATAGCAGCAAAATTGCGGGAAACAAACAGCTAATGTATTACTACTCCATCAGGCATCATACAAAACCATGAAATCCGTCATAAACTGCATAGATCGGAGAGAAACAGCGATTTCGTTCTGTGAATCAGCAACTAACTCCGAGCAAGCTAGGGCTTGTCACCAACTGAAGAAAACAGTCCTGCTCCGAACGGATCTCCTCTCCAGTCCAGTGCAACGGACGAGTACGACGGGAATTTCCTGGAGACGTGGCGCGCTTCGGTCGAAGGAGATCCCGACGCGTGTTCGCCGGAGAGGGTTCAACGACGCATGGGGGTGAAGAACAGCAGGATCGTGGAACAGAGCAAAGCAAAGGGGGAGGGGGGCGGGGGGCGGGGAGCTGGGGCTCACCGTCCGAGGCCGAAGAGACTCATCCCGCCGCCGCTTCCTCCTGGTCGGCCGGTCGCTCTCCCCTTCCGATCCGAGGAAGAAAGCAGGAGGGAGATGGTGATGGAGCTGCTGCTACTACTGCGGGGTGGAGGTAGGAAGGAAGGCTGCGTGCGAGTGCGACTCAGACAAAAATGATTTGGCCGCGGTCGCTGGCTGGCTCGTCAGCGCATGATGCGGCGCCGCGGGGCATCATGGGCCGGCGCGGTGGCAGCAGGGGCCGTCGGATATGGGGGACGGACGGCGGATGGCCGCGGCCTGGCTGGCATCCATGATCCCGCACCCGAGATTCCGGAGCCGGATCAAGATCTGGCTCCGCTGAGTAAGAGCATCTACGACCGGACCTCTCAAACCCGTCTCGTACGTCTAGGCCACTGTCCGGTCACGATTTTTTGACCCGGACAAGCTCCTTAAACGGGTCTCAAACGTCCGGGCTGACCGGCACCCTTCATATCTAGTTTAAATATGGGGCGAATATGGGGGCGTCCGGGCACGCCCGGACACGCCCGCCACGTCGGACCCGACAGCCTGACCTCACCCTAAATTGCACCAAATCCACCAAACCCTTCCTCCTCCTCCTGCCGCCCTCCAACCATCCCCGCGCCCGAACCCTCGCCATTCTCCACCTTTGCTCTCAATCCTCACCTCCAGTCCCTATCCACCGCCGGAGATGTCGTCCAGCCCGACCCACACCGTCGCAACAAAGACGCGGTCCGCCTCATCCGTCGACGGTGTAATTCGTCGGTTGCGACTTGCAAGGCGGAGAACGTCGCCCGCAAGTTGTGGCGACGCCGGCAGCGAGAGAGGGAGGCGGCAGTGGCGGTGCAGGAAGGATCGGACGTGGTGGATCAGCTTTCTCCTCCGCCGCGCCCGGATCCCCGCACCCCTTCCCTCCGAGCGCCTACGCTAATTACGCCGTCCGACCCCATTGGGATAGAGGATGATCCGACAGCCGGCTGGGCCATTCTGGAGAGCTTTGCGACCATGCAGATGTCGGCGGTCGACGTGTGTGACTCGCCGCGGCTCGTTCGGGCGCGGATGAGCACGGGCTCCAACAATGCCCGGGTTGCCCTTGACATGTTCGACGGAATGACCGAACAAGAGTCGGTGTGTTTTCTTTGCTCTTGTCCGATCAGATTTTAGCATAGACTACTAGTTCATTTCGCTCATGATGAATGATTGTATAATCATGTAGGAGGCGTTCTTGTCGAACATGATCAATGACAATGAAGATCCGACCGAAATGAAGTATGAATTGGAGGCCACCGCCGCATTTGAAGTTGGGATAACACTGATCCCAATCCGAGCAAGAAGAAGAAGAAGAAGAAGACCAAAACGCCGAAGGCAAGAGGTCCGGCATTCTCACGATTTGAGGACATCCTGTTGGTCAAAGCTTGGTTGGCCACAACGCTGGATCCAATATGCGGGCACCGAGCAAAAAGGGAACAACTATTGGACGAAGATTTGGAAGGAGTATCACGAGCAAAAGGAGTATGGGAAGCCGCATCCTATCATGACCACTCGCAATGTGGCATCTCTCGAACATCGTTGGGGGGTCATTCAAGGGAAAGTGAACAAGTACGTCGGCTACTACTCACAAGTGACCAAACGCCCTCAAAGTGGGATGGGAGTCGCAACTCATGTAAGCTTGATCGCCTCACCTTGTCGTCCATTGCATATGCTTCTTGTGTTTGCATTCTCGTACTCATACATATGTTGTTTGCTAGACGGCGGTGACGGCCACTTTGTATCACGAGGTGGAGAAGAAGTCATTTGCTTTTAGCCATTGTTGGGTCATATTGAATGGCAAGCCGAAGTGGAACCAAGTTGTGGATGACCTCAAGTCTGGCAAGAAGAGGAATGATGGCTCAAGTTCCAACCAATCAATTGGGTTGGACGATGTTGTCGTGGCGAATGGAAAAGTCACCGTGCCAAAGGACAACCACCAAGTCATGGGAAACAAGTGGGAGAAGGCACGTGCCGCCCGTGATGCCGCTGCTACCAAAATGTCATCCACATGGACGGGCATTTTTTCGGTGAGGGAGAACAAGAAGGAGGAGAGGTACAAGCTCATGTTGGATGCGCAAAAGGAAAGGATGGAGTGGGACCGGAAGAGGGCGGAGAAGAAGCTGGAAATTGAGAGGGAGAAGATCGAGTTGGAAAGAAACAAGTGGCGATCAAATGGGAGCTCGAGAAGGCTAAGAAATTTGGCGACATAGAGCTTGAGAAGGAGAGGTTGCAACTCGCACGGGACATGGAAGATGTGAGGATCATGTTGGCGGACAAGGCCCTCTTGGATGAGCATGCGAAGAAGTGGCTTGCGGACAAGAAGAAGGATATTAACAACCGTATGGACTACGAGGCGGGGGCGGCTGCGGCCTGGATGCAGGTGGAGGAGGTTGCCCAGATGCAAGCAGAGCAGGACAAGCAGGACGCATTCTGCCTGGAGCAGGACGCCTTCCGCTCGGAATAGGTGCCCAGCTAGTGATCCGAGGCCATCCGTCACGCTCGGACATTGATTTCATTTTTCCATGTCCGGTTTATTGAACTATGATTTGCTTTGCTTTGTTTCAATCTTTGGCATCCAAACAGTTTGTATCGTATGATCAACGTGCATGGATTGCATGGATTTGAGGATCGGAATTTGCGTACGTGGATGTGCGGCGCAACATTTGAGGGGTGACCGGGCGCGTCGGTGGGCGTTTGAGGGGCCGGATTTGCCAAGCCCGATTGTAGATGCTCTATGGAATCTCCAAAGCAGGCCCTCAAAGTGACCGCATCCGTCCGGATCGAGCTTTTCGAACCCATTCTGTCATTTAACATGGTTCCTTAGCGGTCCGTGGAGTGGTTTGGATGCCCGTTTTCCGCAAATCAGAAGTAAACGAGGGGCTTTGCGGGAGTCCAAGTCGCTGCCACATAGGACTCTAACTCCCCAACCCACTCAAGTCCCCCTTCTGGTCACATTCTCTTCCACTTCGACCCTACTCCCCTCTTACTTTCCATCTGCACACTTCTCGCATGCCCTGATGTACCTTGGCATTGTAGGACGTCGCAACCCCCACGAACACCTTCAACATCCTTGGACTAGGCCGTCGTCCACCCAGGATCTCTCCGCAGTCAAGTACCCTCTGCCCCAAAGTCGTGGGAAACCATGGCCACCTATGGGACCAAGGGCCCCTTGCTGGTTCGGCAGGGGGTATGTCACGTAACACAAAGAGAAGAAGAACGTGGGGCAGCACAACAGAGATCACGCAGGCAATTCTACCCAGGTTCGGGCCACCGCGAGGCGTAAAACCCTACTCCTGCTTTGGTGGATTGATGGTGGAATAATGGTGGTGGAGCATAGTACACTTGCCCGGCAGGGACGACAGTGGCTACGCGCATATGAGTGTGTGGGTGTCCGACCTTCCAACCCTTTCTACGGTTGCCATGGGCCTCCTTTTATAGTAAAGGGTCACCACAATGGCAAAACAATCATTATGCACTGATAAGATAGCAAATAGTGCTATCATACCTAACTCTGCAGGCTGACAGGGCGCATTAAATGCACCGCTCAATGTCACATCGTTGCTTTCCCGGCAAGCCTTGCCGGGCTTGTCTTGCCAGCTCCACACCTGCTCGCTTGACACGTCGCAGGACGGGTGTCGTCTGTAGGTATTTCCTGTAGAAAGAGGCCGCCATGTGGCGAATGGCTGCCACTTAATCACCTTGCGGCTTGACACCGCACTAATTGACGACGTGGGTCGTAGCGGAGTGGTTGGGTGAGGTGGCTTTGCCACCGCGAGTCCCGGCAGGCCCTGCCGGGATGTCTTGGATGCTTTCTTCCGGGGGTGACCCCGCCCTTGCCGAGCTCGCCTGCCCGGCAAAGGAGGCTTTTCCCTTGGTGGTATCTTACTTCTCTGGCTTGATCTTGGCCCTCTTGATCTGCATGTTGGTCCTTCGATGATCTTGGTCTCTTGTACTCTGGCATGGCCAGTTGCTGTAATTTTGTTCCCATCCCTGTGCACAGTCTGGGCAACAGACCCAGGGTTTGTTGCACCGGCAGAAGCCCCCGAGCGGTTGCCCTGATTGCGCTGTCGAGCGTCGTCGGGGTAGGCCCTAATAAGTGCACAGGCAGGGGTGCTGAAGAGGTTGTTCTCTTGGAGTCTTCATTGCTTCTTCATTAACCTTGGGTCTGGGCCAGTTTCCGGTTTCTCCACGCGTCGTGTAAAGCCAATAGTGGTGGGGCCGCTCTTGTAATGGCCCGTGAATGACTTTAATGCACGGGGTAGAAACTGCCAATTCACTCTTTCCATCACGCCCTTATCCTCAGCCATGTATGCTGCATGCATCGCGTGGGGTAGGTAACGGAGGCACATGGCATGGAAGAGCATCATGGCGAGGGCTCGACCTTCCTGAATTGGCGAAGGAGGACGGCGGTCGCTCATTGATGGAGCAGCTCCCTTCCTCGGTGTCGGTGTCAAAACCGGCGGATCTCGGGTAGGGGGTCCCGAACTGTGCATCTAAGGCTAATGGTAATAGGAGGCGGGGGACATGATGTTTACCCAGGTTCGAGCCCTCTCGATGGAGGTAATACCCTAATTCCTACTTGATTGATCTTGATGATATGAGTATTACAAGAGTTGATCTACCACGAGATTGTAGAGGCTAAACCATAGAAGCTAGCCTATGATTATGATTGTTCTTGTCCTATGGACTAAACCTCTGGTTTATATAGACAACAGAGGGGGCTAGGGTTACACAGAGTCGGTTATAGAGAAGGAGATCTACATATCCAAATTGCCAAGCTTGCCCTCCATGCAAAGGAGAGTCCCATCCGGACACGGGACAAAGTCTTCAATCTTGTATCTTCATAGTCCAACAGTCTGGCCAAAGTATATAGTTCGGCTGTCCGAGGACCCCTTAATCCCGGACTCCCTCAGTAGCCCCTGAACCAGGCTTCAATGACGATGAGTCCGGAGCGCAGATTGTCTTCGGCATTGCAAGGCAGGTTCCTTCTCCGAATACTCCATAGAAGATTTTGAACACGAGAGTTGTGTCCAGCTCTGCAAAACAAATTCCACATACCACCGTAGAGAGCACAATATTCCACAAATCTAATCTGCTGACAACTTTTCGTAGCGTGACATCACGCCTTGGCCCAGTCATTTGTTCGAACCGTTTTTCACAACCAGCCACCGCACATATCGCGAGGCAGTTTTGTCGGCACGTCTTGTCGAAGCAGAGATCGTGTCCCCTTATCAAAGGATTCTCATCAATACGGGTGTGGGTAACCCAACCGTGCCATCAATCGTGGCACTTGGGGAATAAGCGAATTTACCGGGCAAGTGGGGAGGCGCAGGATCTCCGCTGCCTTTATAAGGGGATAAGAACTCCCTTTTTCACCCACGCCTTCTTCTTCCTCTGCTCATCCATTCCTTTTCGCTCGAGCCCTAGTGCCCAAGCGTTCGTCTTCTCCGCCCAAAAAGGTTTCCCAAAAATGTCCGGATCCGGAGCGGGAGGCAAGTGGATGGCCTCTACCGTCCGGGAGAAGGATATCAAAAAGCTTCGGGGGGCCGGGTATTTGGCCAAAAGAATCGGCCACCGTCTACCGACGGCGGGACAGATCGTCCCTACTCCGGAACCCCATGAGAGGGTGGTGTTCCTCCCTCATTTTGTCCGTGGGCTAGGGTTTCCCCTTCACCCATTTGTTTGCGGCATCATGTATTATTACAGGATTGATTTTCATGATCTATCCCCTAATTCCTTCCTCAACATCTCGACATTCATCATCGTGTGCGAGGCCTTTCTCCGCATCCCGCCACATTTCGGCTTATGGCTGAAATTTTTTAATGTGAAGCCCAAGGTAGTGAGCGGCAAGCATGCCGAGTGCGGAGGCGCCATGGTGAGTAAGATGCCCAACGTTACATGGCCAACAAGTACTTTCAATGATTCCGTCAAGGAGTGGTAGCAGCAATGGTTTTACATCACCGAGCCGCGCGACAAGGAATGGGCCGCCGCTCCGGAGTTCAGATCCGGAGCCCCCCTACGACTTACGTCCTGGCCCAAGAAGGGCCTGAACTGGGCTTCGTCTGACGAACTATCGTTTCTCCAGATGCACGTCCAAGATATGGAAGACAAGAACATCAAGCTTGTCAATGTAGTCCAGGGGATGTTAGTTCGTTGGATTCTACCTTGTCAACACCGGGCTTACAATTTATGGGAGTTCGACCCGGCCAAGCACCAGACCCTGCTAGAGCTCTTTGGCTCCTCGCACAAGGACATCTGGAAGGTGCTTTTCAAGTCCGGCAAATCATGGCCGGACTTCGCCGAGGACCGCGGGTACCAACTGTCCCGCCCCGCAAGTTCGGTAAGTAATTGTACGTTGACAATTCATATGTTTTATTTGCATATCCTTAGGAAAATGCCTAATGCGTTTCCCACGAATTTCCTAGGGCTGGGCGAAGAAGGCGGGCGGATCTACTGTCCGGCCATGCTGCCTGAAGAACCGGCTGGCCCGCTTCTGATGAAGATGCTGGTCCCGGCGCCTTACAAGGCACCGAAGAAGAAGGCCGAAAAGGAGGCCAAGAAGACCAAGGGCGGCCTCCGTCGCCGTGGCGCTTCGGACACAAAATCTGAAGACTCCAATGCCCATTCTTCCTCCGAAGAGGAGGAGGAGGAGGAAGACGAATCCCCCTTGGGGGGAATAAAGAAAAGGACGGCCTCCACATCCTTGGAGGCCGAGTCGCCTAAAAGGGGGAAAACTCCCCTTCCAGAGGAGTCCACTGCCGCCGTCGATAGCAGCCCAGAATGGGATCCCAGGGCCCAGCCCCTGGTGAACTCGTGAGTATAAAATCCGAACATGCTTATGCGTCCAAACTTTCCATGGCATAACACTTTAATATGAGCCATACTTCTTACAGTCCTGCGAGGTCTCGCACCGAACAGTCCTCGTTGGAGGACTTGCTGGGTTCGGATGCCATGGAGAGCGGGACACCCCCGAAGGCTGTCACGCCCAATATGCGATACTATCCCGAAGAGACTCGAAGGTCCCACCAAGGATAGAACCGCATATTGAAACGATGTTGCAAGGTGGATATCATTACATCAACATTACATAATAGATGGGGATACATACAAAAGGCATACAATGCCACACGAATACATCATCATATTACATACGAGTACCATCCGACTATGGATGGAACACAAACAGAAACTCAAACGACATCCACCCTGCTAGCCCAGGCTGCCGACCTGGAACCTATCCCCTGATCGAAGAAGAAGCAGAAGAAGAACTCCATAACAAGCAAACATCGCTCTCGCGTCATGATCATCGCATATGTACCTGCAACTGTTGTTGTAGTAATCTGTGAGCCACGAGGACTCAGCAATCCCATTACCATGGGTATCAAGACTAGCAAAGCTTAATGGGTAAGGAAGGGGTAAAGTGGTGAGGTTGCAGCAGCGGCTAAGCATAATATGGTGGCTAACATACGCAAATAAGAGCAAGAAGAGAGCAAATGGAACAGTCGTGAAGCTAGCAATGATCAAGAGGTGATCCTGAACTCCTACTTGCGTCAAGCATAACCCAAAGACCGTGTTCACTTCCCGGACTCCGCCAAAAAGAAACCATCACGGCTACACACGCGGTTGATGCGTTTTAATTCGGATCTGGTGTCAAGTTATCTACAACCGGACATTAACAAATTCCCATCTGCCACATAACTGCGGGCACGGCTTTCGAAAGTTTATACCCTGCAGGGGTGTCCCAACTTAGCCCATGATAAGCTCTCGCGATCAACGAAGGATATTCCGTCTCCCAGGAAGACCCGATCAGTCTCGGAATCCCGGTTTACAAGACATTTCGGCAATGGTAAAACAAGACCAGCAAAGCCGCCCGATATGCCGACAAATCCTGATAGGAGCTGCACATATCTCATTCTCAGGGCACACCGGATGAGCCAGACGTCGGGTTGGCATAGACCCTGGTTGCCCAGGGGGCGCCGGACATCGCTCAGGTTGGACCAACACTCGGAGGAGCACTGGCCCGAGGGGGTAAAATAAAGATGACCCTCGGGCTCCAGAAACCCAAGGGAAAAAAGGGCTAGGTGAGGCAAATGGTAAAACCAAGGTTGGGCCTTGCTGGAGGAGTTTTATTCAAAGCGAACTGTCAAGGGGGTCCCATAAATCACCCAACCGCGTCAAGAACGCAAAATCCGGGAACATAACAGCGGTATGACGGAAACTAGGGCGGCAAGAGTGGAACAAAACACCAGGCATAAGGCCGAGTCTTCCACCCTTTACCAAGTATATAGATGCATTAATTAAATAAGAGATATTGTGATATCCCAACATAATCCTGTCCATCATGGAGCAATCTTCAACTTCACCTGCAACTAACAACGCTATAAGAGGGGCTGAGCAAAAGCGGTAACATAGCCAAGCAACGGTTTGCATATGAAGGGTGAAAAGGTTAGAGGCTGACAAGGCAAATTGGGAGGCTTGAAGAACAAGGGATAGGTAGCGCAGCATAGCGATAGAACAAAGCAACTAGCATAGCAATGATAGTAGTGAGATCCAGGGTAGCGGTCATCTTGCCTGAAATCCCGCTAGGAAGAAGAGCGAGCCCATGAAGAAGTGAAGCCACGAAGACGAACCAAGCGCAGACGAACGAATCCTCACTTTCGAAACGAAACGGGAACTATCGAGAAGAAGCAAACAACATGGTAAACACACCACACAAGAACAAGGCATGATGCTCAACCAAGTATGATGCATGAAAAAACTCAATGAAGCTACTCATGGCAAGAGATGATGCATACAAGAACAACACATTAAAGCACGTTTAAATGAGGCTGGAAACAACATATAACAAATCCAGTAAGTCCTCATATGCCAATTTAGAAATTGGTCCAGAACTGAATAAATCTTATGTTCAAGTTGATAAACAGCAAGTTAAGATGCACCAAGATGATCTACACGAAATTCTAGTCAAGTTACATATAAAGTTCATTTAGTTCGGAGCTACGGCCTAGAAGATATGAGCAAAACAAGTTAAACATGGCATTGATGCAAAATACATTCAAACATCAAGCAAACACTCTCAAAACAAGGATGCAACATGATAATATGAAACTACATGCAAATCTAAGCAAGTTTCATATAGAGCACACTCAAAACGGAGCAACGGTTCAACACATACACTCTATACAAGGTATGACAACAATCTGTCCATAACAGCAACTAGGCATCTTGCAAGCATCAAAACAATATGCTACAGCATCCCAACGTGAAAAAAGGCATGGGCATGAAGTACAGGTAAAGCATGACAAAACATGAACACTGAGCTAACTCCAGAAATCAATAGATCGTGCTCAAAAAGACATGGCAAGATTGCAAACAATAACAGTTTCAGGCTTAGCAGAAATAACATCATGCTGCAATGTTTAGAGCTATCAAACAATATGCTACAGGAACTTAACATGGTAAACAAAGGCATGGAATGAATCTACTAATCTCATATAACAAAAGTCCCTTACTAACTATAAGCCAAAAGGGCACAGAAAATATGATGGCACCCATGTAAACATGGCAAGTTATATGACAGATTCATACATGGTAGAAACAGCAATAAGTAGACATGTTGGTGAGCTTGTACCACTCACCACAGAGCAATACATGGCATTACAAGGTGACCAACA
Organism: Triticum dicoccoides; assembly: GCF_002162155.2. Lineage (NCBI taxonomy): Eukaryota > Viridiplantae > Streptophyta > Magnoliopsida > Poales > Poaceae > Triticum > Triticum dicoccoides. The sequence continues at coordinate 276,430,102 of NC_041391.1, forward strand.
GTAAGAATACATGTTTATGAAGCTAAGCATGGCAAGAGCAAGTTCATAGGGTGCATGGATCACTAGCAAAACACATGGCAAAACTGAACTTAATGTTAACAGGCTGACAACAACATTATTTAGCAAGTTTAGAGCAAGATTACAACATGTTACAGCAGGCTATAAATGCAACCAGGGGCATGGATAGATATAGCATGACATGAATAACAAACACCCTTAGTTAACAACTCCACATTATGCATAGAATGACTTGTAGCAGCAGGTTTACATAGCATCATAATATAACAGAATCAGTCTAGCAAAATAGCAACAACAAGTACCCTACTTAACAAGCTCGATGCACTCACTACAAGACTTACAAAAATACATGGATTGCACCACTGTAAAGATGGCATTACATAGTTCAAAACTCATGTAGACCTCAAGCTCATAGGATGCACACATCAAATGCAACAAAAATGACAAATCACCAAGTTATAACAGTTTCAGCAGGTTAACATCATATAGCACTCTTGCAACGATGATTCAGGCATCAAGATGAACTCAAATAAACATGGTGCAATGGAATGAAATGAAGTACTTGTTGAGGCGAACAATTTGATATGCTACACGCCCAAAACGGAGCCACGGATGCGGAGTTATGATGCGATGAACAAGGGTCAACCTGCGAGATCCGGATCTGGATCTGGATCGGGCGTCGCCGGAGGCGGGGAAGAAGACGGCGGCCGGCGGGGCTCGGGCCGCGGGGAGGCCAGGGAGGCGGCGCCGACGACGAGGGGCGACGCTGGAGGCGCGCGGC
>NC_041391.1:276431273-276437627 GCF_002162155.2 Triticum dicoccoides
GGGCCGCGACGGGCCGGCGGCGCGGGCCACATGGCAGACCACGATTGGCCGCGGGCGGCGGCGCTGGACGTGTCCGGCGTGGGGTGGACACGTCCGGTGGCAGGAGGAGGAAGAGGCTAGGGTTAGGGGTGGATTTATCCGCGAATTTGGACGGGGAGGGCATATTTATAGGTAGGAGGAGCTAGGAGACTCCAAATGAGGCACGGTTTTCACCCACACGATCGTGATCGAACGACCGAGAGCATAGAGGGGGTTTGGATGGGTTATTGGGAAACTTTGGAGGGGTGTTGGGCTGCAACACAAAGAGGGCTTTTACGGTTACCCGGTTAACCGTTCGAGTATCGAACGACCTCCAAATGGCACGAAACTTGACAGGCGGTCTACCGGTGCTATACCAAGGCCACTTGGAAAATCACGGTCCATTCCGAGAATGTTTAGCACCCGCTCACAACAAGAGACAAAAAGGGGACGCCGGAGGACATAGGAGTGCCGGATTGCAAAACGGACAACGGGGAAAATGCTCGGATGCATGAGACGAACATGTATGCAAAATGAAATGCACATGATGACATGATAAAATGCAACACGCAAGCAAATGACATGGCAATGACGGCGAATAACTGGCAGACACCTGGCGCATCGAATCCGGGGCGTTACAACACTCCTCCACTAACAAGAGATCTCGTCCCGAGATCTTAGGACCGAGACGGAAGGGAAAAAGGGATGAGTGAAACAAGAACTCAAGAGAAGAAGCAAAGAATCGAGAGCACTCAAGAATAAGAGAGGAACGACGAGAATGACGAGAATCGAAAGCTCACGGAATTAGATAGACTATGAAACCAGTGCCGTTAGAATGAGATAAGAAACGAATGAGACTGGAAGGATTTAGGCAGCACTCCGGCTGAAACATGGAGGAATAGAACACGAGCTTGAGTGGAAGGAATGATACTTGATGAAGACATGACACAAAACCTCCGGAAAGAATTGAAAGAGTTGAATGAAAAAGACGGAGAAGAAAATGACAACTTATGCCACGAATGAAATAGAAAGCAACCTTAGAAGAAAGGATTGAACGGAATTGTTGAGAAAATCAACAACGAAAAGAATAAGCTTGTTGTGGTCTTATAGGTAACCTCTCAAGATCATAAGGTGATAACTGGCCACAAACGGAAAAGATTGAATAGCTTAGAAGAACGAAGAAATCTAAAACTCCACTTCAAAAGAAAATGAAGAATTGTTTGCACTTCGAGACGCAAGAGGAAAAGATACTTGAACTCCACCAACAAGAATCTTGATGAACTCTTGAGGAATGAATTAAATCATGAAGAACCACCATGAAGAACTCCGGTGACAAAAAGATGATGAGATAGAATGAAGGAAGAAAGAATAAGATGAGCCTTGCAATGATTTAGATGGAGTTTCCGACGAAATGACCGAGGAAATTTGAACTCCGGAAAAGAAAAGATGAAAACACTTGGAACTAGAATTTATTCACCAAGAACAAACTTTGAAGGAGGGTATTAAACACTATGAGGAAATAAGAATAAGATTTATTGTATGGTTATCCTTCATCAAATTAAATTGATGACAAGCAATGAATCTTGCATACTACTTATTCTTCTTGAAAAAGGATTGAGAAGTGACATATCGCAAACTTGAGAAGGTCTTCATGAACCACCGGTAGGATTGTAAAGAATGATGAATATATGTGATAATCAAGGAAAAAGAATCTTGAATAAACCAACGTAACAATTCGAAAATGACTGATGAAAGAGACTGAATCACCGGGAAGAATTAGAAGAACCAATATGCTAGAGGGGATTTAGAGACAAGAGAATGAAAAGATCGTGAACTGATTGAAGAATACTTGAACGAAGCACCGGAAGAATATTGAGACGAACGAAAGGGCACGGATATAGAATAATTGGAGAACGAATCTGAAAACTTAGAATGAAGAAATCTTCCAAAAAGATGGCCTCCGGATGATCGAGAGAGAAAGCAACTCCTGAAATGCTCCGGATGGATGAAAAGAATATCTGACAAATGAAATAATTCAAGAGGATGACATGAAGCTAGAATCACGAATCTCCGGGAGAATGGACAAGATTTAGGAAAATTCTTCTTCGGTCTTCAAATGTTGAGAATGATGACGAGAAAGAACACCAAAATTGTTGAGATACTCCGGGAGAATTAAAAGAGTCAGGTAAGATCCTGGGAAAAGACCTATGGGTTAGGGCCCACTAAAAGAAAACACCGTTGGAAAGGATTATTGAAGAGATAGATGATGCACCAGAACAATTGAAATATTTGAATGAGGTGATAACCTCAAATTAGTTGGAACACAGTCAAATCTCCTGAGACGTCTTGAGCACTCCGGAAGGATAAACTGGCGAGAGACGAACGAGCAGGGAGAACACTTGATCGAAGGAAAAGAATATGATCAACCTGAAAAAAAACTTGAATTGAGTGCACCGGAAAAGAGATGAAGAATGTCCACCGAGACGAGAATTCACCGGTTTAAATGATTGATGGAAGACTGAAGAGGCTCCGCACGAATGAAATTGATGGTCGAAACAGACTCAGACTCCGGGAAGAAGAGGGTAGGAGGGCGGGAAAAACAAAGGCAACTGGAAGGGGAGAAACCGATGAATAACTTGAAGAGAAAAACACCGGTTAAAATTATTGAGGAGAGAAAGCAAAGGCTTCGCACGAGTAGAATGGATACTCGATTACGGACTCCGGCTCTCAGATGAAAAGGGGCGGGCGGGTGGGAAAAGAAAACAACTGAGGATTGAACTTGACAAAGATGAAGAGGCTCGAATCAACTTGACGAGAAATGCACCGGATTAAGAGAGCTGAGAACCAACGATCAGAAAACCAAACTGCGTGATCCTAAAGAAAAATTTGAATGGGAAGAGGGGTAGTTCAAAACACCTACGTCAAGATTCCTCACCAAAGCGACGAAGGGGCTGAGGAGTAAAAAGAATTCCTACTCTCCGATATAACTAGACTCCGAAAACAGTTTTCTTCTAGACTCAACAATGGCCAAACTACACGATCAATCAAGGGGGCTCCTATGGTCGGTCGAGGCTCTGATACCAACTTGTCACGCCCAATATGTGATACTATCCTAAAGAGACTCGAAGGTCCCACCAAGGATAGAACCGCATATTGAAACGCTGTTGCAAGGTGGATATCATTACATCAACATTACATAATAGATGGGGATACATGCAAAAGGCATACAATGCCACACGAATACATCATCATCTTACATACGAGCACCATCCGACTATGGATGAAACACAAACAGAAACTCAAACGACATCCACCCTGCTAGCTCAGGCTGCCGACCTGGAACCTATCCCCTGATCGAAGAAGAAGCAGAAGAAGAACTCCATAACAAGCAAACATCGCTCTCGCGTCATGATCATCGCATAACCTGTACCTGCAACTATTGTTGTAGTAATTTGTGAGCCACGAGGACTCAGCAATCCCATTACCATGGGTATCAAGACTAGCAAAGCTTAATGGGTAAGGAAGGGGTAAAGTGGTGAGGTTGCAGCAGCGGCTAAGCATAATATGGTGGCTAACATACGCAAATAAGAGCAAGAAGAGAGCAAATGGAACAGTCGTGAAGCTAGCAATGATCAAGAGGTGATCCTGAACTCCTACTTACATCAAGCATAACCCAAAGACCGTGTTCACTTCCCGGACTCTGCCGAAAAGAGACCATCACGGCTACACACGTGGTTGATGTGTTTTAATTTGGATCTGGTGTCAAGTTATCTACAACCGGACATTAACAAATTCCCATCTGCCACATAACCGCGGGCACGGCTTTCGAAAGTTTATACCCTGCAGGGGTGTCCCAACTTAGCCCATGATAAGCTCTCGCGATCAACGAAGGATATTCCTTCTCCCAGGAAGACCCGATAAGTCTCGGAATCCCGGTTTACAAGACATTTCGGCAATGGTAAAACAAGACCAGCAAAGCCGCCCAATGTGCCGACAAATCCCGATAGGAGCTACACATATCTCGTTCTCAGGGCACACCGGATGAGCCAGACGTCGGGTTGGCATAGACCCTGGTCGCCCAGGGGGCGCCAGACATCGCTCAGGTTGGACCAACACTCGGAGGAGCACTGGCCCGGGGGGGTAAAATAAAGATGACCCTCGGGCTCCAGAAACCCAAGGGAAAAAAGGGCTAGGTGAGGCAAATGGTAAAACCAAGGTTGGGCCTTGCTAGAGGAGTTTTATTCAAAGCGAACTGTCAAGTGGGTCCCATAAATCACCCAACCGCGTAAGGAACGCAAAATCCAGGAACATAACACCGGTATGACGGAAACTAGGGCGGCAAGAGTGGAACAAAACACCAGGCATAAGGCCGAGTCTTCCACCCTTTACCAAGTATATAGATGCATTAATTAAATAAGAGATATTGTGATATCCCAACATAAAGCGCAGACGAACGAATCCTCATGATCGCAACAAAACAGGAACTATCGAGAAGAAGCACACAGCATGGTAAACACAGCATACAAGAACAAGGCATGATGCTCAACCAAGTATGATGCATGACAAAACTAAATGAATCTACTCATGGCAAGAGATGATGCATACAAGAACAACACATTAAAGCACGTTTAAGTGAGGCCGGAAACAACATATAACAAATCCGGTAAGTCCTCATATGCCAATTTAGAAATTGGTCCAGAACTGAATAAACCTTATGTTCAAGTTGTTAAACAGCAAGTTAAGTTGCACCAAGATGATATACACGCAATTCTAGTCAAGTTACATATAAAGTTCATTTAGTTCGGAGCTACGGCCTAGAAGATATGAGCAAAACAAGTTAAACATGGCATTGATGCAAAATACATTCAAACATCAAGCAAACACTCTCAAGACAAGGATGAAACATGATAATATGAAACTACATGCAAATCTAAGCAAGTTTCATATAGAGCACACTCAAAACGGAGCAATAGTTCAACACATACACTCTATACAAGGTATGACAACAATCTGTCCATAACAGCAACTAGGCATCTTGCAAGCATCAAAACAATATGCTACAGCATCCCAACGTGAAAACAAAAGGCATGGGCGTGAAGTACAGGTAAAGCATGACAAAACATGAACACTGAGCTAACTCCAGAAATCACTAGATCATGCTCAAAAGAACATGGCAAGATTGCAAATAATAACAGTTTCAGGTTTAGCAGAAAAAACATCATGTTGCAATGTTTAGAGCTATCAAACAACATGCTACAGGAACTTAACATGGCAAACAAAGGCATGGCATGAATCTACTAATCTCATATAACAAAAGTCCCTTACTAACTATAAGCCAAAAGGGCACAGAAAATATGATGGCACCCATGTAAACATGGCAAGTTATATGATAGATTCATACATGGCAGAAACAGCAATAAGTAGACATGTAGGTGAGCTTGTACCACTCACCACAGAGCAATACATGGCATGACAAGGTGACCAACAGTAAGAATACATGTTTATGAAGCTAAGCATGGCAAGAGCAAGTTCATAGGGTGCATGGATCACTAGCAAAACACATGGCAAAACTGAACTTAATGTTAACAGGCTGACAACAACATTATTTAGCAAGTTTAGAGCAAGATTACAACATGTTACAGCAGGCTATAAATGCAACCAGGGGCATGGATGGATATAGCATGACATGAATAACAAATATCCTTAGTGAACAACTCCAGATTATGCATAGAATGACTTGTAGCAGCAGGTTTACATAACATCATAATAGAACAGAATCAGTCTAGCAAAATAGCAACAACGAGTACCCTACTTAACAAGCTCTATGCACTCACTACAAGACTTACAAAAATACATGGATTGCACCACTGTAAAGATGGAATTACATAGTTCAAAACTCATGTAGACCTCAAGCTCATAGGATGCACACATCAAATGCAACAAAAATGACAAATCACCAAGTTATAACAGTTTCAGCAGGTTAACATCATATAGCACTCTTGCAACGATGATTCAGGCATCAAGATGAACTCAAATGAACATGGTGCAATGGAATGAAATGAAGTACTCGTTGAGACGAACAATTTGATATGCTACACACCCAAAACGGAGCCACGTATGCGGAGTTATGATGCGATGAACAAGGGACCAAAATGCAAATAATTTCGGGACTTAGGGAAATCCGGGGTCAACCTGCGAGATCCGGATCTGGATCTGGATCGGGCGTCGCCAGAGGCGGGGAAGAAGACGGCGGCCGGCGGGGCTCAGGCTGCGGGGAGGCCGGGGAGGCGGCGCCGGCGACGAGGGGCGGCGCCGGAGGCGCGCGGCGGCGGTGTC